>NW_026988450.1:73402500-73730000 GCF_030222135.1 Aotus nancymaae
ATTCAATTTGAACTCTTTCGTATTGTGATCTGAGATAATTTCCCTTAGTCACTAAGCTCTAGTTCAGGTGGCTGGAATGCTGTTCCTATTTTCATGATATGTAGAGAAATTTTGGAGTAGGAAAATTGGGTTACCAGCAATCAATATTGGTTCCATTTTGTGAATGCCTCAGGATTTGTCTTTATTTTTTGTAAACCATGGAGTTGTTAGATTGTGATCTATTGAATTCCCATTAGTGCTTCCTCTACTGACCAGGCTTTGCAAGGCTTGTTTTCCTCCAGAGCTGTTTTCAGCGTGCGTGAGTGCGTGTGTGTGTGTGTGTGTGTGTGTGTGTAAAATAGGAAAAACTTATGAAGAAGCACATTTTTGGTTAAGATGACAAAAGAGACTTGTCTTTCCCCTCTACAGTAATTTAAGTAGAGTCAGTTCTGGCCATTAATAAATACTAATGGGAAGAGTAGAATATTGACACCTTCTTGTAAAGGACAGAAAAGTATTTTTCTAAGATAAATTATTAAAAAAGAAATAGACAAGTTCCCAGTCCATTATAGAAGTAAAAGAATGCTGGGTGGAAGTTAGAATCACAGAGTAAAGTTAAAAAGGATTTTAGGCTTCGTCTCCTTCCTTTTTGCCTGATTATTTTATAAAAACCCCTTCAAATGGCATTTAGTCTTACCTTCATCATTAAGGTCAGAGAACTCAAGGAAGGTGGTTCCTTGCAATTCTGTATCTGAAATGTATTCAAATATGTGAATCCACCTACCAAGAAGAAATACTTATTACAAAATTATTCATTTTAGAAAGCTAGTGTGCACTATATTCTCAGTGGGCATAAATCTCTCAAGGCAAGACTTTGCATCTTCTTATGATCAAAGTTGAAGTTTTGCTGTCAGTTCCTTATTCCTTTTTTGGGGACTAACTGTTTGACTAAGATCTCTTAGAGTATCAGGATGGGGAAAAAGGAGGGATAAGTTAAATATGTGCTTATACGTTAAGGACCAAAATTGTAAACAAGTCAAATCCTAAGGGTCAGTATGAGTTATTTGTTTTCTTGTAATTTTGTTTATTTAGATAATCTTCAATTAATAGATTGGTAGCCAGGATTTGACAGTCTTTTTGTCATATAAAAGAGATATTAAGGTAGATATTTCAAATGAAAATCCAGAAGTAGAAAATATAGGTGAATAATGAAAATATCTAAGGATGAGTGGGGTGGCTCACGCCTGTAATCCCAGCACTTTGGGAGGCAAAGGTGGGCAGATCACCTGAGGTCGGGGGTTCGAGACCAGTCTGACCAACATGGAGAAACCCCATCTCTACTAAAAATACAAAATTAGCTGGCCGTGGTTGTTCATGCCTGTAATCCCAGCTACTTGGGAGGCTGAGGCAGGAGAATCGCTTGAACCCCGAAGGTGGAGGTTGCGGTAAGCCGAGATCATGCCATTGCGCTCCAGCCTGGGCAATAAGAGTGAAACTCCGTATCAAAAAAAGAAAAAGGTGCTGAATAGTTTGTAACATGAAGTCAAATCAGAAGTTGTAAGTGATATGCATCTTGACGATACCTGGGATATATTTGAAGAATTTAGTTTTCAGTGATACAGTTTGTACTATAATAAGTCTTTGAAGCCCTTTATGAACATTTATTATATTTGGCCCTGTGTAGATTTCTAAATATGTCTGTATAACATTTTCCAAATATCATATTTAGAAAACAATAAATATTTAATTTTATTGGGATATTACAACTTCAATGAATATTTTGATACTGATTTATATATATTGTCTAGATTTTAAAACGTAACAGTTACTTTGGTTTGATAATGTTTAGTATCTAGCTCTAACCCTGGATGCAAAAGTCCGGTGTGTCTACATAGTAGTAGCATGATTTAAATCGAACAAATTTGAATATGTAATTTACCTTTTTTTTTAAACAGCGCAGAAAAGGAACCAGTATTTCAGAAACAGCCTTAATAGGAGTAGCTGCCTCTACATCAACATCTTCTGAAAATGATCCGGAAGTAATCATCGTGGGAGCTGGCATACTTGGCTCTGCTTTGGCAGCAGTGCTTTCCAGAGATGGAAGAAAGGTGACAGTAATTGAGAGAGACTTAAAAGAGCCTGACAGAATAGTTGGAGAATTCCTGCAGCCAGGTGGTTATCAAGTTCTTAAAGACCTTGGTCTTGGAGGTAGGTTCATATTGATTTTCAGGAGAGTTATGTGGTATAAGCAAACACTCTTCACTTACACCCTCCTATGACCAGTAAGAAAGTATTCCATTTTATTTTCATTTACAAAATTTTCTATACTCATTTACCAATAAATTTGCATGAAAATGAAAGCAAAGGATAAAATAAGCATTTAATAGTATGATTAGATGTGAATTAGACTTAATGAGATATAAGAAAATGGCCAAAAGATTGTAATGGTCAAAATTAAGGACTGGAAAATCCTAGAATGAGGGCATTAAATTATGTGAAAGGTGAAGGTAACTGTCTCATTGTAGAGAGTGTATTGTATACTTGTTATAGTGTTACTACATAGAATCTTTTATTTAAGCACCATTCGTGTATTCAGTCAGTGCTTTTTAAGCACTGGCTTTTCATTTAGGAAATATTTATTCACTGCCTACTTTGTGTGAGGAAAGGGTGGTAGGGTGGGATGGGGAAGGTTGGAGAGAGACAAAGAAGCAAGCTGTCTCCTGTCTCATTTTACAAGAGCACTAATCCTATCATGAGAGTCTACCCTCATGACCTAATCATCTCCTAAAGGCTTCATCACCAAATATCATCACATTGGGGATTAGAGTTGTAGCTTAGGAATTTTGGGAGGACACAAACATCCAGTCAATACCATATTTAAATATTTTATGTCACTATTTTATTAAACATACTAGAGTCCACTTTTTCACTTGACATAAACATATTTCTCATACTGTTAACCATTCTTTATCATTATATTTTAAGCCCAAGCATAGTAGTTTTTCAGTTGACTTCATAATGTACTTCACTTTTCAAACTTAGATGAATGTTTACGTTATTTTCAGTTACCGTCTTTTAGGTAACACTATAGTGAACCTATTCTTGCATGTAACTTTAAAGATTATTAAATATTATGTCTTTAGGATGAATTTCTTACATGGATTTCCAAGATTAAGATTATTACATCAAAGGATGCTAATTTCTTCATGGTTCTTGATAATTCTTGTCATATTTTCTAAAATACATTAGTTCATAGTATCACCAGTAATATATGAATTCATCAACTTTGTCATAGTCTCATCAGTGACTTTGATGGTGTCCTGTTGTTTCAATTTTCACTTGTTTTTTTTTTATCGTTTGAACATTTTTCCTGATTTGTTCAGTTTCTTTATTGCTTTATATGAATCATGTATACATGTTTTTGTCCATTACTATTGGGATCTTAATATTTTTCCAGCGTTTTTTAATGAGTAAATTTTATTTTATATATATATACATATTAATCTTTTGTTCTATTTGATATGTCTTTCCCAAAGTACTGTTTTAGTTTTTATTTTTAAAATTAAATTTTGAACTTTCTAATTTTCAGTTGGCACTTTAAAAATGTTATATTTTCTATTGAAAGTTTTTTCTTTTCCAACTTCTTTTACTGCTTTAAATTTAAGAAAGCAATTTTTACGTGAATCTGATGAATTCACTGTTTTGTTTGCTGCCATTTAAATTATTTGATTTACTAAAAAGTTCTTTGCAGTGTGTCCCGAGTCAATTTTGATGGATAGTATGTAATCATCAACAGTTGGGAAATAATTCTACGCTATCATTTGGTTTGGAAAATCTGCTTTTTCATATATTCAATCTTTATGTATAAGCTGGGGTTTTTTTAAGTTTCCATGCTGGTTTTATTTTCTTTTTATTTCTTTTTTGGTGACAAATCTACATGTTCATACATTGAAAAAGGTGTTCAGAAGTACTGAATATGTTCCTATGCCTTTATGGCAGAACACGTTTACTCAGGAGAGGATTATGGTTTATTTAATGTTGCATTTTCTTTCTGAAGTGAAGTGGAATTACAGACCTAAAATAGTTATGTTGTTATCTTTAAATGATATTACAGATTTGCTAAGATTCTCATTGACCTCCAGAAGCATCAGCGTTTCTGAAGTAGTTACATTAGGTTTGTTCAGTTCTCCAGATTTGAAGGCAGAGACTCATTTTTGATGTATGTGTGTCCTCCTTGGTTCTTAATTTAACTCTGGGTGTGTTAATTGTTTTGAACTGGATTGTTTTGCAGATACAGTAGAAGGTCTTGATGCCCAGGTTGTAAATGGCTACATGATTCATGATCAGGAAAGCAAATCAGAGGTTCAGATTCCTTTCCCCCTGTCAGAAAACAATCAAGTGCAGAGTGGAAGAGCTTTCCATCATGGAAGATTCATCATGAATCTCCGAAAAGCAGCTATGGCAGAGCCCAAGTAAGACCACAGTTTCAAATATATAGTTAACTAAAGAATCAATACATTTAAGTTTGACCTTTGTACAAATAAGATGTTATAAATTTTAATGAATTGTTTGGGCATAGTATAGAACATACGTATATTAAAATAAACTATCAGAAGAGTGTTAAGATATTCAGTGCTTTTGGTAATATCATATAGAGAATTTTCCTTTGATATAGAACTATGAAGAGTTCTTCTTTGACTAAGTGAAAATTATATAATTTTTATGTGATTGGAATATAGAGGATATATTTGTAACTAAGGCATAAGTCCATTTGTGTACTTTTGGAGTTTGAGTTTGCGGTTATGATACTTTCTATTAAAAGTTAGAACATAACATTGCAAGGAGAAATCTCTGTTTCATTCTCACTAAAGACCTAGTCTGACAGGACTGGCTTCTTCTCTTGATTATTAACTTCTATTTACCAGTAGCCTTTAAACACTGTAACTGAAGAAGTTCTAAGCATGAGAACCCTTATGTGATTGACACAGACTAAAATGTTGACAAAGCAAGTGAAGAAGTAAATGGACTTATTCTTAGGACTGAAGAGACTTAATACCATTGAAGAATATGTTCATTGTATAAAAATGGAAAAATACTCCCAAATATAAAGATTATCTTTCTGACTAGAAATAATTACTCTTAACAGTTTGGTGGATGCATTCTGACTGTGATCTTTCTGACTAGAAATAATTGCTCTCTTTTTTTTTGAGACAGAGTCGTTTTGTTACCCAGGCTGGGGTGCAGTGGTGCAATCTCGGCTAACTGCAATTTCTGCTTTCCTGCCTCAGCCTCCCAAGTAGCTAGGATTAGATGCGCATGACACTACATCCGCCTATTTTTTTCGTATATTTAGTAGAGACAGGGTTTCACCATGTTGGCAAAGCTAGTCTCGAACTTCCAACCTCAGGAGATCTGCCCGCCTCAGGTTCCCAAAGTGCTGGGATTACAGGCGTGATCCATCATGCCTGGCCAAAATAATTACTCTTAACAGTTTCGTGGATGCATGCAAATTCTTGTTTTCCCCTCTGTGTATGAACGTATGAGGGTATGTAAAGTTTCTCTGCCTATATTTTATTTTTTAATGAATAAATATAAAAATCCAATGTTACTTTTTTAGATCCTTTCAAAATCATTACATTAGAAGTACGTATTGAATGTTGATGAATTAGAAAATAAAAACCACACATTGGACATGTGTTTGCACCCACATGCATGTCCAGTTTATATGGATAAACTGGAGATAAGGAGTTTATATTGAATTTAAATTGCTGAAATGTGCTGCTTTAGAAATGTGTTTTTTTTTATTCTTTAGTGCAAAGTTTATTGAAGGTGTTGTGTTACAGTTATTAGAGGAAGATGATGCTGTAATGGGAGTTCAGTACAAGGATAAAGAGACTGGAGATACCAAGGTAAGAAATACCAAATGTCACCTCTTCCTAAGAGATGTTGTTTTTCCTTCTTTTTCACTTACCACTTTAAAAAAAGTAGGTTTACCATTTACAGGTTGAATATCTCTTACCTGAAATGCTTGGAATCAGAAGTGTTTCAGATTTTGGATGTTTTTCAGTTGAGCATCTCTAATCCGAAAATCTGAAATTTAAAATATCCAATGAACATTTTCTTTGTCACATTGCTGCTCAAAAAGTTCTGGCTTTCAGATTTTTGGATTAGAGACTCAGCCTGTGTTATTTATCAAATGGACTGAGTTCTTTCTAAGCCCTATGCAACAGGATGGGTTTCAGATTGCAACAGTTGTTCTTTAGAGGACCTCAGAATGCTATACAAAAAACTTTTTAAACAAAACTAATATGAATAGTTTTGAAACTGAGTAATACACATTAGCAGAGAAGCAGAGGGGAATTAGCAGGGGGAAGAAGGCAAGATTCAAAATAAATGATTCAGATAAAAAGAGCCATTTCTCAGAAAGGCAACAGTAAGAGAATCTTTTTAAAAACAATTTATCCTTTTTTAAAAAAAATATTATTGTAGTAGATAACATAATTCTGGACTGCTCCCTATAGGGTTACCACCTCTTAAAAAATGGACTCTAATGAGGGTGACTGCAATATTTTCTCTGCTTATATTGTAGTATTATAAATACATGCAGTCATTTGTATAAAAATTCTTCTAAGCCCTAGCTGCTGACTAAAAGCACTATATGAGGTTAGAAAATTTTAGAGGCCGGGCACAGTGGCTCATACCTGTAATCCCAGCACTTTGAGAGGTCGAGGCAAGTAGATCACAAGGTCAGGAGATCAAGACCATCCTGGCCGACATGGTGAAACCTCGTCTCTACTAAAAATAAAAAAATTAGCTGGGCACGGTGGCGCGTGCCTGTAATCCCAGCTACTCAGGAGGCTGAGGCAGGAGAATTGCCTGAACCCAGGAGGCGGAGATTGCGGTGAGCCGAGATCGCGCCATTGCGCTCCAGCCTGGGTATCAAGAGTGAAACTCCATCTCAAAAAAAAAAAAAAAAAAAAAAAAACCATAAAATTTTAGAATGAAAGAATCTGGTTAGTCCTTGGAATTTGTAATGAGATTCACTGCTCTGTGTTACATGCCTGCCTTGTATTTGTTTCCCCTGTTGTCTGTCAAAGTGGAGAGTAATCCCACATGGTTTGCATGGGAGGGCTACAAAGGGAGATGATCCCCAGGGACTCAGAGGAAGTGTCTAAACACTACTCATGCATTATCTGAAGCCATAACAGTTTCTTCAATAGTGTTATCTTCAACTACCCTCTATAATGCTATCTGATAATATATTTAAATTTCTTCATGCACATTTTTAAAGAATGGCTTTTTTTACTGTGTTTCTCACTACTAAACTGAGAAGTCTTTATCTCTGTTATAGGAACTCCATGCTCCATTGACTGTTGTTGCAGATGGGCTTTTCTCCAAGTTCAGGAAAAGCCTGATCTCCAATAAAGTTTCTGTATCATCTCATTTTGTTGGCTTTCTTATGAAGGTACTATAGGAATATATTATTATAATTTCAATAAAAGCAACTTGAAATTTGAAAATTATTAAAACACTTTCTTTTTTTTTTTTTTTTAGAATGCACCACAGTTTAAAGCAAATCATGCTGAACTTATTTTAGCTAACCCAAGTCCAGTTCTCATCTACCAGATTTCATCCAGTGAAACTCGAGTACTTGTTGACGTTAGAGGAGAAATGCCAAGGAATTTAAGAGAATACATGGTTGAAAATATTTACCCACAAGTACCTGGTAAGAAAAAGCATCTTCAGTTCTTACAAAAGCTGTGTCTAATATAGACCAGAGATAAGATGTCACATGAAACATTCATCCAGTTAACCAGATACGCTGGAACTGAACTATTTAAACTAGCACATAAAAAAACAAACTCCAAATTAAAAAAAAACGTTTTGGCTGGACGCCAGTGACTCATGCCTATAATCCCAGCACTTTGGGAAGCTGAGGTGGGCAGATCACCTGAGGTTGGGAGTTTGAGACCAGCCTGACAAACATGAAGAAATCCTGTCTCTACTAAAAACACAAAATTAGCCGAGTGTGGTGGTGCTACCTGTAATCTCAGCTACTCCGTAGGCTAAGGCAGGAGAGTTGCTTGAACCCAGGAGGTGGAGGTTGTGGTGAGCTGAGATTGTGCCATTGCACTCCAGCCTGGGCAACAAGAGCAGAATTCCATTGCACTCCAGCCTGGGCAAAAAGAGCGAAACTCCATCTCAAAAAAAAAAAAAGTTTCAATATGTTTTTGTCATCTAATAGCATAGTTTTTAGAATAATTCTTCGCATATATGGTATTTTTTAAGGTAGTCTGTACAGGAATCTGTCTCTAAATTCTTTAAATATCTCTTATCCCTAAATGTACTTGGATTTTGTAGTAATGATAGCCAAACATAATTTCATTTAATCTATGTAACCACTTTGTGAGGTAGGCATTGTCATTATTTGCGTTTTACAGATGGGAGAACTAAGGTTCAGAGAGGTAAGTTAGCTCCTCCAACTATAAACTATTAGTAGTGGCAGAGCCAAGGTTGGTATCAGGTCTGCCTGGCTCATACATGCCTATTTGAATAGACATGTCCTGTCCACAGAACATGAGAATTGTAAGGAATCTTCAGGGTCATATTAGTTTTGAGTTGAATACAAAGGCTTCATGAGATTTAGGTAGCTTTGTAAAAACATTTGTTTTTATGGTACTAGTTTGTATGATCTTTTTTTTGAGAATGGGAAGATGTAGGAAAGAAATGTAAAAAAAAAATTAAGAATTTTGATAAAATTGAAGGGAAACCCTGATTGTCAATTATGTTAGAGTAATAAGAAACTATTTTTGGTATGAGTACATTTTGTTTAAATATTGTTTTTTTCAAGTTATTTTTTAAACTAAGTGAACCACTTTATTTAATAACAAATTATTAACAAATAGAGTGGGCAAGCTTAGATTTTAAATAATGACATTTTCAACATATGTACATGGAAACATATAAATAAATTTTCATTTAGTTAAGCCACTT
The DNA here is from genome assembly GCF_030222135.1 of Aotus nancymaae. Classification (NCBI taxonomy): domain Eukaryota; kingdom Metazoa; phylum Chordata; class Mammalia; order Primates; family Aotidae; genus Aotus; species Aotus nancymaae. Next base: position 73,411,474 of record NW_026988450.1, read on the forward strand.
ATGAAGCTTTCAGATGGGGAAATTATGAAAAGGGTTGTCCATTACCTGATATTTTTAGCTTTTTTTTTTTACTGTGTGTGGTGTTTTTTTTTTTTTTCCCCTCCGCAATCCAGGGGTTAACTGGAGTACACTGCCCTGAAATTATGGAGAGAAACCATTGGTAGGTTTATATTAATATTAGATTACCAAGATTCTACTCCTTATATGAGTGGAATAATTTTCAACATATGCTTCAGCTCCTCTTTTCCCAGATTACACTGGGAATTGTATGACAGTTCATTTTCTATATAAGTGGCACAGAAATTTAAAGCTTGCTTGGAGGTATCTCAGAGATGAGCTAATCTAACCATTTCATTTTTATAAATGAAGAAGTTAATGCTCAGAGAGGTAGGGCTGGCCTGTGCTTCTAAATCTAATTCTTTTTCTAGTGTACATACCCCCCTGCTGTTTGTGCATTGGTAGTATATTTCATCTGATTATTACCAGAATATATTGATTATAATACATTAAATATTAAATATGACAGTAGTCTGTTAACATTTGGAAGAAAGGTGGGTGGTTTTCTCTGTTTCACTTCATCTGATTTTGCCTCATTCTTCATTCAGTTGTATGTATATTTATATTAACTTTTTTTTAGATTCATTAGTCATTCCTTAGCATTAATAGCTAAGTGCTTAATGAATAATTTTATTAATAAAATAATCAGTTCTTGATTTATCACAAAAGATATATGTAACAACCATAACAGATGTATAGTAGGCATTTGTTTATACTTGATAAGAAAATATGTGATAATTTAAAATTGAAGTGTTATAACCCATTTCTTTGGGTGGGTGGGATTTATTGCAGATCACCTGAAAAAACCATTCTTAGAAGCCACTGAGAGTTCTCGTCTGAGGTCCATGCCAGCAAGCTTCCTTCCTCCTTCACCAGTGAACAAACGAGGTATTATTTTTTTGGGCTTATTTTAAAAAGGAGTCAGTATTCCAAATGATAAATATATGGTTAAATTTATACTGTTAGAAATAACATCTGGGACAGTTTGTTATTGTGGATTACTGCATTATTAATGCCAAAATTAGTTTTATGATCTATTTAGTTATTAACATTGAGCGTATAGAAGTACTGTGCTAGTCAGGGAAATAACAGTTAAAAAACTGACCTTGACCTAGAGAAGGCAATTTTCTAGTTAGGAATGTAGACAGATAATTTTACAACACTGTTGATAAATTCTGTAATAAAATCCACAGATTCAGTGTTAAGGAGTGTGCAAAGCAGGGAGGGAAGCTTGTGTAATGGGAGAGGTAGTTAGGGAGGACATTGCTCAGGAACAGTAGAAACAAAGGACCTTGGACCTGGAGGATGAGTGGGAGTTCATGGTGGACAGTAAGATGAAAAACTTCTGAGTAGATGGAATAACATTGCCAAGGGATGAGAAGTGGTGGCACTTTCAAGGAACTCAAGGAGTTTCCTATGGCTGGAGCATAGGGTGGGTGTCAGAGTGGTAGATAGATAGGATATATGTTTAACATTTAATCTTAGAGACAGTGGAAAGTCATTCAAAGTTTTTTACTGAGATGTTTTCACAAATCATTCTGTTTGCCCATTTAAAGTGTACAATTCAGTGATTTTTTTAGTGTATTCACAGGTGTGCGCATCACCACCACTATCAAATTTAGAACATTTTTATCATGCCCAAAGAAACTCCATACCCATCGGTATTCACTCCTCATTTCCTCCTAACACTCAGCCCTAGGCTACCCCGATTTACTTTCTGTGTCTAGATTTGCCTGTTCAGGATGTTTCCTAAAGAAATTGTACAATATGTGGCCCTTTGTAACTGGCTTTTCATTTAGCACAGTATTTTTGAGATTCATTCATGTTGTAGTAGTATGTTTCAGTCCTTCATTTGTTTTTATGGCCAAATAATCTTCCATTGTATGGCTGTATTACATTTTGTTTAGCCATTCATCAATTGATAGACATTTGGGTTGTTTCTACTTTTTGGTTATCACAAGCAATGCTTCTATGAACATCTGTGTGTGAGTTTTTGTGTGGACATATATTTTCATTTTTCTTGGGTATATACCCAAGAGGGTTATTGCTGGATTGTATAGTAATTCATGTTTAACTTTTTGAGGAACTGCTAGACTTGTTTTCCAAAATAGCTGTCCCATTTTACATTCCCTTCAGCAGTGTGAGTTCTAATTTGTCCACATCCTTGTCAGTGAACACTTGTATTATTATCTGTGCATAGCCATCCTAGTAGCTGTGAACTAGACCTTTTATTATTGTGCTTTTGATTTGCATTTCTCATAGGTAATGATGTTGAACATCTTTTCATATGCTTATAGGCCATTTGTTGTTTGGAGAAATGTATATTTAGACCTTGCATATTTTTTAAAATTGGGCAGATTTAAATAATATTTATTGTTGAGTTCCAAGAGTCTTTTATATATTTTAGATACAAGTCCCTTATTAGATATGTGATTTGCAAAACTGTTCCCATTCTGTGTGTTTTCTTTCCACTCCTCTTGATGGTTTCCATTAAAGTACAAATGTTTTTAATTTTCATGTTTATTTTTCTTCTGTTGCTTATGCTTTTGATGTCATATTTAAGAAGGCTTTGTTCAATCTAAAGTCAAAAAGATTTACTCCTATATATTTTTTTTCTTTTTGAGACAGAGTTTCACTCTTGTGGCCCAGGCTGGAGTGCAATGGTGCGATCTCAGCTCCCTGCAACCTCTGCCTCCGGGGTTCAAGCGATTCTCCTGCCTCAGCCTCCCAAATAGCTGGCATTACAGGTGCCTGCCACCACACCCAGCTAATTTTTGTATTTTAAGTAGATGAGGTTTCACCATGTTGGCCAGGCTGGTCTCGAACTCCTGACCTCAGGTGATCCACCCGCCTTGGCCTCCCATAGTGCTAGGATTACAGGTGTGAACCACCATGCCTAGCCCATTACTCTTATATTTTCTTCTAAGAGTTTTATAGTTTTAACTCTTACATTAAGGTCTTTGATCCATTTTGAGTTGTGTTATGTTGTGAGGAAGGGGTCCAACTTGATTTGTGTGTGGATATTCAGTTGTCCCAGTACCATATGTTGAAAAGACCATTTATTTGTTCCCCAGTGAATTGTCTTGTCATTGTTGTCAAAATTCCCTTGACTGAAATGTAAGGATTTATTTCTTTCAACAATTGTTTGTAGTTTTCAGAGTATAAGTTTTACATTTCTTTTGTTACATTTATTCCTAAGTATTTTACTTCTTTTGATACTGTTGTAAATGGAATTTTCTTAATTTCATTTTAAAATTGCTCATTGCTAATGTACAGGAATACAATTGATTTTTGCATATTTATCTTGTATCTTAAATCTTGCTGAATAATTTATTATTATAGTAGTTCATTGAAAAGTTTTAAATGACGCAGTGGCATGATTAGACTTCTATTTCAGGAATATACTCTGACATTTTTGTGGAGAATCGTTTGGAAGAAAGTCCAGACTAAAACATATACTAAGATTATTTAATTATTCTATGTCAGTGATGATAAAGGACTAGAACTAGGGTTGTAAAATGAAAGGTAGTGAATATATTTGGGTAATAATCTAGGATGTAGAATGTACAAAACGTGGTAATGAATTGGATATTGTAATAAGAGAGAGTGAAATCTCTTGATGTAAGTACCAAGTTTCTGGCCTAGATAGTTTTGCCAGCCATTTGCTGACATAGGAATAGGGAAATGAGTTAATTAATTGGGTTTTCTTTCCATTTTCTTAGTTTGTTTTAAAGGTTTGTTGATTTTATCTTTTCAAAGAACCAGCTTTTCATTTTATCTTTTGTATTTTTTCAATTAATTTATTTTGGCTCTGATCTTTATTATTTTGGAGTTTGGTTTGCTCTGGCTTTTCTAGTTAAGATGCACTGTTACATTGTTTATTTGAAGTTTTCCTGCTTTTTTGATGTAGGCACTTACTGCTGTAAACTTTCCTTTTAAGTATTGCTTTTGCTGTATCTCATAGGTTTTGTATATTGTATTTCCATTTTTATTTATTTCAAGAAATTTTTATAATTACCTCTTAATTTCTTCATTGACCCACTGCTCATTCAAGAGCATATGGTTTAATTTCCATGTGTTTTTATAGTTTTCAAAGTTCCTCATATTACTGATTTCTAGTTTTATTCCATTGTGGCCAAAGAAGATACTTGATATTTCAATTTTTTAAAAAATGTTTTAAACCTTGTTTTGTGGCCTACCCATGATCTATGCCTGAGAATGATCCATTTGCTGAGGAGAAGAATGTGTATTCTGCAGTTGTTGGATGAAATGTTTTGGGGTTAGGTTTGTTTGACCTATGGTGCAGATTAAGTCTGATGTTTCTTTGTTGTTTATCTGTCTGGATGATCTAGTCAGTGCTGAAGGTGGGGCGTTAAAGTCTCCACCCATGATGTATTGGGGGTCTATCTTTCTCCTTAGCTCTAATAATTGCTTTACATATCTGGATGCTCTGGTATTGGGTGCATATATATTTACAATTGTTACATCCTCTGGCTGAATTGACCCCTTTATCATTATATAATGACCTTCTTTGCCCCTTTTTATAGTTTTTGTCTTGAAATCTATTTTATCTGATGTAAGTATCACTACTCTCTTTTTTAGTTTCCATTTGCATGGAATATCTTTTCCATCCCTTCATTTTCAGTCTCTGTGTGTCTTTTTAGGTGAAGTGTGTTTCTTGTAGGCAACAGATCATTGGTTCTTTTTTTTCAATCCATTCAGCCACTTTATGCCTTTGAGTGGAGAGTTCAGTCCATCTACATTCAGTGTTGTTATTGGTAAGTACGTACATCTGCCATTTTGTTATTTGTTTTCCGGTTGTTTTGCCATCTTCTCTTCCTTCCTGTTTCCTTTTTTTGAAGGTAATTTTCTCTGGTGGTATGTTTTAATTTCTAGTGTTTTATTTTTTTGCCTATCTCTTGTAGGCTTTTGATATGAAATTACCATGAAACTTGCAGATCACATCTTGTAACCCATTATTTTTATTTTTATTTTTATTTTTTTTTTGAGTCGGAGTTTCGCTTGTTACCCAGGCTGGAGTGCAATGGCACGATCTTGGCTCATCGCAGCCTCCACCTCCTGGTAACCCATTATTTTTAAACTGATGACAACTGATTCCAAAAACAAACAAGCAAACTAATAAAAACTTTACACTTTAACTTTATCCCCCTTGCTTTTTAACTTTTTTGAGTTTTGTACCTTCATGTACATCTTACTGTTCATTAATGTCCTTTTCTTTCAGATTGAAGAACTCATTTCAGCATTTCTTGTGGGAAAGGTCTGGTGTTGATGAAGTCCCTCGGCTTTTGTTTGTCTGGGAAAGTCTTTATTTCTCCTTCATGTTTGAAGGATATTTTCACTGCATAAACTATTCTAGGTTAACAGTTCTTTTCCTTCAGCACTTTTAGCATGTCATGCCACTCTCTCCTGGCCTATAAGATTCCCACTAAGTCTGCTGCCAGACATGCTAGAGCCCCATTGTTTATTGTTTATCTTGCTTCTTTAAGGATCCTCTGTTTATCCTTGACCTTTGAGAGTTTGATTATTTAATGTCTTGAGCTAGTCCTGTTTGGATTAAGTCAATCACTAATCCTTGCTTGGTGTTCTGTAGCTTTCTTGTGCTTGAATATTGGTATCTTTCTCTACATTGGGAAGTTCTGTTATTTTTTCTTTGAATAAACTTTCTATCCTGATCTTTCTCTCTATGTCCTCTTAAAGGCCAAGAACTCAGATTTGCTCTTTTGAAGCTGTTTCTAGATCTTGTAGGTGTATCTCATTCTTGATTATTCTTTTTTCTATTGTCTCCTCTGTATTTTCAAATAGCCAGTTTTCAAGCTTACTAATTCTTCTGCTTGATCAGTTCTGCTGTTGAGATTCTGCTGTGTTTTTCAGTATGTTAATTGAATTATCTCCAGAATTTCTGCTTCTTTTTAATTATTTCAATCGTTTTGTTAAATTTATCTGATAGCATTCTGAGTTCCTTCTCTGTGTTGTCTTGAATTTTGTTGAGCTTCTTCAAAACTTTTTGAATTCCCTGAAAGCTCACATCTCTGTTACTCTGGGATTGGTCACTGGTGCCTTATTTATTATAGTTAATTTAGTGAGTTCATGTTTTCCTGGAAGGTCTTGATGTCTGTGGATGTTCATCAATACCTGGGCGTTGGTGAGTTAGGTGTTTATCATGGTCTTCGCAGTCTGGGCTTGTTTGTACCCTTCCTTCTTGGGAAGCCTTTCTAAGTATTCAAACGGAAGTGAGTGTTGTGATCTAAGTCCTTGGTCACTGCTGCCATATCGGCATTAGGGGGCCCCCCAAGCCCAGTAACGTTGCGACCCTTGCAGACTCGTAGAGGTACTGCCTTGGTGGTCTTGGGTAATATCCAGGAGAATTCCCTGGATTGCCAGGAAAGAACTCTTGATTCTCTTCCCTTTCCGCCAAACAAATAGAGTCTGTCTTTCCCTGCTGAGCTGCCTGGAGCTAGGTGAGGGGTGACACAAATATGCCTGTGGCCACCACCACAGGGACTGTGCCGAGTCAGACCTGAAGCCAGTGCAGCACTGGGTATCGCCCAAGGCCTGTGCCGATGACTGCCTGGTTACCGCTGATGTTCCCTCAAGACTCAAAGGCTCTACAGTCCGCACAGATCCAGCTAGGCTTGTGTCCTTCCCTTGAGGGCAGAGAGCTCCTGGGGGCCCAGAACTGGTCCAGAAATGCTGTCTGGGAGCCAGGGCCTGGAGTTGGGAACCTTAGGAATCTGCTTGGTGCTCTGTTCTACTGCAGCTGAGCTGGCACCCAAACCTCAAGTCCTTCCCACTCTTCCCTCTCCTTTCCTCAAGCAGAAGGAGCCTCTCCCCATGGCGAGTACTGCCGGGCTGCTACTGATGTTCTCCAAGCTCAAGGGCTCTTCAGTCAGCTTGTGGTGAATGCTGCTAGACCTGGGTCTCTTCCTTCAGGACAGTGGGCTCCCCTCGCCCAGGATGGGTCCAAAAATGCTATCCATGTGCCAAGACCTGGAATCAGGGACCCCAGGAGCCCACTTGGTGCACTGGCCAAGCTGGTACCCAAGCTGATTTTTGGTTCTTACGAAGGTGCTTTCCTGTGTGGATAGTCGTTCATTTTGGCATTCCTGTGTGGGAGGGGGATGATCACTAGAGGACTTGCTTTTTATGCCTGGATACCTGTAGATTCTTTTTATTTTCTTCATATTTTAATTTTAAAGAGACCTTATAACTGTATTGACATTGGACTGGTCATTAGGTTTGTATATGAATTTCATGAGGGCAGAGACCACACTCCTGTTATTACTGTATCCTCAGTGCCTGGCCACCTATTAGGTACTCAATATTGATTCAAACAACTCTTGAATTTTTGCCTCAGCAAATTTTAATCATTATTTGTTTCCGTGTATTTTCACATTTTTCTTAATATTAGCTTACATCAGTAATCTTTATACATCGAGTAGTCATTTTTTTCTTTGTCTCAAAAGGACGCTCTAAGATAAAGTCTTCATTACCTGTCTTTACAGGTGTTCTTCTTTTGGGAGACGCATATAATATGAGGCATCCACTTACTGGTGGAGGAATGACTGTTGCATTTAAAGATATAAAACTATGGAGGAAACTGCTAAAGGGTATCCCTGACCTTTATGATGATGCAGCTATTTTCAAGGTAAGATCAATTATTTTGATAAAAATGTCACAAAATGGATTTATTTCTGGGGGTTAAGAGCACTGGGGCTCTGATGGGGAGATCTGTACCAGGGAACCTGATGCTTTGTAATAGCTCTTAGGCATCTTGCTTAGGCTTAAAGAACCTGACTTGTAACCTGCGAATCTTAGAGAATTTCTAAATTTGAATATTATGTAATACTGGATTGCTGTGAGCTACTTAGCTCATCATGATTGTAAATTTAGCTTCAATGTCATATAACCCGTTGCTCTGAAGGTGATTTTTTTTTTATAAATGATAAACATAAGGCAATATTACTTGTAGATAGTACTTAGGATAAATATCAGTTTGAGGGCGTTATAAATATCAGTTCATGCTTTTTTATCCTTACTGTTTAATAAATGAGCTTTTTCTTTTTTAGGCCAAAAAATCATTTTACTGGGCAAGAAAAACATCTCATTCCTTTGTCGTAAATATCCTTGCTCAGGCTCTTTATGAATTATTTTCTGCCACAGATGGTAAGTATAGATGCTTTTTAGTGAATATTACTCAATTGCAGATTTTTAGCATAGGAAAGGAATAAAAAAGTTAGTGATTAGTCCAAAAATCAAAATGTTACCTGAGTTTGCTTACCCCCAAGTTGGTAGTTTTTGGTTTTTTTTTGAGACGGAGTTTCGCTCTTGTTGCCCATGCTGGAGTGCAATGGCATGATCTCAGCTCACACAATCTCCGCCTCCCGTGATTCTCCTGCCTCAGCCTGCCAAGTTGCTGGGATTACAGGCATGCACCACCGTGCCCCACTAATTTTGTATTTTTAGTAGAGACTGGGTTTCTCCATGTTGGTCAGGCTGGTCTCGAGCTCCCAATCTCAAGTGATCCACCTGCCTAGGCCTCCCAAAGTGCTGGGATTACGGGTGTGAGCCACTGCACCCGATCACTTGGTAGTTTTAAAAAAAATTCCATTTTGAGCAATAGTTTTGGTTTTAGTTTGGAAGGCAGTAGAATTTCCTTAAGACAACATTAATAGCGATGCCTCAGTAACATATTCGTTATTTTGAATTCCTCTGGTCCAGACGAGATCATGCATTTCACCCCACACAAAAGATTGTGATGGAAGGTGTTTTTCGCCATGTATTAAAAGGCAATACAGTCCTTTTTCTTCCTGAACACTCGTTTCAATTTCTTTTTATAGTAGTAGTTTATAAAATGAATACAAGCTGTTAATCTTGTCCCTGTTAAAAAGCACAAGTAACAGAATGCATTCACCCTTTACTTATTTGAACTATTTTTGTGCTTTTGTTTCTGTTTCCATATTATATAGAGGTCATGGTCAATGTATATATTATGGAAAACACAACTTAGCAGAAGCAGTGTGAGAAAAGGAGTAAAAGAGGCCAGCTGGAGTGACTCAATGCCTGTAATCCTAGCACTTTGGGAAGCCAAGGCAGGAGGATCACTTAAAGCCGGGAGTTTCACACCAGTCTGGACAATAAAGCAAAACTCCATCTCTACAAAAAATTAAAAGATTAGCAAGGCATGGTGGCATGAGCCCGTAATCCCAGCTATTTGGGAGGCAGAGGTGGGAGGATCACTTAGGGCCAGGAGTTTGAGGCCACAGTGAGCTAATGGAGTGAGCTATATACAGTGAGCAATATGAAGTGCTACTGCACTCAGCCTGGGCAACAGAATGAGACTCTATCTTCTCAAACAAACAAACAAAAAATAAGCAACTGTGCCACCTCCTTCCACAGCAGTGTACACATCAGTTTAGCAGTAGGTTAATGAAACTAGGCTTTTCAGTTTTCAAGAATAAATATGACTCAGATCCCACTACTCTAGTATATTTGCAACATAGCTATTTGTATGATCTGGCTGGGGCCCTAGTGATCAGTGCTGTGGTTATAATTACAAAAGATGATACAATAAAAATGCTTTATGTTGTCTCTATAACCATCAACTCTTACTAAGGAAAAAAAAAAACAAAAACCCACCAACCTCACTGCTTGTGATTTTCCAAGCAAATTTCTCTTGCTAAATTGGCACTGAAGTTAAAATGGTTGGTTGGGCAAATGAAAGTAACTAAGTTTAGAGTTTTGGGCAAATAAAAAGAACTAAGTTCAGAGTTTTTCTGAGCTCTTCTGAGTTTTTATAACTTCCTGAATTCTTACATCATGGATTTGAATCTACCAACAAAACAACATTTTTTAAAAGTTGCAAGATTAGAGGAGGAAAGACCTTTATTAGAGCAAAAGTTTACCTATTTCATTCTTTATTTTTTTAAATCTGTTGTAAAGAAAAATCTGAACTGAACGTTGATTCTAAACAGTTAAAAAGGTTATTGATGATTATACTATGTTGTGAGGTTCTTATGAGTTACTTTGAAAGGTATTTAAAACTTTATAGATCCAAGGAATTATTATTGATTGCTACTCATGGCTCTTCTTTTTTACTTGATAATTTATTGCTTAATTAGAGATAATGGGTTGAGCATCTTAGAGACTGGGAATTTGGTTTGTAGAACTGTTTTTTTTAAATAATTAAAATAGCTTCCAAAGTATAAAATCAAGGAAGTACCTTTTAAACAACTCTTCCAAGACCTAAATATTAGTAATATATTTAACAGAAATATATTGTTAGAGAAATGTTATTATATTCTGTTAGAATACATTTCTATAATAAATTTTACAGAAATGTATCATTATATTCTAACAGAGAAAAGTTTATTGATATGTGTATTACTCTCCATAATGCTGATTATGGAATTTAAAAGAAGTCCTGGTTGTTGAAATTCTAGGACTAGATATTTAAAAATTATCTGCAAGATGTATTTCTCATTTTTTCTGACATATCAGCACCTACGTTAAGTGTGTTACACGTATTTGATTATTTTTACAATTTTATTTTAGATTCCCTGCATCAACTAAGAAAAGCCTGTTTTCTTTATTTCAAACTTGGTGGCGAATGTGTCGCGGGTCCTGTTGGGCTGCTTTCTGTGTAAGTTGTGATGGCACAGAGGATACAGATCTGCCAGATTTTCTTAGGACTGTTCAGTTGATGAATTACTGCAAATCTTTCTTCCTTACAAATTTTGTCATTTTATTATCTTTTGGTATCCCGATGAGAAGATAGCCCAAAGAAATGAAGAAAGGCAATATTTAGTACTGTTTTCTTTCTAGGGAACAGCAGTTAAAGGTGGTGGTAGAGGAAGCTATAACCCTTGATTAAAATAGAAGCTTGTTTTTTTGCCTATGGATTTATCCATATGTTCTGATCTGTGGGAGGCAGGAATAATTGAAAATTTTTAATTTAAAAATTACTTTCATTGAAGTACAGGGACTCATACAACCCAGTATTACTTCTGACAGTACAGTCATATGTGGAACTGTTCTTGGAAAGTCTACAAAGTGAAATCATTCGAGTTATTTCTCATCTGCAAAGTGATCCTTTGAGTCATTTCTCATTAATCTATAATCTGAACTTCAATACTGGTATTTTTAAAGCCCCACACCTCAACAGACCAGGCCATCTAGGTATTTCAGCATGGCATCTCAGGATGAATAAAGAAAACAGCTAAAAATATATGACTTACGTAAATTGGAGTTACAAGTTTCCCTGAAAGGATATATTCTAAGTATTTTTCTTTCTTTTTTTTTTAAAAAAGGATTTGCTCCTGCCATCATACTTAACTTTTAGACATAAGTTTGTGAAGTCCTCTAAAATGTAAAACATTTGATACAGAATTATGGTGCTTGGGTAAAAAAAATGTAGGATGTTTGTTGAGCTTTATAGATGACATGTAATTGTAACCTTTGGAGTACATTTTAGTTTTGGACTCTTACCGGTATGTATTTTTTTCTATTACAGATTGTCTCCTAACCCTCTAGTTTTAATTGGACACTTCTTTGCTGTTGCAGTATATGCCATCTATTGTTGTTTTAAGTCGGAACCTTGGATTACAAAACCTCGAGCCCTTCTCAGTAGTGGTGCTGTATTGTACAAAGCTTGTTCTGTAATATTTCCTCTCATTTACTCAGAAATGAAGTATTAATGGTTCATTAAGCTTAAAGGGGAACCATTTGTGAATGATATTTGGAACTTACCAAGTCCTAAGAGACTTTTGGAAGAGGATGTATATAGCATAGTACCATACACTTCTAAAGTGAAACTCTTGGACCAAGATTGGGATTAATTTGTTTTTGAAGTTTTTTGTATATAAATATGTAAATACATGCTTTAATTTGCAATTTAAAATGAAAGGTAAAATAAGTAGATATTGAAAAGAAATGATTGTTACCATAAATCAGTGCTAATACTGAGGAACTACAGTTTTTCTTTTGAATTTAGTATCTGAGATGAGTTGTTGGGAAAGGCAAATAAAATAAAGGATGAACTTTCGTGTCTTTTTGTTTCTTCTTGTGGACTCCTTTACATGGCTTCATGATAATGAGAAAGAAAACCAAAAAGTGGGATGAAAAGCACAGAGGAAAACCTGTTCTACTAAACAGCTCTGACTTTGGGGAAGCTGCCTTGTCCTGACCTGTTTTCCTCATCTATCCAGTGAAGCAATTTGACACGGTTCTTTTCTTAAAAAAAAAAAATTGCCTATTTATTTTATTGTGGGGCTGTGACTCAGATTTGAACTGAAAGGATCTTTGCTGAGTTCTGAAAATATCAGATTCCGACAGGAAAAGCAATTAAAGGCTTCATAAGTTACACTGTGTAACATTAACAAACCAGGCCAGGATGACATCAAGAAACAAACAAACAGTGAGTGAATGAATAAGCACTTGTAATACCCGGCATAACACCTTAAGATCTGTTTGAATTTACTGAGTTTATCTATAGTAAATTTGAAGAGACTGGATATTCAAAGAGTATCACAAAAGTTCACTAAATCTCCAAATATCTTGAAAGTAAATTGTTACCCCTGAAAGAGCAGTAAAATATAACCTGTCAAATTAAGTTACTACTTGAAATTCTAACAGTTAGGGCTAAAATAATTTATAAAGCTTTTATAGTAAAAATTTCAATTTTTAAGTTCTTTTAGTTGAGAAAAATACTTCACTGGCCAAATCACTAGCAAAATCAGTTTCAAGCATCACAGTCTTGTTTTGGCAGAGCATATGGTGGACCCATTTGCTTGGTTTCATAAGACTCCTATCTAACTGACCCTAAACTTCTATTTTCTGGTTAAAAACTTACTTTCCCAGATCTGGCCTTTTTAGCAGTTAGCTTTCTTTTTAGAGAACTAAAGATCTCATTTCATGTGGTTAATGTTAACAAGATTAGAAATGAAAAATAGTAGGATACCTTTGAGATATAGATGTTCTCACACACCAGCTCTGCAGCGAGTGAGACTTCCAAGCTCCCTACATACCAAGCAACATTTCACTTAAAATTCTGCCCTGGCTTCATGCCCTTGTGGCCAGGATTCGAGGCTTTCCTTGTTCTCCACTGAGACTCCTTTAAAATCCTTTCTACTATGATAGTGAAATAATCAAAGCCTGTAAAGTCTTTTCTTCCCTTCAATATCAGAATTTGAGGCCTTCAGACAAAAGAAATAACATAAAATGAGAAAACTGAAGGAACCTGAGAAATCCTTTAGTCTTAATTTTACAGATGATGCCAGTGGGCTGGCTTACGACAAGGTGGAGCTTGTGGCAGAACCAGGACTCAAATTTTGTCTCCTGACCACAAATCAACGCATCTTTCCCCACTAGCAAAATGACTGTCAAACAGATTTGAGCTTCCATGTTTGGTTTGGTTTGTTCGTCTTCTCTCCAGAGGAGGACATGACCATAGAGACTCAGGGTGGAAACATCTTTCTTGCGCTCATCCAAGTTGTTGTTTTCCAAGCTGCCACAGTAGGATGGCAGTGACGGGGTTTGGTTGTGTCCCCACTCATATTCCTTCATAGCAGTGTGACAACAGACTGATACAGGCAGCTTCCTTTTCAGGGTCATTTTCATGCAGAAATGATTTAGGATTTCGAGGGAGTTAAGCTTATGGCAAGACTATTACCAAAAAGGCTTATGGATAATGATACAGTTCTGGGGACTTGGGGCAGGACTCAGGTTGCTGAGGAAGATACTGGAAGGAGCAGCTTTGTTAGGAAGTCCTATAGAAGGAATGCTGTGAACTTCCTAGGACATCTGGGATTGGAAGAGGATGGTGAGACACCAAGAAACTTCCATGGTACATGATACAGATTGTGTGGCCACTACATTTGCTACTAGTCTGGCTATCACCACGTGCCTGCCAGCCTGTTGAGGGTGGGCTATCATAACTAGCAGAATCATTGCTTACCTTCCAAACCGGGTTTTTTACAGGGTGAATATACAATTTTTGAATCATAAGCAGAGATGACTGAGTACTGGTAATACGATTTTACTGAAAATCTGGAGTTGCACAAATAGTTCTTTAGAACATAAAACTACATGGATTTATACATAACAGAGTCAGCATTTATGAGAGGCAGTAAAAAATGTGTTCTGCTTCTACATGATAGAAATTGCATGTAATATCATGATTTAAACAATATCAGTTATATTGACTAATGCCATGAGATATATCTTACTCAGAATGTCTGACGTTTCCGATAATGGAGGGCAAAAAACACAGTTATATGAGCAACTGAGTTTCTTTTCATTTTCAAATTTGTTTTAGTGATGGTGGGAAGATCTAAGGACAATCTTTCCATTGAAGAAGTAGAAAAAAGTTACAGCACTGTTCTGAACTCATCAAAAATGAAATTAGGCACATGTGCTTCAGCAACCTGAAAAATTAAAAGAATTAAATTACTCATATTTGAACAATTTCAAAATCTTTATACGAAAAAGAAAAGATATCCTTGGAGCAAGGTGAATTACAGGGAAGAGAAGACTCCCATGGGTGGACTACTCCTTGAAGCAGCCCCTTTCTGTTCCCAGTGCCCTCTAGACTAGAGTCTCATTTCTTGGCGCTGCTAACATTTGAGGGGATGCAGTACAGCTCTCCCGCCTCCAAACGTGAGCTGCTTGGCTCTGAAAGGCACCTTGATCTGCAAAGAATGTTCACACCTCTGGGAAGTACTAACAAGTACTCAGGTCACCTAACACACTTTATTAACTGATGACCAACCAAGGAAGAACAGGCTGTCTAGCAAGTGATGGGGTTGGAGAGGTAGGCGAAGGCAGGAATGAGACACCAAGGCCAGAAGGGGAAGAGCAGGATGGCCCTGAGGCATGCATTCCTGAACCGTTGTTAGGCAAAGCTCCGAGAAGACTAAATTGGGCTGAGTTGGGTGAGTATGTAGAGCTAGGTGATCTCCAAGGGCTGGAGATGAGTATTTTTTAGAAGCAGTGTTTAATTTTTTTTCTGATCATAAAGGTATCACCTGCTTATTAGAGGAAATTTAGAAAATGCAAAAGAGTATAAAAATTATTTTTATAGGGGGTGGAGGGCAAGGCGAGGGAGAGCATTAGGACAAACACCTAATGCATGTGGGGCTTAAAATCTAGATGACGGGTTGATAGGTGCAGTAAACCACCATGGCACATGTATAATACCTATGTAACAAGCCTGTACGTTCTGCACATGTATCCCAGAGCTTAAAATTAAAAAGAAAAAAAAATTCTTTTTAAATCTTAATCCCTTAGAGAAAATAAAAACTGGTAACTTTTGTATTGAATTCTTCCAGTTTACATACACACACACACACACACACACACACACACAATCAAAATTAGGATCACATAATATCGTGTCCTTTATTTCTGCTAAATCTTATATTATGAACATCCTTGTGCACATATCTTGGTGAACTTTTCACATATATCCAGCAGGTAAATTCACAGCAGTGCAATTGCTGGGATTGGGGTAAATATATTACAAATGTTTTTAAAAATAGATAAAGCTGGCTGGGTGCAGTGGCTCATGCCTGTAATCCCAGCATTGGGAGGCCGAGGTGGGTGGATCATGAGGTCAGGAGATCGTGACCATCCTGGCAACATGGTGAAATCCCGTCTCTACTAAAATACAAAAAATTAGCCGGGCATGGTAGCATGCGCCTGTAGTTCCAGCTACTTGGGAGGCTGAGGCAGGGGATTCTCTTGAACCCGGGAGGTGGAGGTTTTAGTGAGCCAAGATCGCCACTGCACTCCAGCCTGGTGACAGAGCAAGACTGCATCTCAAAAAAAAAAAAAAAAAAAAAAGATAAAGCTAAATTGCCCTCCTAAAAAGCTGTTAATATACATATTGATTAACAGCACTGAGAAGTCCCATTTCTCCAAATGCTTCTAAGTAATGGGGGCCCAACATTTTACTTTTCACCAGCCTGATGGGTGGAAACAGTCATTTTCTTATTCTTTGGATTTTTGTCCCTTGAATCTAAATGTTTGTCATTTGTATTTCCTTTCTTGAAAACTGCCTATTAATATCCTTTGCCCTTATTCATCTTTTTACAACTGGGTCATTACTATTGTTCTATTGTTCTAGGATGTCCACTCCTGCAACTTCCGCCTTCTGGGTTCAAGCGATTCTCCTGCCTCAGCTTCCGCAGTAGTTGGGATTGCAGGTGCGTGCCACCACACCTGACTAATTTTTTTCTATTTTTAGGAGAGACGGGGTTTCACCATGTTGGCCAGGCTGGTCTCGAACTCCTGACCTTGTGATCCACCCACCTCGGCCTCCTAAAGTGCTGGGATTATAGATGTGAGCCACTGCACCCGGCCCACATTAACCCTTTATGTGTAATTAATTTTGATAACACAGAAGATGTAAAAGGGACTAAGTTGCTATTTTTTATCTGTGTGATGAACTTATATCTATTGACTAATATTCCTTTCTCCCTTAATTTGAGACACTACTTTTCCTTATATACCACTGTATGCACAGGATTTGTTTCTAGGCTACATATTCTTGTTCATTATTTCTTCTATTCAGTTGCATACCAGTACCGCCCTATCTTGGTTTTTATAGTTTTATAATATTTTAATACTTGATATAATGTTTTAATATCTTTTTTTAAAGTACTTGCCTAAGTCCTATGAAATTTTTAAAAATATATTCTTTGAAGTTGAAAAAGTACCTGAAATCTTGATTGTAACTGCAGTAAACCTATAAACTAGAAAGAGCTGTTATCTCTGTAATATTCGAGGACCCTCATTCAGAAACATGGGCTTTCAAATTTTACATTTAAAATTTTTATAGTTTTTAAATAAAGTGTTCTTTCATATTTCTTATAGAGGTTATTCTTAGCTTTATTATTTCCCTGTCATTTATGTGAATAGGTCCTTTTTCACACTGTATTTTTTAACTGATTAGTCTATTTATTTTGTACATTTATTCTGTAGCCAGCATGCTTTCTGAACTCTGTATTATTTTAATAGTTTTTCACATGATTTTATTGGGTAGTCAAGGGAGACAGTTATCCAGCAATCCCACTACTGGGTATCTACCCAGAGGAAAAGAAGTCATTATTTGAAAAAGATACTTGCACATGCATGTTTATAGCAGCACAATTTACAACTGCAAAACTGTGGAACCAACCCAAATGCCTAACAATCAATGAGTGGATAAAGAAACTGTGGGATATACATATGATGAAATACTACGCAGTCATAAAAAGGAATGAATTGGCAGCATTTGCAGTGACCTGGATGAGACTGGAGACTATTCTTCCAAGTGAAGTAACTCAGGGATGGAAAATCAAACATCGTATGTTCTCACTGACATGTGGGAGCTAAGCAGCTATGAGGACTAAAAGGCATAAGAAAGACACAATGGACTTTGGGGACCTGGGGGGAAGTATGGGAGGGGGACGAGGGATAAAAGACTACAAACAGGGTGCAATGTATACTGTTCGGGTGATGGGTGCACCAAAATCTCATGAATCACCACTGAAGAACTTACGTAACCAAATGCCACCTGTACCCCAGTAACTTATGGAAAAATAAAACAAAAAAGGAAGACAATTATATCTCAAATAATATTCTTTTTTCCAATGTGCATTTCATTTTCATTTCATTTCTTATGGTCTCTCACACCTGGATAACAAAAGTAGTTGCGAGAGTCTGTATCGTTGTCATGTCACTGTGACAGTCCTGGTTTTAATGGGAATGTCACTAGCATTTCACTATTAAGTACTAACATTGCTAGTTAATTTAAAAAGTGTATCTTTGGCTTGTGTTGTAAGAAAGTATCTTTGATTCCTAATCTACTAATTTTTAAAAATCAGAAATGATCTTCAGTATCTACTCAAAGTGTTTCATATGTCAGTATCGAGCGCTCTACTTTGAGCTAAAATTTAACAAAGTGGAATTACTAATGAGAAACGAAGAGGAAAGAATGTCTTAGCAGGTAAAAGGTAGTCTGTCATTTTTGGAAACAGTGATCACATACACATTTAGCTGTGGCATGAACTTAACTGTACTTGTTGTGAGAACCAGGCCAGTGGAGAGAGAAAGAACAAACCACACGTGATTCTTTCTCTCCCCTGGCCACTTACGGAATTCTCTCCTGGCTTGCCCATTTCACTTAACTCCTGAACCAGGTGAATTGCTGACAGGAGTACATGCTGGAGAGGAAGAAGGTGGGGAGGGGCATTGTGTTAAACTCTGCAAGGCATTTCCCATGGTGGAAAAGGCAGGGACATTTCAGCACTGGGGGCAGAGCAGTGGCAAGAGGTGCAGAGGCATCTGCTGTGAATGGCCCATTGGACTTCACTCCTAATGAATCCAGGGCCACTATTATTACTATCTTTTTACAACTGGGTCATTACTATTGTAGTTTTTTTTTTGAGACAGAGTCTCTATAGCCCAGGCTGGAGTGCAGTGGCACAATCTCGGCTCACTGCAACTTCCACCTCCTGGGTTCAAACAATTCCCTGCCTCAGCCTCCCAAGTAGCTGGGATTATAGGCGCCCACCACCACACCCAGCTAATTTTTATATTTTTAGTAAAGGTGAGGTTTCACCATCTTGGCCAGGCTGGTCTGGAACTCCTGACCTCGTCTACCCACCTTGGTCTCCCAAAGTACTGGGATTACAGATGTGAGTAAGCCACGCCCGGCCAATATTGTTCTGTATTATCTATCACTTACCCTCCTGGGTAGCTTTGTGTACCGAACATAATCCTCCAGGAACAGAAGAGCACCCACAACATCGGCAGGTATTTCAGGTATCTTCTGGCTGTAACAGAGAAATCAATTAACTGCTTTGCACATAATAAGCCCTTGGTCAGAATACTGAAAGAGTAAATTACCAACAGATTATCTAATGAAGTCAAAGATGAACAAAAACATTAAGCATGCTGTTGATTCCCATCAAGTCATTAACCTTGCTCATATATTTTCAGGAGCTTACCCTATAGGGTAAATGTGAGCTTCTCTATATGGTTTACGTGGGCCTTTACAACACAGTCCCTGCTATCTGCCCAGACTCATCTCCCTCTGTTTACATGATTCAACACCTAGCAGGTCCCAAAGTTTCCCATCCCTGCACACTGATTTGAAAGTAAATTTCTAGACATTGTTTGAGTCCCAGGTTGGGTACTTCTTCTCCTGTGGGATCCTCTCTGATTCTCCAGGGCTCTCATAATACTTAGCAGCATTCTCCAAGCCTCTGAATTTTTCAGTTGTGTGCTGGCTTCCCGACAAGAGTATCAACTCTCAAGGGCCTGGGTCATGTGTCCATCTTCGTATCTCCAGCATCTGGAATTGTGCCTGGCATGTCCTGCTTATTTGAGAGTATCAAATAAATATAGCATCTAGCAATTTTTCATATGGGATTTTACTCATGTATTCATTCATTCAGCAACTACAGTCCGAAGGACTATCCCAGAACTGGGAACACAAGCAAAGTACATGCCAGTCTCTTTATAGAGCTAATGTTCCCTGTTGTTTACATCAAAATGAGTTTTTAGGTGTTAAAACTATTTCCAACTTCTGTACCAATTGGCATTTTCTAACGAACAAATAATTTTTGGTACTATTAATAGATTACCGGTTAATTTCGCTGATGAACTGTTGCCTTTGGAAGGGTTAAGAGTGACTGCACCTGGAAAAGTTCTCCCTGCTCTCAGTCTTTCCGTCTGTGACCAGGGCTGTATTTGCTCTGCTTGGAGCGAGAGAAAGGACAGAGTCCCCATGCATCTGCATGGTTACTTAGCTCTGCAGATTCAAAAGCCTGAGCTACAGCTGGTCTCCTGTAGCCTGATCACCACCCTCAGGGTTGCCAGTAACATGCTGAGTCACACTTAAGCCTTTACTGCCATTAGTGAAGAAGAAATAGAAGGACCTGTCCAACTTGACAAGCAGGGAGCTATGACTGAGATAGCCAGTTGTGTGGAGGTTACTTGCTAATCATCCCCACACCACCTGACCTGGATCCTGGGCCAGATGCGCTAGGTTTTTATGAGCCTACTGCTTTCTTTGTCAACTGATCTCACTTTGTGATTGTTACAATTTCACTTTTGAGATTTTATCTTTGAATTCTCTATTTTTCAGTTGTTAAAAACTATGGTTTTGAAGCAAGTCTAAATATATATCCCAGGAAAACACCAGTGTTTGTTGTTCAGTTCATTAATTAAGATGAGGAGGAACTGGCCTGATGGCAGCTCATGGGAGGAAGCAATACTGGAATTTAGAAAGAATACAAAATCAGTATGAGCCACTGGTGTGCACTGGATGTCAAGAACCCATCACTGCAGAGCTGAGATCACGCCACTTCACTCCATCCTGGGTGACAGAGCAAGACTCTTTCTCAAACAACAACAACAAAAAACCCATCATTGCAATTGCAGCTGCTCTACTGTCCACAGAGGGCCCAGAATGAAGAAGTGTAATAC
Source organism: Aotus nancymaae (assembly GCF_030222135.1). NCBI lineage: Eukaryota > Metazoa > Chordata > Mammalia > Primates > Aotidae > Aotus > Aotus nancymaae. Next base: position 73,432,021 of record NW_026988450.1, read on the forward strand.
CCCTCTACGCCAAGAGGAGGGCTGTGCTTGGAATCTCACTACTAGTTTGGGAAGCCACATTTTAAGATTGTCAATAACAGACTGGAACACCCAGAAGTCTCTTGCTATGGTGAGTAGCCTCTAAACTGCAACACATCAGGAAGAGGTGGAAGGGGCTTATCTAAACAACGAGAAGAACCAAGACAGATGGCATACCAAATTGGAAGTCATGTTGCAAAGGAGGTAGACTGCATTTATTCCGTATGATTTCAAAGGGTAGAGAAAAGCTCAGTGAGTAAAATATCCAGAGACGTAGGCTCTAATAATCACAATCAGGAACTTTCTAATGAGAACCACACTTAGTCAGTGGACTGTGTGGCCCAGAGAGGTTGCAAGAGCCCCATTGGTGAGTGTTCTAGCAGCGGCTGGATGACGACATGTCAAGGATGTCTTAGAGCTCACTCATGCACTTAGTGGGAGGTCAATTAAATGACCTCAAAAATCATTTCCAGTTCTAGGAGTCAGTAGTGTTTTGTGTGGACTTAGAAGATTGCTTTTATTCATTTTATTTTTTTTTTTTTGAGATGGAGTCTCACTCTGTTGCCCAGGCTGGAGTGCAGTGGTGCAATCTCGGCTCACTGCAACCTCAGAGGCCTCCCGGGTTCAATGAATTCTCCTGCCTCAGGCTCCCGAGTAGCTGGGATTACAGGTGCCCACCACCACACCCGGCTAACTTTTGTGGGTTTTTTTCTAGTAGAGATGGGGTTTCACCATGCTGGTCAGGCTGGTCTTGAACTCCTAACCTCAAGTAATCTGCCCACCTTGGCCTCGCAAAGTGCTGGGATTACAGGCTTGAGCCACTGTGCTCAGCCATTTTAATTATTTTTTAAGTTACATGACCAAGTGGACATGATAAAAAAGGTTATTTAGCCAGGCTGACCCTTTAGGATACCAGAGAAGGAGGCTCAGGACCCAGCATCTCATGGAAATAACTTTTTTTTCTTTATCCCAGAAAAGCCACATTTAGGGGCAGGGAGGAAGAACTGGCAGGAATTAAAGCTTTATAAGTGCTGTATCAAATAGCAACTCCTGTGAAATTTGCTTCTCTACAGGCAGACACTGCCCAGGCTTTGACACTGACATGTTTTCTGAATCCCACTGAAGTGAATGGAATCATCTCTTGGCAGTGGCCCAGCAGGAGTTCAGGGTCTCGCTGAGATTGAAGAGCTGGATCCAAGACTGCAGAGGAACAGGGCTACAGTTTCTTCCCCATGGCAGTTACTAATCATAGTCCTGAGTCACTCCTGGAAAATCACTGTGAGTATACCTAATGGAGTTCCCCTGGCAAGGTGACTAAGGAGGGGCACAGCCATAATTGCTCTAAACAAGGAGATATGCCCTGACTTGCTTTACAGAGAAGGGTGAGCAACCATTTCCCAGCTCTATGAAGGCAATAAGAAGAGGAATTTGGCAATGCGAGGTTTAAGTTAGGTTTTGTGACATGAAGTCCCCTGTAGTCACGGTTGGTCTTCTGTACCTCGTACACTGCTCCACCGTGGAGCAGATGAACTGACCGATCAGTGCCAGGAACTGCTCGGTGTACCGGGAATGGAACTGCTTCAGCAGAGTGAGCAGTCCCAGGACAAGTGGCGGCCAGTCGACCGGGTCGGTTGGTTTTCGGCAGACCATCCCTGCAAGGGAACAAATTGCAACAGCACATGAATATTAATTATTAACATATTAAATGTTAACGCTGTGAAGGTCAAAATGTTTGGGGCCCATATCCTCACTGGCAGATGATTTTTTGGAAGGAATGATAACTCTAGGCCATATTTTGAATCAGCCACAGGACTGGTGGGGCTTTCCAGTGGTCTGAAGGATTCAAAACCAATAAAACAGTTACTAAATTTTGTAATTATCATTACTGGTTCTTTTGAATTATTCAATTAACATATACTATTATAGCAAATTTTAAAGATACAGATAAATGCAAATGAGAAAAAAAAATCACTATAACTGACTTCTGTTAACAGCACCATGACATAATAGATACCCTGGACTACTATCTTAAGTGAAAAGCTGGATAAAATATTTTTAGAGTATCTTTAAACAAATGTTGAGTATTTTATATATAATATATATTATATATAATTATTTATATAAATAATATAATATATATTATCTATATATATTACATTATTTATATATATATATAAAAGAATCTGCAGAAGTTAAGACAGTGGAAGAAGGACATTTACAAAGTGAATGAGTATCAAAGCTCACCTTTACACTAAAGATTTTTTTTTTAATTGGAGATGGGATCTTGCTTTGTTGCCCAGGCTGGAATGCAGTGGCTATTCACAGGTGCAATCATAGCACAATATAGCCTTGAATTCCTGGGCTCAAACTATGCTACTGCCTCTAAAACAATGCTACTGCCTCAGCTTCCCGAGTAGCTGGGACTATAGGTGTATACCACTGTATCTGGCTCTACACTAAAAATTTCTGCTGAAATGTGGAGACCCTGAAGTCTGCCTAGATGGCTGCATGGGAAACCACACAATGTTGAAAAAGAATAATGTCGGAAGACTTAGGTTGCCTGATTTCAAGATCTCTATACAGTTTCAATAATCAAGACACTATGGCATAAGAATAGACAAATAGATCCATGGAACAAAATAGAGAGTCTAGAGACAGTCCCACCCTCATATGAGTAATTGAATAGCCATAAATATACAAAATAATTTTAAAAAAGATAAATCTTTCAATAAATGGCCCTGAAACTGGATAACCTTATAGGGGAACAATAAACCTTGACCCCTACCTCACACTGTACACAAAGAACAATTAGAGATGGACCACTGGCCTCAATGTAAAAGCAAAGTCTACAGAACTTTTAGAAAAAGTATCGAAGATATCTTTGTGACCTTGGAGAAGACAGAGATTTCTCTGTTTTTTGAGATGGAGTCTCACTATGTCACCTAGGCTGGAGTGCAATGGTGTGATCTTGGCTCACTGCAACCTCTGTTTCCCAGGTTCTACCAATTCTCCTGCCTCAGCCTCCCGAGTAGGTGGCATTACAGGCACATGCTACCATGCCCAGCTAATTTTTGTATTTTTAGTAGAGACAGAGTTTCACTATGTTGACTAGGCTGGTCTCAAACTCCTGACCTTAGGTGATGCTCTCATCTCAGCCTCCCAAAGTGCTGGGATTACAGGCATGAGCCACTGTACCCAGCCTGGGAGATATTTCTTAGACAAGATCAAGAGGAATAATTATAAAGGAAAAAAATGGGCAAATTGGACTCTGTCAACAGTAAAAACTTCTGCTCATTAAAGTTACCAGTAAAAAAAAATACATAAATAAGCCATAATTTGTGAGAAAATATTCTCAAAACGATATATCTAACAAAGAACTTGTATCCATAATATATACATAACTCCTACAACTCCGTTAATAAGAGGGCAAACAATTTAGAAGCGAGCAAGACTAAAACAGGCACTTTGCAGAGAATATAAGGAATGGCCAATAAGTACATGAAAAGGTAGTCAAATGATTAATCATCAGAAAAAGGCAAATTAAAGCTGCAACAAGATATCATACATACCCATCAGGATGGCTAAAATGGCCATCCTGTAATTACAGGCCATGCCTGTAATCTTAGCTCTTTGGGAGGCTGACGTGGGTGGAACACTTGAGGCCAAGAGTTTGAGACCAGCCTGGCCAACACGATGAAACCCATCTCTAATAAAAATGCAAAAATTAGCTGGGCATGGTGATGCACGCCTGTAGCCTGTAATTCCAGCTACTCAGGTGGCTGAGGCAGAACTGCTTGAACCTGGGAGGCGGAGGCAGCAGTGAGTGGAGATTGCACCACTGCATTCCAGCCTGGGTGACAGAGTGAGACACAGTCTCAAAAAAAAAAAAAAAGTGGCTAAAATGAAAGTGACTGATACCACCAAATAATGGTGAGGATGTGGAGTATACATATACTCACTCTTGGTGAGAGTGTAACTGGCACAACCACTTTGGACAAAGGGTTGGCAGTTTCTTATCAAGTTAACTGGTTAGACAGACCCTCAGATCCCATATTTGGGTTCTTGTGAAGACTGGGAAATCTCTTCCTCAAACCAGAGAAGCCTAAACAAGTGATCCTGAATTACCTAACGTAGGCCTTGGCAATTCAGAACATGGAGGAATAATCCTAATAGGATTCAGTATGGAAAGAGAATCCTTGGCCGGGCGCAGTGGTTCATTCCTGTAACCCCAGCACTTTGGGAGGCCAAGACAGGTGGATCACGAGGTCAAGAAATGTAGACCATCCTGGTCAACATAGTGAAACCCCGTTTCTACTAAAAAAATACAAAAATTAGCTGGGTGTGGTGACGTGCGCCTGTAATCCCAGCTACTTGGGAGGCTGAGGCAGGAGAACAGCTTGAACCCAGGAGGCAGAGGTTGCAATGAGCTGAGATCATGCCATTGCACTCCAGCTGGCAACAGAGCGAGACTCCCTCACAAAAAAAAAAGAATCCTTTCCAGGTGGAAAGCAAAAGTGATGTTAACAACAAACACCAGGCCCAGTATGCATTTCTTAGGTCAGTCTTGAGAACAGTGTTTATAAGGTTAAATATATGTTTTTAGGATATACAGTTTCAAGGCTCTCTTTATAGTTTCGATAATCAAGACACTACTGGCATAAGAAAAGATAAATAGATCAATGGAACAGAATAGAGAGTCTAGAGGCAATCCCACCGTTATATGAGCAACTGAATATCCACAAAGATACCAAACAATTGTTCCTTCCTCGGTCCTACTGTAATTTAGTTCCTATATTAACACATCAGTCTTACTGATGAGAAGAATTAGTCAGTTATAAACACTACATTTCTAGGATACATAAAGGTTTTGTTGTGTTATGTTTTAAGATCTGGGAATTCCATGGAGAGTGCTACTTTCCATAAGCAGCTTTACAATCAAGGTGCCAGACGTAGGCCTTGGCAATTCAGAACATGGAGGAATAATCCTAACAGGACTCTGTATAGAAAAATAATCCTTCCTAGGTGGAAAGCAATGAATCATATACACAATGAAAAAAAATATTATCTTAGAATGAGAATAGTTAACAAAGAGTTATTCTTTAATGAAAAGAAGATTCGTTCTGTACTGACAATTCTTCATCATCAAGAATCACATATTCCTATTGAATAATAACATAGAGAACAGAGAGAGAACATGAATCTCTGAATCTTGAGATGAACCTTTACATTATGCTTGGGATGGTCCTTTAAATTTATTTTGACCAATATTTAGAAAGGGATTCAATACCTGTTGGGCACTCAGTTTGCGGGTAACTTGGCCAAAGTAACATAGGTGATAAGTGGTGGGGCCAGAATCCAAACATATATTTGTTCCCTCCCTCCTACAGCGAGTATTTATTGAAGACATCATTCTCTACCTTCTGTGACAATCACAGGCATTGTCATGGAAGCAGTGTCTAGAATCAATGACTACTTTTGAATGAGAGAATAAAAACATTAAAGAGATCCCACATTTTCACCCTGAAAAAGCTTATGAAATAGGAAAGTACTATAAGGAAGAAACATATTTAGAAATCTCTAGTTAAGAAAAAATAACGATTACATTTGTAGAAATGTTCTTATAATTTTTTAAAGTAAATTAAAGTCTATAGTGGATTTTTAAAAAATTCATTCAGTTAGATACAAAGTTTGAAGGCAGAGGAAACACTTGCATACCTATTATGTAACTACAAAAATATTCTGACCAATGACAAAAATAAATTAGGGTTATATTCCTGGAGAACGAAAGCCTTTGGTGTCTCTCGTTTGTACTGAATATTTTGACATATAATCATACATAAAATATTAGATGTTCATATATTCATATTAGTCTCATGTCCTTAATGATATTGTTACTTTTCCCATCATGGTTCCAGATACACAGCTGGCACATGCATCTAAGAACAGAACATCAACCAAAAGAAGTTTCCTTCACACCATCATTAGCTACCTAGACATTAAAGAAGAAAATCAAAACAAAGGTCCCTCACATTCTATAACCTGGACAATGAACCCTTACCAAGGTGTACCATATTTTAAACCCTTATCATGGTGGCTTATGCCTGTAATCCCAGCCCTTTAGGAGGCCGAGGCAGGTGGATCGCATGAACCCAGGAGTTTGAAACCAGTCTGGGCAATATAGCAAAACCCTGCCTCTACAAAAAATACAAAAAACTAGCTGGGTATGGTGGTGTGCGCCTATAGTTCCAGCTACTCAGGAGGCTGACATGGGAGGATTCTTGAGCATGAGAGGTCAAGGCCATAGTGAGCTGAGGTTGTACCACTGCCTCCAATCCGAGTGACTAAATGAGATCTGGTCCAAAAAATAAACAAAACAAAATATATAAGTATACTTAAAAAAAAAAATAAATCTAGGCGGGTGTGGCTGCTTATACCTGTAATCCCAGCACTTTGGGAGGCTGAGGTGGGCGGATCACCTGAGGTCAGGAGCTTGAGACCAGCCTGGTCAACATGGTGAAACCCTGTCTCTACTAAAAATACAAAAAAAATAGCCAGGTGTAGTAGTGCGCACCTGTAATCCCAGCTACTTGGGAGGCTGAAGAAGGAGAATTGCTTAAATCTGGGAGGCAGAGGCCGAGACCGCACCACTACACTCCAACCTGGGCAACAAGAGCAAAACTCCATCTCAAAAATAAATAAATAAATAAATACATACATACATACATACAAATAAATCCATTGTCTACAGTTCATAAAAGGGCATCATATTTCAGAAGCATAAAGACTTGAATTTCATTAACACAAATTTAACTAAGAAAAGATCTCATATCTGACATAGGCATTCTATACAAAAAGCTATTTAGTTAGATGTAAATCTGTTGGTAGTGTTACTCACTGCAAAGAATAAATGTCATACATACCTAGATTTTTGGTGTATTGAAGTTTTGGCAACTGAGCGATCAAAAATAGGAAGTTGACAATTGGAAAATAGGGTAAGCGCTTTGTTGTTATGTATATCTGGGAAGAGAAAGGTAAGAAAAATGGATGGTTAATTCATACTGCACGGTACCACAGAACAGGTTTCCAAGTGAAAAGCTTCAATTTTACTTCAATTTGCTCTTTGGCCTTCCTGAAACATGGATGGTTCCATTCATTTGCTGCCTTCAGAGTTTTATTTAACACACCTGGCCCTGCCCACATAAATACCTGTATCACAATTTGCCAAAAACAGTTTTGCTTAGAGTGACATTCCCCCTGAATCCTGTTAATGTCATTAATAAAGAGAGGGAGGAATGAGTGATGAGCAAGAATGGGAGGGGAAGGCAAAATGAAGAGCAGTGGAGGCAGAGCTGGAGGGGAATTCAGGGGGAGTGTAGGAGGAAGAAGAGGAGGGAGAGATGGAAGAAGGAAGAAGGCGAGGAGGAGGGGGAGAGTGAAGGGAAGAGATCTGTGTAGCAGTGAGTGGTGGTATCTAAGTAGAAAGAAAGCAAAGTTCTTCTTTGTCATTTGCTGTCCCCTGGGCAATGTCACAGAGCAGTCGCTCTTCCAGATATCACAGCAGAAACTACAGTCAGGGAGTACACAGCCAGGTCCAGACTCCCAGCTGGCTGACTCCGCAGGAGACAGGGTAGCACACGGGTCAGGAGCACGGGCTCTGGTCAGACTGCCTGGCTCCTCCACTTGCTAACTACAGTCAGGGAGTACACAGCCAGGTCCAGACTCCCAGCTGGCTGACTCCGCAGGAGACAGGGTAGCACACGGGTCAGGAGCACGGGCTCTGGTCAGACTGCCTGGCTCCTCCACTTGCTAGTTAGCTTCTAATCCTCAGGTTCCTCACCTCATAATGGCATCTTTCATAGGGCTTGTTGTGAGATTAAGTGAGATCATCCATGATGAGGGTTAAGAGAGTACACTTGTTACGTAGTAAATATTCAAGACATTAGCTACTATTCAGGTTTATAATCTTCTTCTTTTTTTTTTTTTGAGGTGGAGTCTTGCACTGCTGCTGCCTGGGCTGGAGTGCAACGGTGTGATCTCAGCTCACTGCAACCTCTGCCCTCCGGGTTCAATGTGATTCTCTTGCCTCAGCCTCCAGAATTTCAAATTTTATAGATTTTAGAAAGATAATATAGGGGATAAGGTGATGCACTATAATCAAAATCACTATAATCAAAGTCTGCATCAAAACATTTGAATGTTTATAGAAAGGAAGATAAATAGTATAAGCAGCCTTATGTCAGCTCAGGATAGATTTTGCCACCCTAAGAGATCTGGCACTGAGTTACGAAAAACTTTCAGTTCTTAGAGGTTTTCTGAGCTCAGAACTGCAGGAAAGAGTTTGTAGTTCCTATGATGACTGGATATTAGTGGCAGCCCCAAGGGGAAGCACCTCTGGGCAAGACAGATCAATGCTACCATTTTGGGTTTGCTGGGTCTTGATGATTGAACCGCAAACCCCAGTGAAACCCAAAACTAATCTCTTACACTGATGCAGCACCTTTCGCTTTGTCAGGACCTTTCACTAGCGCTATAGCACTTGATTCTCACAGACCTGAGCCAGGCGGGGAAAGTGTGATGATTGCTTAGAAAGGGCAGGGAACTGAATGGAATGAAGGCTCTGGGGTCTGAACCCAGGTTCTCCTGGTATCTCTGCACAGTGATCTGTTACCTGGGCTAAATCCCCTTTGTACCATTCTGTTCCCCTATCCCCACCATTATATATTTTAATTATTCACCTTATTCAGTGGGTTGTGAATGCCAGCTGCCTCCAGATAGGCTGTGATTTCATATAAAAGTGTGTTGTCTTCTTTGGGATAAGGAAGTGAAGGGTCCTGATAGTGGGCTTCAATGTCTGCTAGGAGAGCCCTAAATGAAGAAAAACCCCAGAGATAAACATTAGTGATTAAATAGATTTATACAAGAGTTAATTCAGGCCAGTGACGTAACCTTTTCAAGCCTCAGTTTCCTCATCTGTAAAATGAGAGCTTGATCCCTTTAATTCTCAATCCATGCCTATGATTAGTTTTAAGTGGAAAATTTGACCTAGAATTACTTTATCTTTTGGAATCAACCTCAATTAAATGCATTCACCATTCAAATTTTCATGAATTGACTGAACTGTTCTTAATACCTGCTTTGTCAAAAGCACTGACTTAGTGAGTGAGAAGCAGGGATTATTTATCTGTAAGTAGGCAGCCTCAAATGACAGCAGGTTGCTGGTGAGGTGGAGGATATGAGTTCCCTCTGGGACAGGCCTCCATAACCACTCTTGGTAATCAGCATATTTCCAACTGTCCTCTGGATGATGAGTGATCAGCCCTGTAGAAAGCCAGTTGTAGATTTTGGTATTAATTGCTTTCTAAAATCTGTGCAAGTATCTAGCAGTGTGTCTGGTGTGTCTCTCACTCACTCTCTCTAATGGATTCATTTATTCAGCTGACAAGTATTGAATCATGTGATCAGTAAATGTCAGCTGAATAAATGAATCAGTTAGAGAAAGTGAGTGAGATAGAGATACACGGAGGGGACAATAATGAGGAAAGAGGCTCCTGAAGACAGATTTGATTATCCATTGGCAAGGAAGCCTATAAATTCAGAACTCTCACCTAAAAGTAACTTAAAAGAGTGAGAACTGTGCTTAGATGAACAATTCAAGCCCACAGATGGCTGTTTCAAACCCTGGCACTTACTTATTGAGATTCTCCAGAGCAGCTGCCAGATGTTTAGAATCAAACCGACAGGAATAATTTAATTCATTGGCAATCTGTTGTCTCAGAATCTGCATCTGCCCAACCTGTGCACAAGCAAGAGAAAGAACAGGTAGTATATTCAGGCATTTCAGAGTGTCAGTGAGGAGGTAAACACAAAGATGGCAATTCTTCTCTGGGCCTTCACAACACTCTACAGAAAAAAAAAAAAAAAAAGGATTTCCTGGACTGATCTCCTGGCTAAGACTAGCACTGGACCTGATGGAGCACCAGAGGCCCTTCAAGGAATGTCTGGATGGACTCCCATACCCCAACCTCAAAATACCCCAAAGTCTATGATTAACAAAGTGATCTATTAATGTTCAGTTGTTCATGTATCAAAGGTGTCTTTTTTGAAGCTCTATTTTTGACTTTTTGTAGTAAGTGCTCCACGTTTAGTAGCTGCTGTGAGAAACCTTACTTCCTTTTCTTTACCCTAAATGGAACTTTCTCAAGTCCTAAGAATGCCACTAGACCTTAGTATTCTCAAACTGGGTGAATATTAAGTCTGTCCACGTCACTCAGGATTATAGGTTATATAATTACCTGGATTACAAAATAATCTACATAAAATCTTTCATGAAAATTTTAACAATGATAGCCCCTTAATCCAGGGGTTCTTACATTTTATATCTGATATGGTTTGGTTGTGTCCCCACCCAAATCTCATCTTGAATTGTAGTTCCCATAATCCCTATGTGTCGTGGGAGGGACCCAGTGGGAGGTAATTGAATCATGGGGGCAGTTACCTCCATACTGTTCTCGTGATAGTGAGTTCTCATGAGATCTGATGGTTTTATAAGGGGCTTTTCTCCTTTTGCTCATACTTCTCTTTCCTGCTGCCATGTGAAGAAGGACGTTTGCTTCCCCTTCCACGATGGCTGTAAGTTTCCTGAGGCCTCCGTAGCCATGCTGAACTGTGAGTCAATTAAACCTCTTTCCTTAATAAATTACTCAGTCTTGAGTATGTCTTTATTATGTGAGAATTGACTAATATAGCCTTGGGCTCCTTTGGGAATCTGATGAAGCCTATGGATACCATTTCAGAATAATGCTTTTGAATGTACAAAATAAAACATAGAAGATAACAGTGGAAGCCAACTGTAATAAAATATAATTAACCATTCAAAAAACAAATCTGTGATATAGAGTTATGCTAACATGGTGAATTACTATGGTAATTTAAAAGTAGCTATGAGCATAAATGATATTTGGAGATTATCTACAATGGTTGGATGACAGGAAGTGATCTTTGGGTCAGGCTTGAGAGAGTTCAGTTTGACCCCATAATGTTGTCTACATCATAAGGTCAATAGCATACTCTAACTTTTTCTGCCTATAAATGTCTTATTTTCTACTCTAGACAAGGTATTCCAGAAAGACTGGCAAAGGGGAGTGAGGGAGTAGGGGAGAGGAGGGAAGCCAGCATTATCATGCAAGCACAATAAGGTGGAAAAAAACATACTTCCTCTGAGTTGCTGGGGGCAGAGAAGAGTTAAGGAAAAGACAGTGGCTAATGCCTGTAATCCCAGCACTTTGGGAAGCTGAGGCAGGCTGATCACCTGAGGCCAGGAGTTCGAGACCAAGCCTGGCCTAAATGGTGAAACCCCATCAATTATAAAAATTAGCTGGGTGTGGTGGTGGGTGCCTGTAATCCCAGGTACTCGGGATTGCCTGAACCCAGGAGGCAGAGGTTCCAGTGAGCCAAGATTGTGCCACTGCACACCAGCCTGGGTGACGGAGCACGACTGTTTCAAAAAAAAAAAGAAAAAGAAAAAGAGAGTGGCCTTCTCTAAGAGTGAACAAAAGTTATTTAGCTGAATAGAGCTTATAATGGTCAAAAGTGTTAAATGACCTCAGATGTATTATTTTTCACCGCTATTCATACATTTTATTCTACTTATGTGAAAAAGTCAATCCAAAAATGCTATTTATAAACAAGAAGTCTTTAAATTTATAGAGTAGCATTATTTAAAAATTAGAATGCAGCAAAGCCAAGAAAATAGTAGGTTCTTTCAGGCCATGTAAAAATGACCCAGAAACCCTGTATCTGGCCCATATAATTCTTTGCTTAATTTTCTATGTCTAGTATACTCTATGTCAAGGATCTTCTCGAAAATATCAATCTAGAACTGGAAATAGAAATAAAGTCAGTTTAATATAACTTGCTCTCATTTAACGCACAGTCTTTCTGAGTGACATTTTCCATTTTTGGTACTCGCAAACTTCAAGCTTTAATAAGCTGCTGGAGAGGCTAAGGAGCCTGGGATGGACGAGAAACTTATTTTACCTACTCACTTGCCTCTTTGAAGATATCTGGCTTACCATTCTTTCTCCAAGACTTTTCTAGAGTTGCACAGCTGAGTATAGCAGCTACTAGTCACATGTGGCTATTTACATTTAAATTAATGAATATGAAATAAAATTAAAAATTGTGTTTCCCAGTCCCACAACCCACATTTCACGAGCTCAACAGCTAGACAGGGCTAGGAGCTGCTGTCATCATCAAATAGCACAGAACATTTCCATTGTCGTTCCTGATCATTAACACTGGCTCAGTGACTACAAGCACCCTAATTCAAGACAAAAATACAAATTTGTCCTTGGGACCTTTATTTAAAGATCACTGACTCAGACACAGTCATGTGGCTGTTACTAATTACTGGCAACTATAACCAAAAAGGGTCTATAACAGCTACTGGACTGACAGAACCCTCTGGTGGACAAGGGGAAAACCTTCCAGTTTCTTGGAAGAATCCGTGTAATTCCCCTAATGTCTCCTACAGAGTTGGGACTCACAACTGTCCAAACTTGGGTGATTTTTTATTCCTCCTAAAAGGTTTTCCAGCAATTAGAAACTTGGCCTGGGATGTGCTCAATATCTGACAATCATGAGGCGAGGGGAAGGCAGACTCACATCACCAGAGGACATCTAGCAGAGCCACGGGCTCCTTGTCTTACCCGTTCTGTTTAGTGATCCAAACAACAACAACAACAACAACAAAAACTACTCACCAAAATTATGGGAAATATATTGTGAATGTGGCTGAGGTATCAATGAGTGCTGTCTCAATGAAACTTATATAACTGGGAATCAGAGAATGGAACTTTTCAAAATTCCCTTAGCATTCTAGAATTCTAGACTTTTCTACAGCATGTGACACTTTTAACTGCAAATCAGTTTTCCACTTGGAAGTCTACTCTTTTCTACTAGACTGTGAGTTGCTTTCTGAGGAGACCAGTTGTGTTTCATTTAACTCTGTCTCTCACAGCAACTGACAATGCCCTGGGTTTAATGGATGTGTGAGAACGGGCTGCTGATGATCTCAGATGATCAGATGATAAGAGAAGATTCAGAGAAGATGCAGGGGTCCCTGGGAGCTCCTGCCACTGAGTAAAGGCAAGAAAGTAGGTGGCTGGATTCTAAAATAAGTCAGATTTCCACCCAGCAAATTAATCTCTTCATTTGTGTTTCTTATTCATTTCCAATGTAAGAATGCTTTATGCATAGTATAAGGATAATTTATGCCCCAAAGAACCTGGCTTCCTAACATCTACGCAGACACAAGACGGGAGAAAGACAATGTTCTGTTCTATCAGCAGCTTGGAGCAGATGAGGTCTGTATAAATGAACCTGTTATATAAGGAGGGAAGTATTACTGTGTAAGGAAAAGTTCCATTTTTATATATAAAAGCACCTCTAGCCAAAAGGTATTTTACAAAGCCAGTTTTCTTGAACAAAAGGAAAATGCTAGGCTTCTAAAAAGCCTAGTCAAGAACAGCTCCAGAAGGGATATAAACAAAATGAATTTTAAAATAATGATAAACTGAATTATGAAACTATTTTTATTTAATGACGAAAGAAGAGTAGCTTTCTTTGGGCAACAAAGTTACAAGAAATTGAAAAACTAAAAAATGTAAGTATTGACTGTCACCCTCTCTCCCACAACATACCTTCATTATAGCTTCAAGGTATGCAGTCCAAATCTTCTGTGTTTTGGCAATAGCGGAAAAATAAATTTTATTTGAATTTGCTGAAAGGTGAAAACATAATTTTCTCTTTAATATATTCAAAAAGGCTACAGTGTCATCCCCACCTCAGGCTAGTTTTTAGGAGACTCACCTACAATACTTTTTAGGGGGCTGACAGCATTCATGAGGGTTTTTAAAGTGTCCTGAACAGTTCTGTCTCTCAGAATAACTTTCTGGAACATACTGAGGAAATTCTAAAAACAAAAACGCATGGTCAAAGAACAAAACATAATGAATTAAGCAAACAAATACACCAGTCACCTAAAACACTATGCAGAACAGAGACTGGGCCTAAGTCACATAAAACCTCTAAACAGGATGACAGCAAAAAGAAGCAACTTCAGGTTCCTGTTAGAAACATTCCTTGCTAGGAAAAGTCACTGGTTTCAAAGATTAAAAAATCTTATCTTCCCAAGTTGAAACTCACAGAAACAGTCTAATCCTACAAAGTACTATACTGGCCAAAGAAATTTTAGTTTATTCTCAGCTCTTATCTATGCAATAGGTATCATATGTCTAAAGTCAGTATAAGAAATCATGGGAGAAAAGTTAAGTTATGTTCTTGCCTCTCCCCAGGGTGGCAGAAAACAGGCATGAAAGTCAAAAGGCTCACCTGTAACTCTTTTACGATCATAAAGCACAGAAGCCTGTCTAAGCCATTCAGACCAAAAGTCCCCAAGGTGGTCTGGATTTCTGAGAAGAGGCGGCTGCTGGTCACTTCCTGATGAGTTTTCATATCATACCAAGTGTTCAGCTGGTCTATGTGACACGTCATTCTAAAATGAAAAGAATGCAAAGATCCCAGAAAGGCTCAGAATTCAACCTTGTTGAATGTTAGGACTCAACAGGACATGGGGCACCAAATTATGAAGAACGGCAGTTACATGATCTGTGCTTTCTAATCTCTGTATTCAGGCACCCAATGCATCTTCCCAGTGACCACCCAAGGGAACAGGAAGGTAAAATTCAGTCGGACCCCCTTTTCCTGCCCTGTGTCATATCATTGGTTTGAGTCACTTATTTCCATTGAGTTAGGCTGTTGACTTGGAATCATGCTGAGCAGACAAGGTCAGGTTCATCTGTCAGGCTGGAATACTTTAGAGCCCACTTATCTCTCTCTGTGGCCTTCCTTTAAATTTCCAGTTTGGAGCAAAAACAAGGCCTTGTGTCATTTCCATTTGGTAAAAAAAGGAACTTAGAATCTCCACACGCTACCTAACATTTGAGACTATGATGACAAAGCCATTTGCTTTTTCCTCCCAGTTCCTTCAACTTGCAGATGACATCTTCTGGTCATCTCCAAATGATTCCTTGTAGACTCAGAAGTGTGACGATGACAATGACAATAACCAACCAACCATATTTACTGGGCATTTATTATGCACCAGGTACTGTGTATGCTAAGACCTTTTCATGTGTTATCTCATTTCATCCTCGTAATAGTTCTGTGGAACACAAACCACTTTATCCTCATTTTATAGATGAGATAACTGAGGCTCTCATAGGTCTGACCACCACCCTTAACACCATTTCAATGGTTTTCAAACACTGAGAGAGGGACCCTGAATCCGTGGTGGAGCTTGTTTGAAATAAAGACACCCAGCTTCCACTCCTGGAGAATCTGATTTAGTAGTTCTCGGGGAGAGCTCCGGCCTTTGCATTTTCAGCAAGCTCCACAGGTGACAACCTACTGTCCAAAGCCACCACATATCTTTACCAGGAGGAGGCTTGAGGAGCTGAAAGAGCCTAGAAGCAAGGGAGGTTTAAACCAGGAAGTAAATGGGGAGAACAAAACAAGAGGATTCCCAAACTGCATACAACTTCATCTGCTTGCTTCAGAGAGTTCTGCCACCAAATATACTTTGATACATCACTGAAGAGGTCCCCAATTCTGATGATAAAATTTATATATGATGTGGAAATTCTGGTCACACTTAATCTGCTCTGCCTGTATTAACAGGGCACTGGGTAGTTTTCTAAAAAGGCTTCAGTGATTGAAGGGTACCAAGAAAGAAGGAGCTATACAACTTTCGAATCACTTACTGTTTTTGTCCCATGAGTCAAAATTCCTTATTTCTGCTGGAAATTTTGGAAGAAGGTTATATACAGTTTGTCAACTTTCATAAGTTTTGAAGGACAAAATAAGCCTGGATTAGAAGATAGTACAAAGGATCCAGGTCCTAAGAACATTTAACTCACACAAGGTCAACTACACGTGCTTGGGCGGACAGAGAACAAGAGAATAAAGAGTATCGCTTTTTCCCTGGGTAACTCCACCAATCCTCCTGCTCAGTGAGCCTGTGCCCAGGGGTAGACATGAGAACCTGCTCTTCCCCGAACTGGTCTCAGTACCAACAGCTTCTCCTGAGGCTCAAATGAAGAAAAAGGAGGAAATGTGGCTCAGCTGGACTTACTAGAGGCAGCATGCTAGTCTCTGCCATGGTACTTACCTAAAATATTCTCAGGAGCAATTTTAATTAAATGAGATTTTCATCCAGTTACTGCTGAAGGTAGAGCCCACATGACCTGTATGTAGACTGTGACTTCTGTATACAAAGCTATGCAGTCTGCCCTTCACAGTACAGTGCTTAGGAGCTGGGCTCTGGAGTCAAAGGGCCTAGAGTGTATTCTGGGTCCACCATTTATTAACTGTAATGCTGGGCAAATGACTAAGCTTTTTTGTGCCTCAGTTAGTTCATCTTTAAAATGGGTATAAGAATAACGCCTATCTCGTAAGATTGCTGTAAATGGGTTAATGACTGGATATGTATAATGTGCTGGGAAGAATGCATAGGTAAGCGTTCCATAAACATTAGTTGTTATTATCAAAAGTGCTATGAGAGTAGATTCTTATAAGGAGTGCACAACCTAGATTCCTCACATGCAAAGTTCATGCTCCTATGAGAATCTAATGCTGCCACTGATGTGACACAGGGTGGACTCAGGCGGTAATGCTTGCTTGCCCATCACTCACCTTTTGCTGTGCAGTCTGGTTTCTAACAAGCCACAGACCCGTATCAGTCTGCAGCCCAGGGGTTAGGGACCCTTGTCCTAAAGGGTCAGAATATGAGTTGACAAGTGCAGGACCCCCAAGACTGGAACAGGGGCTGTGCCACAGGGACAGGGGTGCAAATGAGACTGCCTATGCTTTTCAGGACTCTGTAGAATTCAGATATACCTACTTAGGGTCTGTGATCCGCAGGATTTCTCTGCAGAGTCTACCAATAAATGTTACAGATTCATCCACAGAGGTAAACTTGGGTATTGGAATATGAGTGGACTGGTACATGCTTTGCCAATCTTGAATCTAGAAAACAAAACCATCAATATTTAGCACACCTTTGATAAGATAACCTAGTTATCCCTTTTCCACATAATTTTACAAAGATAATACTGCATAAAGACTGACAATAAAGGTTCTTTGTATTTTGTTTTTTTTTTTTTAGATGGAGTCTTGCTTGGAGTGCAGTGGTGTGATCTCTGCTTACTGTAACCTCCACCTCCCAGGTACAAGCGATTCTTTTGCCTCAGCCTCCAGAGTAGCTGGGATTACAGGCGTCTGCCACTATGCCCAGCTAATGGCATAGAGATGAGGTTTTGCCATGTTGGCTAGGCTGGTCTTGAACTCCTGATCTCAAGTGGTCCTCCCACCTCGGCCTCCCAAAGTGCTGGGATTACAGGTATGTGCCACTATGTCTGGCTAATTTTTGTATTTTTAGTAGAGACGGGCTGGTCTTGAACTCCTGACCTCAGGTGATCCACTTGCCTTGGCCTTGAAAGCGCTAAGATTACAGGTGTGAGGCACTGTGCTTGGCCTGGTTTGTTTTTTATTTTAGAGACAGGATCTTGCTCTATTGTCCAGGCTAGAATACCATGTGCAATCACAGCTTGTTGCAGCCTAACCTCCTGGGCTCAAGCAATCCTGCCGCCTCAGCCCCCAAGTACGTGGGACTACAGGCAAGAGCTACTGTGTCTTGCCTGTTCCTTGGTTTTGAAGAGGAAACTTCTAAAACTGCATTAATAATAGTCTCCCAGAATTGCCACATGTAACATTTATTAAAAAAAAAAAAAGTTTGTGACAAGGTGAAGTGACAAAGGAGAAGTGAGAAGATGAGCCATGGGGACTTCTGGCTTTCTGCCTTATAAGTTGACATGCATCCATGTAAAAATCCAAAATATCATAAGGCTGGAATAGACTTAAACTTTGGAAAATGTCACCCAAATCATGTCAGTTCCCAAATAAAAACTTGCAGAGTGGCTCCTTGTTCATTACTTACTAAAATCAAACTTCTCAGTATGGCTTTTGTGCATTTGGTGCTCTTTTTTTACCCAACTAAAGAAATGGGCAAAGGATTTTTTATGCACATTTTTCCAATGAAGACATACAATGGCCAATAAGCTGTTCAACATCATTAGTCATTAGAGAAATGCAAATCAAAACCATGATGAGATAACTTCATGTGCACTAGGGTGACTATAATTTTAAAAAATGGAAAATAACATGCATTGGTTAGGACGTGGGGAAACTGGAACCCTTGTACACTGCTGCTGGGCATGTAAAATGGTGCCATTATTATGGTACAGTTTGGCAGTTCCTCAACAAGTTAAGTATAGAACTACCCATTATAGGTCCCAGTATAAACTCTGCCAAACCCAACTGAAAGGAGTCCTAAAAGTCTTCTAAACTCTCAATCACGTGGATTATAACAATTACAACAAACAGCTTCATTCTGTAGCCATTTAATGATGTCTGTCTTCTTGGACAGTGAGCTCCCACAGGCCAGGTGCCATGTCTACTCCTCTGCAACCCTCCTGGCTCCTGAAGGTACTCTGAATGTACTGAGACTATCCAGTGTTTACAGATTTTTAGGAAATAAACTTTCTTGTTGGCATTTCTGAGGTTTGGGGTGTGTACTTTAAACATGAGAAATAACAAATATAGTCAAAAAATTTAAAAATTATTAGATACCTTTGTTCTTAGGAAGTTATTACACTCTTGCTCCACATTGTAATTTATAATACGAGACACTTCTTCCTGCCAAATCTTCAGACCATAAATATTGACATAGTCCTGTATGTATTCAAAAGAACGATGGAATCCATCCATGGTCGCTCCCAACTCTTTCAGCTTGGGCATCAGTTCACTTGGCTGTGGAAAAGGGGAAACATAAAGCTCTTATAATGGAGTAAGCTGTCAACTATTAATACTAATATCTACACTAGACTTTAAATAGTATAGCAGGCTGGGTGTGGTGGCTCACACCTGTAACCCTAGCACTTCGGGAGGCTGAGGCGGACAGATCACTTGAGGACAGGAGTTTGAGACGAGCCTAGCCAACATGGCGAAACCCTGACTCTACAAAAAAAATACAAAAATTAGCCAGGTGTGGTGGTGCACACCTGTAATTCCAGCTACTTGGGAGACTGAGGCAGGGGAACTGCTTTAACCTGGGAGGTGGAGGCTGTACTGCACTCCAGCCTGGGTGACAGAGCGAGACTTCATCTCAAAAAAAAAAAAAAAAAAGGCCAGGCACAGTGGCTCATTCCTGTAATCCCTGCACTTTGGGAGGCTGAGATGTGGGGGATCACTTGAGGTCAAGAGTTCAAGATCAGCCCGGCCAACATGGTGAAACCCCCTCAAAAATACAAAAATTAGCCAGGCATGATGGCAGGAGCCTAAATCCCAGCTACTCAAGAGGCTGAGGAATGAGAATCACTTCAAGTCAGGAGGCAGAGGTTGCAGTGAGTTGAGATCGTGCCACTGCATTCCGGCCTGAGTAACAGGGCAAGACTCCTTCTCAAAAAATAAATAAATAGTACAGCAGCTAAGAGACCATAGTCATAGTTTAAGACATACTTTAAGTTTTGGAATTACTTCTTACTTCACCTAAGATGAGTAATAACTGATGTCAGAAATTCAGCAAAGAATGGATTTCATTCATTTGGGAAGGAAGCCTCATATAAAGGAATATAAAAAATTAAATGACTATGATTTCTCTGTCATTTGATGAATATATCTAATCTTAGAGTACATAAAACATTTTAAATTGAATTTACTATAATAAATACCTTAAATAGAAATTTCAGGCCTATTTTTTGTCTCCTGAGAAAAATTACCATATTCCCAGCAAATAAAGCAAAATAAAAAGTTACAACCTTTATAGTTCCTATCTGCTTTAGGGTTAGCAAATTCTTTTAACTATAAGAAGTAATTCTGAATCATAAACATCAGTTTAATTCTGAAATGGGGCTCAATAGGTAGAGAAAAGATGCACTGGTATTAAAAATATGAACTTTTAAATATAAAATCTAAATTTCACATTTATACTATGAATTTATAATATGAATGGATTATGTTGAAAATTACATATTAGATATACATTAGTTAGGAGGTAAGGTCTTGTTCACGATAGTTTAAAAACAGTATTCTAGTCCACTCTGCAAGCTGAGTGGAAAAGAGGACAGGTCCGCTTTGGTCACTGGGTACCTTGGCTCGAGGGTTGAATATCAGTCCCCTATGTAGGGCAAAGGCAACACGCTTCACAAGCTCCTTCCTTATTCCATCTTCCAGCAACTGCTTTGGATCCACCTAAGTGCCAATCAAAAGTATTAAATGATATTTATGAAAAACTCAGTCCTGATGAAATCCAGAAGAAAGATGGCTTCCAGAATCTGCAGGGGAACACTTTCCTACCTCCTCACAAATAATTTGAAATTCTTTCCTTTCCCGGCCCTGTGATCTTGCACAGCTTGGATGGAATTATTAAACCTGTCACTTTTTTAGGACTCTGTTTATCTTAGCAAAGTTCATGACAATAATTTGAAGACATAGCATTTCAAAGACAGTGAATATGGAAAGTTTTAAATGGCCTCACGTTCTAATTAATGCATTAAGAGTAAAAAGTGCCTTTTCTTATCAGCAGGAGGAGGGGCGGGATGAAGGACCTCCAGTTAAATTTATAGATGCATGGTCTTCCTCCAGATTTTATTTCAGGGCACCCTATATCCATGTGAGCAAACTCAGATTTGAGGTTGTACCACTCTGTAAATGGAATAATTGTCTTTTCTTTCAGCATTCTTGGAATGCTGCTTGTAATTAGGGAGATAAAATAGGAAAGCAAATCTGCTATCTAACCCTATAAGCTTTTTATCTTATTAATTTTGCTAATTAATTATTCTATAATGAAAAACCTTTGTTATTCCTTAAAAAAGTCTCTTATCAGATCCATAAAACATCAAATGGTCTTTATATACTCCCTTGAATTCCCTGAGGCTTGTTTCTTTTACTTTTAATTTGTAAAGAACCATTATTTTAAAAAGTCATAAAAGCAATTAATGGGTTCCATCTGGTTTTGACTATATTTAAATTTCAAATAAGACAACTGCAGTGGGAGTTGCAAAAACACAAAATCCAGAGAAACACATTAAGTTATGTCAAGACCATTCAATCTAAGCTATGTCAAGACCATTCAATCAGAGAAATCCAGACTGTGGACCAACTAAAGGTGAAAGGCCCTATGTTCTTCAACAGATGAATTACAAGGAAAGAAAGGAAAGGAGGAGACATCTGTAGATTAAAAAAAGACTTAAAAGACTTGTTTTTTTCAAATGGGCAAGTCTAAGCTATAGTCTAGAAATTAATGACATACAGTTTCATTGGATAATAAAACTATACACAGGAGGCCTAAGATTAGCTCAGGGTGCATGAGGGGGCTTTCAGGAGTGGGGCTGGCTAAATCCTATTTCTCGACTTAGGTGGTAGTTAGAACAACTGGTGTTTATCTTGTAATAATCCAACAGACTACATCATTCTTTCTTTAGTTTTCAGCATCTGTGCTTTACTATACAATAAAAAGGTAAATTATAAAGATATAATCAATGAGTACGAATCAAAGAAGTATCATGAAGCTCTCAAAGAAATATTCCTTATAAGAACAGATTTAGTGAAAGAGTTCAGTGCTTTCATGAATCTAAAGATCTCATGTGGCTCCTCTAATCCTTCCCAGATTCTCACTCAACTGTGGAAGTGCTCACAGCTAAGAGAAAGCCAACTTCACACAGCCCCTTCCTCACATTTCTATTCCCTTCCCCTGAAATCACAACAGTAACTGTTTTCATACAGATCATCCAGATCTTTCTCTATTCATTTATATATATAAATATTCATCGTTAAACATATATTTAATTTCAAAAATCTAAATGGGATCATATACACGTACAGAGACACGCAGGTATATCACACACATATATACTATACATATACACACAGACACATGCATATATACCACATACATTTATATATATATAATCTGTGTGTGTATATATATGTTGTTCTGTAATTTGCTTTTTTCATTTTCCTTCTTAGAGATTTTTCAGTGGTAAATTCTTTTGTAGACCAATCCACAGTATGAATGCACCACGGTATACTTAACTATTCCCCTACTGATCAAGTATTTAGAATACTTGACTTACAATGGGGTTGCATTCCAATAAACTCATCATGAGTCGAAAATATCAGAAGTCAAAGATGAATTGAACATACCTAAACCACCAAACATCAGAGTTCAGCTTAGCCTACCTCAGATGTGTTCAGAACACTTATATTAGCCTATGTTTCGGCAATATCATCCAGCACAAACCCTGTTTTATAACAAAGTATTGAATATGTCATGTAATTTATTGAATACTATACTGAAAGTGAAAAACAGTATGAGTATCATCATGAAGTTGAATCATCATAAGTTCAAGACCATCTATATCTATCTATATATATATGTATTTTATTTTTGCTGCCCCCAACAATGAATGCTTATGCATATACCTCACTTGTTTTCAACCAAAGAGAACCTACACTTTTTTTTTTTAAAGTGTTTGAACTACAACCTCAACATTCTGAGGTTAAAGATCAGTGAGGGTCACAGGATTCCTTTCAAAAGCCCTTAGTAGTTGTTGGTAGACTAGCAGAGAAAGTCTACTGGGTTGAATGGAGTTGGTCAGCAGGATATTCCTTCTGCTGTTGTCATCTGAAAGATTGTGGGAAAAGATTAATATTTTACCAAGCAGTCTTTCTTTTGATAACTATTGTTAATTACCTGTATTAGGTTTTATTACATCCTTCCTATACTGGTCACTTTGCAGTCCTAGGTTTATCATCCTATATGTAAGAAGTGAGTAAAATGCATGTACATTCTCTGCACATCAACTGAATTAACCTGGCATCAGGTCTAAAGCATGTTTAGCAAATTTTATTCATATTCTAGGAACTACAATGTTATTTATTTGAGCATACTTCCAGAAAACACATCCCAAAGTTCCCTTTAGGTTCATTTCCTCTATTTTCTTTGATTTTAATAACACAAATGTTAATATGGCAATTAGAAATGTCTAGATTCTACTGGTGTCAGATAAATAGAAAAATAAAGAAAAGAAAGTACAATAAACTGTATGAATGGCCCCATCACTAGTCACCATAGCATTCCAAATTAAAAAAGCAATGAGATACCACTTTATACTTTTTGGGAGGGCAAAAACTAGAAAGTGAATAATATCAAGTATTGGCAAAGATATAAGCAGGTACACAGTCATTTCAGAAGGTAATCTGGGAGTACTGAAACAAAGTAAGTACAAATGGGCCTTAAGTCCCAATGGCCTTCTGATATTTTCGTTTTATTTTTGAGGCGGAGTCTTGCTCTGTCACCCAGAATGGGGTGCAACGGCACGAATTCTGCTCACTGCAACCTCTGCCTCCCAGGTTGAAGCGATTTTCTGTCTCAGCCTCCTGAGTAGCTAGGATTACAGGTGTCTGCCACTATGCCCAGCTAATTTTTGTATGTTTAGTAGAGACAGGGTTTCACCATGTTAGTCAGGCTGGTCTGGAACTCCTGACCTCAGGTGATCCGCCCACCTCCCAAAGTGCTGGGATTACAGGCATGAGCCACTGCACCCAGCCGCCTTCTGATATTTTCAACGTGCAATGAGTTTATTAGGATGTAACATCATTGGAAGTCAAAGAACATGTGTATCTAAACATCGATCAGTAGGGGAATGGTTAAATATACTATCATGTATTTGTACTATGGATTGGTCTGGAGTCACTCAAAAAGAATGTAGATTTCAGAGGAATTCTTGCATAGGTCTGGAGCAGGGATATACTCAGAGACACTCATCATGACACTGGTTGTGATAATTGGGGGGCATAGGTGTCTGTCCCAAGCTGGGTGTTTAGGAACAACGTGGAATTCTGCACGGCAGTAAAAAGTAACCTACTATCTGACCTATAGCAATATAAATAAATTACAAAAGCAATAACCAGTAAGAGAAGTTGGAAAAAGAATGAGATTTAGAGCACCATATGATTGAGATAAATCAAAAGCACATGCACACATCAAATAATGCCATCTGCTAAAAATAAGACTACCTGCATATTTAGGAACATTTACCAAACACACATAGTTGGTGCCATGGGTAATGGAAATGGAAGCAGGGACCAAGAGAAGAAGAAAACAAACAAATGAACGAACGATGAGAGGAGCTTGCATGCCCCAGTGATGACAGTGGTCTGTAAAAAGAGGGATATGATTATCTTAGCCCTCTGTACCTGGGGTATGAAATAAAAATACTAAAAATAAAGGAAGGAAAAGAGAGAAAGAAGAAAGCAATTTTGCCTAAGGAAACTGAATTTTTGTTTTTTTGCTTTTCCCAAAATTCAATAAAATATATTTTTCTTAGATTTAAACAACTCTTTGGTAAAACAGTAATAGCACCACACATTTTCTGCAGAACTGCAAGGTAAAGAAATTCCCACTGCCCTCAAATATTAAGAGAAATACAAATTACAATGCTTTCTCTTCCTCCATCAATAAGTGAGTAAAATGGGCTGAGCACAGTGGCTCACGCCTATAATCCCAGCACTTTAAAAGGCCAAGGCATGGCTGGGCGCAGTGGCTCACGCCTGTAATCCCAGCACTTTGGGAGGCCGAGGCAGGTGGATCACGAGGTCAAGAGATCGAGACCATCCTGGTCAACATGGTGAAACCCCGTCTCTACTAAAAATACAAAAAATTAGCTGGGCATGGTGGCGTGTGCCTGTAATCCCAGCTACTCAGGAGGCTGAGGCAGGAGAATTGCCTGAACCCAGGAGGCAGAGGTTGCGGTGAGCCGAGATCATACCATTGCACTCCAGCCTGGGTAACAAGAGTGAAACTCCGTCTCAAAAAAAAAAAAAAAAAGGCCCAGGCGGGTGGAACATTTGAGGTCAGGAGTTTGAGACCAGCCTGGCCAACATGGTGAAACCTGTCTCTACTAAAAATACAAAAATTAGCCAGGTGTGGTGTCGAGTGCCTGTAGTACCAGCTACTTGGGAGGCTGAGGCATGAGAATCATTTGAACCCGGGAGATGGAGGTTGCAGTAAGCTGAGATTGCATCACTGCACTCCAGCCTGGGCAACAGAGAACTCTGTCTCAAAAAATAAAATAAATAAAATAAATGAATAAAATGAAGACCAAAATTGGAATGTGAAATAGCAAGATGATGTCACTCCCTTTTCCACACATGATAATTACCACAAAAATTCAAACAGAGTCATGGTACGAGGCCACACTGACTAACAAAACTGTTACCTTGATGATGCCAACCAAAGTCGTTTTCATCATTAAGATGCCTTCAGTAAAAATGGAAATCGCATGAGTAAGCTTGGCAACCTTTAACAAAGAAAAAGAAGTATGAAAAGTACTTCAGATAAAAGACCCATCACTTCTGGGAAATCAGAAATCATTGGCTAATAGTCCTGGAATGGGCAAAGATAACAGGAAATGAACTTGTAGCTTTAGGATACCTGTGCCACATGTTCTGGACAGAAATGTGGCTTTTATGCCCACTGTTAGACATATTGGGTATCTGAGTCAGAAGACATCAGTTCATTCTTTCACATTTGACACAGCATTTCTTCTTTAGGCTTCATTTTTGCATGTCTAAAATTTAAGGCAGAATTCAATGATCTAGATCGGCCCTTCCGGCTAGAAAAGACTATGAGATTGAGAAGGCAACCTCCCCTTCACTACCCTCCCCATTATTTGCAAGCTACACCAGCAGATATTGATATGGTAGACAGGTGCTAGCTATATTGTTCAATCAGAAAAAATGTGGAAATATCAAGTTTGATAATCTAAGTCCCTGACGTATTTCTTGAACTTGTGTCAGAATGGGAAATTAACACTGTACATTATATTTCCTGTTTTCACTTGATTTTACTTTTGATGTCTTTAAATTATAAGCTCGGGGAGAAAAAAACCAGAGGTGTTTGGTGAGAATAACCTCTGAGGCTGCTGAACTATTATTGAATGAGCTTTCCACCCACAGGAAACAGTTAACAGAATATAGATTATTTTGAGCTGCTCAAAAAGCAGGAACACGAATATGAAAAGTCAGGTAATCTAGTTCAAAGAGAACAAGGGCTGCTTTACCAAGACTATTCTAGAAAAAAGTGACCAGCTGAGTGAGCTCCATTTCCCCTAAGCATACTGAGGCAAACAAGGCCTTAAATGACACCAGGAAAATATCAAGAATAAAAGGTATGATTCTACTAAAATCGTAAACCATGTTTATCATTGCGAATGTGAGAAAACAAGTCAGAATTAGTCTGGTGGGTCCCCAGCATATGGCAGGTGACACAGGCCTGTGATATTTCATGACTGTTAGTTTTTAATATGAAAAGGCAGAAGTCAGAGGGACATCGCACCTCGTATCGTGGGCCCAGCTGGGCATAGTCCCTCAGCTTGTCTTTGTCCAAGCGGGTAGGCACTTCAACAATATCGTGGGTCTGAAGCTTTATGATCTTTAGAAGAGATGTAAACATGCTTTCTGGGATGATCTGCAAAACCTTCAATGAAAAGGAAATGAGGAAATGCAATGAATACCCATTTTACTTTTCTTGGCTGACAAATATTAGGATGACAGTAAACAGCCATTTGTCTGTAAAGGGGATGCTGAAAAACTTAAAAGAGCTGTTTTAATAACTGCTAGCAGGCACAGGGCTCCATTCCTTTAAACGTTAGTTGCTTACAGAATATAAAGCTAATTCTAAAATGCTGCAAAAGACTGTATCATTTCCATGTTACAGATCTTAAAAAGATCGAGGTTCAAAAATGTTAAGTGACATCACTATAGAGGACTCAGCTAGTGTGTGATGCCGGTAAATTTTGAATTCAGGCCTGTCTGGCTCCATGTTCTATAAGAAGTTATTAAAATGAGGATCAAAATTCCCATGAAAACCTGAATTGTGCTCTGACCAGGAGATGTTGGATCTAGATGTGGCTCTGTGATTTAGAAGAAACTATTATAATTTCTGCTTCTACATCTACAAAATAGAGGTGAATACCACCAACATTTAAAACAGAAATAAAAGTTCCTGGCAAGTAAAAACAGCTGTACATCCACAGTAGCAATAAGAATAAGTTTATTTTTAGGTGTTGCAAATTTCTGGAATCAAATTCTAAACAGGAAAAGAGACATGAATGTACTTTTGGGGGACTAAGCATACTTTCGTATTTAAAACAACAGTTATCTGGTAAGAGTAAACATCACCCTGATACATTTCTTACTTTTCTCACATAGGATACCAACTCTCCAGAATAGTACTGCGACACGCTGAGCAGATCAGGGCTATTTGCCTGATTAATACGAAGAAGGGGCAGATCGAGGGCAGAGGCAAGCTGGAAGAAAAATAAGGTATATCTGTTTCTCTGTTTCAGAAAGAGTCCTTGAAATCTTTCTTTCCAGAAAATGTAACATACCACAAAACATTTGAGCTTTACCCAACAGAGGGCAACAACCACCAAATCTCATCCATATCATTAATAGTTTCTGACAATACACTTTTTGAATATCTAGTTAAACTGTGATGGCAGTGGTTATTTATTTATTTATTTATTTGAGATGGAGTCTTGCCCTGTCTCCCGCCCAGGCTGAAGTGCAGTGGTGCAATCTTGGCTCACTGCAACCTGCACCTCCTATGTTCAAGAGTTTCTCCTGCCTCAGCCTCCTGAGTAGCTGGGACTACAGGTGCGCACCACCACAACCAGCTAATTTTTGTATTTTTAGTGGAGACCATGTTGGTAAGGCTGGTCTCAAACTCCTGACCTCGTGACCGCCTTCGCCTCCCAAAGTGCTGGAATTACAGGCGTAGCCCACCATGCCTGGCTGGCAGTGGTTCTTAAACTGTGCTCCCTGGACCAGTAGCTTTTGCATGACCTGAGAACTTGTTAGACATGCAAATTATTGGGCCCCACTCCACAATTACGTAGTCAGATGCCCTGGCGGTGGGGCCCAGCATGTGTTACAGCCAGCCCTGCAGGTGATTCTGATGCATGCTCAAGTTTCACAGCCACTGTGCCACAAAGGACAGCCACTCCTGTGTGGAAATCAAGACATTCTGATTGATGCACTACTGAATCTGTCCAATCTAATAATGCCGTCAAGTCTAAGAAGTGCCATTATTTTCTGCGCCACTCAGAAAAAAACAAAATGCTGACAACTAAACTATGATATACCATCAATTGTAAAACCCGTCCCCAGTTACACAAATGTTAACATATGAAAAACAGTGTAGTAGCCAGGTGCAGTGGTGCACACCTATAATTAAAGCTACTTGGGAGGCTATGGCAGGAGGATCACTTGAGCCTGGGAGTTTGAGAACACCCTGGGCAACACAGTGAAAACCCATCCCCCCCACCCCCAACTCCCCCAAAAAAAGGCGCATTTCAGAATTGATATATACGGTACATGGTAGCTCTGTCAGAAGACACTGAGTAGGCCAGGCGTGGTAGCTCTCACCTGCAATCCCATCACTTCGGGAGGCCGAGGCAGGAGGATGATTTGAGGTCAGGAGTTTGAGACAAGCCTGACCAACATGGTAAAACCCAGTCTTTACTAAAAATAGTAAAAATTAGCTGGGCGTGGTGGTGAATGCCTGTAATTTCAGCTACTCAGGAGGCTGAGGCAGGAGAATTGCCTGAACCTGGGAGGCGGAGGTTGCAGTGAGCCAAGATTATGCCACTGTAATCCAGCCTGGGCAACAAAGGGAGATTCCATCTCAAAAAAAAAAAAGAGGAAGAAGACATTGAGTAGATTCTTTGTTCATTTACCATGAACTGAAATTACCATGAGAGCATGTTTTGTGCCTGTTATTCACCACTATTCTCTAACTGTTATTGTAGATATTAATACTAGTTTGTAGCAAGAGGCTCAGTAAGAATTTTTGGAATGAATAAGTAAAATAGCTTAATTCATGCCTAGGGAATAAAGGACACAATGGTCTTGCATTTTTAGTACACAGATAAAACTTAAAAAAAAAAAATCTATTCTTCACCTAAAAATAGTATTCCTGAAGACACTCCAACTTACATTATTAATTCAAACTTTAAATATTTCTAGCATCTTTGATACTATGCTCTGATGGAAAAATTGCTAACAATTTCAGTCTATAAAAATACTAAAATTATTTACCTTCCTAAAAGGATAAAATCCTGGGCTGAATTAATGAATGAGGTATGAATGAAGGCCAACTCTTTCCTAGTAACAGAGAATCTCATTGTTTTTGCTTACCTTTAGGAAGGTAGCTCTGAGTTTAGTAACCATGGATGGATTTACCCTTATGCTTTCTTGCATGATGGATGTGAAACTGTAAAAACAGAGAAATGGTAAGATGATGCTCCCAGGGCCTTCCATCAAGGGCAAATGTCAGGCTGTCTACATTACCTGTCAATCAACTGCCAAGCAAAAGAAAGGTCCCCAACGATCTGCATTGTGATCAGAACCTCCTCTTTAATGTTAATAGTTCTGATCATTTGATGAAGAAACTTTCGAGTATCGGCAAGAAACTGACATACTTGCAGATTTGATTCCAATTGGTGGAATTCTTGAACCTGTGTTACAGAAATATACTTCATTTAAAAATCCTGAATGGACTCTATGGTGCTCATTTGTTCTTGAAAACACTTCAAATAAAGTACACTACTTCTGACAAGTTCTTGATAAAATTTTTATTTCAAATTATAATTTCAGAAATATGTTAGCCAAGCTATTTAAAAAATGCGCAAGTTTCTAGGATTAGAAAGTGTTCCATTGGGAGGCCGAGGCGGGTGGATCACGAGGTCAAGAGATCGAGACCATCCTGGTCAACATGGTGAAACCCTGTCTCTACTAAAAATACAAAAAATTAGCTGGGCATGGTGGCACGTGCCTGTAATCCCAGCTAATCAAGAGGCTGAGGCAGGAGAATTGCCTGAACCCAGGAGGCGAAGGTTGCAGTGAGCCGAGATCGCACCATTGCACTCCAGCCTGGGTAAACAAGAGCAAAACTCCGTCTCAAAAAAAAAAAAAAGAAAATGTTCCACTGCTTGTTATTCTGTATATCATAACCAGTGTGTTGGCACTTGTATATTATTAAGTTCTTTTGATGAACTTTTAAAACAAAATAATGGTTCTACAATGTCTTGAAATTTTAATGTATTTAACTCAAGATGCCTGGGTTATATGCCAAAATAAATAAGGCAAATGATAAAAAACATTTGAGATTTACAAAGTTATTTATAATTGTATTGTAGACTAAAATAAATCCAAAACAAGCAAAGTAGAAATAATACAAGTGTGCAATTATTCTGGAATAAGAAACTTTGATAGGAATATTTTACTGTGTTGCTGTTTATAGTGACCATCCTAAAAATCTTGCAGAACTAAGAAAAAGCCTGTAAGAAAATCTTCCAAGGGAAAAAAGCATTAATTATATTTCTAAAAATATATATTCATACCATTTGGATAGGGTTATAGATTATGAGTAAAAATTATGTTTTAAATAATAGAGTTGTCTGGGCACGCAGTAGCTCATGCCTGTAATCCCAGCACTTTGGGAGGCCAAGGTGGGTGGATCACTTGAGGTCCGGAGTTCGAGAACAGCCTGGCCAACATGGTGAAACCCCATCTCTACTAAAAATACAAAATTAGCTGGGCGTGGTGCCGGGTGCCTGTAGTCCCAGGTACCCTGGAGGCTGAGGCAGGAGAATCACTGGAACCCAGGAGGTGGAGGCTGCAGTGAGCTGAGATCACACCACTGCATTCCAGCCTGGGCAACAGAGCAAGCAAGACTCCATCTCACCAAAAAAAAAAAAAAAAAAAAAAAGTTTATGGTTATTTTTCTGATGCTTTTAGTTACCATTTAAAATCTAGTTAAATACACAAAATTCAAGAGTAATGAGGTATAATTTTTTTGGTACAATCATTTTTAGTTGACAGAAAAACAAACTTTTTTCAGAAAAGAAAATATACCATTGTAGACATGATCATTATATAATTATTTTCATTTTTGTGTGTTTTTTTCCCCAAGGCACACACTTTTTTGCAACCCTAAAAATGATATACACATGCAATTTTGGTTTTGCTTTTATCCCCTTATCACAATTTGCCCAATGTTTCTATATCATTTTTATAATTATGTTTCTAAGATTACATGTTTCTTCAAGTCAAAATATTGTAATTTTTGCTACCATTCTCTTCATACTGGTCATTTATTTCCCCAAATTTAGGACACTAAGTGTTACAGGAAACATATTAATTAATATTGCTTTTATTTCTGATGAAATAGTCTCTTAGATATATTTACAGAACACACTGCTGGGTGGGTCATAAGGTATGATTCATAATCTAAGAATCTTCATTTTAAAACTTTCCTTACCTCCTCCAAAGCTTGTATCAGTTGCACGGTTTTTCTGCCTGCAGCAGTAGAATCATCATAATTCAAAGACAATATTTGTTTTGAGATCTCTCTGAACCAAGCTTGAAGATTTTCTAGAATACAGAAATAATAAAAGATTACTTAAATCCTTGAATTCCTGTAGCTGTGGCTTTGAATTGAATTATATAATCTTTTACAAATTCACTTCTTCAGAGCTTTTACCATGGGCCTAACACTAGGAATTTTCCAAACGACAGAATTGCCTGGAGCATGCAACATCGTAGAATAAACTTTCTACATAAACAGCTTAGTCTATAACACTTGGCAGACAAATACTACAGGCCCAAGTAGATGCTATCAAGGGTAAGTGCGAAGGTGGTAGTGGCAGTGGAGAAGGGTCAGAAAAGAACTGAAGGGTGTCCCTAGTTCCCAGGGGGAGTTTTCTGGAGAATAGAGTATAGGTAAAGATCTGGATCATTAGAGAGATGAAGAAGGGTATACTGTATCTAGATGAAAGGCAGACACAGGCAGAGACATCAGGGCAGATGTCTACAGAACATCTACAGCACATCTACAGCAATTCTACAGTATAATTAACTTCATCAGAATTCGGTCTGATAATCAAAACAAAAAAGAGCCTATCTTGGAGGGGAAAGAAGAGACCAATATGACAAAAGTGTTAGGCGTGACTGGTGAGTCACAGGGATGTCTGAACAGTTCAGGGGGTGCCATTTGCATTTATGAACCAGCAGACATTTCATACAGTGGAGAAAGAGAAGGGTGTCCACATGCTCTAAGTACCCTCAGTGTGTCAGACAAAGTTCTAAGTATTTAATCTTCACAGCAATATAGGGAGGTGGAAATTGTTAGCTATTTCCCAGATAAAGAGGCTGATGCTCAGAGAAACTGAAAATACTATGCAGGGTCACATGGTTACTAAATGGCAGAGCCAGGACTTAACAACTGTCTGTCCAGGTTCAAAAACTGTGCTCTTTACCTCACCAAGTTGGTATTCTAGTTTTTGTTTTTTGTTTTTTTATCAGTGGGGTGGTTTCACGTTATTAAAAGACTTAATGACTTATAATCTAAGTTATTTCAAGAATTGGCATGACGAACACTCAAAATTTTGTAGATTTTTGTAGGGCTGAGGGGCAGCGATTGGAGTAGAAAGAGCATGACATTTCAGGTCTGAGATGAGTGAGACCCTGGCTCTCTACCTTCGTACCTTTGGCAAATGATTACGTTTTTAAGCCTCAGTTTCCTTATATAAAATAAAGATTAAGATGTGTATCTTATAGGGTTGTAAAGATCAAATGAGAAAAATTTGTGAAAGTATGTTCTAAGCTGTAATAAACTATACAGTCCGAAAAAAATGTAAAATTGTTATTTCATCTCTGAAACAATGTTGGTATTTGTAAGGGCCTAAAAGAAACAATCACAGAGATGAATGTTCTGATTCTAGACAGCTAACCGGGTCAGATTGTTACACGTGATTGTTTTGCAGGTCACAATATGATAACCATAATATTCATTCTAGACTTCAGGTTTCATATCACAATATGGTGACCTGCAAAACATGTTTCCACTTCATATTACATCATTATACATTGGCTGATTTTTCCCTATAGGAACAATAATACAATTTGGAAATGTATTTTTGACCAAGCACTCAGCATCAAAGAAATAAACAAAAGCCAAAATACAGTAATCACAAGCTCAGACTGATTAAAAATAATAAAGTTTTTAAACAAGAAGCTACACTACCAAGCAATTCTATAGTATAATTAACTTCATCAGAAATCGATCAGATAGTTAAAACAAAATTAAGCATTAAAAAAATAGTTTGTCACTATTCATTTTTCTGAAAAACTTCAGAAAGCTTTTGGGGAGCAGTTAGAAAATTTCTTATTTATAAAAATTTGAAATGGTGCCAGAATTTTCCTAAAAATAAAATTTCCTAGAAGTAGAATCAAAATCATTAAAGTAAAACTTGGGCTGTGTTTTTTTCCAAAAATAGTCTGCAGTCCCCTCTTCTGCCACTAGATAGCAGGTGCATTGGTGAACAAGAACGGAGAAAGATCAGAAGAATTTTAGATATCATCTATGTTAGTAGACTACTGACATTCGTGGGTGATTTATCCTTGAGAAGATCATGAGAGTTTCAGATCCTTTCCCCCCTTTCCCCAAATGCACCTAAACTGACTCATTAGTTTTTCATACCATGGAAGTGGAGGCCAACTATGACTCTCTAAACTTGTCTATGAACTGGAGTTACCAAAACCCCTGGTTTAGCCTAATCTCACATTTCAAAGAAAGATATAAAACCTGAACTCTAGAATGGACATGAACATTGCCCAGGAGAGCAGAAAGCTAGGAGCAGCCAAAACTAACCTTCAGATCTTTATTAGCAACACTAAAGAGGGAGTATCATAGGATACAATAA
This sequence comes from Aotus nancymaae, assembly GCF_030222135.1. NCBI lineage: Eukaryota > Metazoa > Chordata > Mammalia > Primates > Aotidae > Aotus > Aotus nancymaae. The sequence continues at coordinate 73,465,986 of NW_026988450.1, forward strand.
TGAGAACATAAAGCCTTTTCCAAGGTTTCAAATAACCTGTGCCTACATTTCAAACACACCAGTATTTCCTTTTCAGCAATTACCATTTTTCTCCACTCTCGTTAGGGGTTTCACTCCTGAAAAGACATCAGCAAGCTCAGTCATTCGCTCTGAACCCTCTTTTTTGTAATGTTCCCATTTGGTTTGCTTTTCTGAAAGCATTTGCTTGAACATCTGTTGAAGTGACAAAAAAGATGTATTTACTTAAGAGAAAATCCAGACTAGGCAGCTTATGAAGAGAGCTTGAGGAAACCCAATTTAAATTTTAAATAAGAAGCTGCACTACAAATTAATATTGACCCTGATGTCATCTCCTTGTAGAAATTCAGGGACAAAGCCAGATCACCTCCAAAACAGTAGTTCTCACACCAACTGCACATAAGCACCACCAGGAGGGCTTTAAAGTTTCAGAATCCCAAGGCCCACCCCTAAAGCTTCTGGTTCAGGTGGTCTCGAATAGGGCCAGAAATCAGCATTTTTAATGTGAGATTAAATTTGTGACTAGTGCTCTGTGGTTCTTTCTAGACAACAATGTCTGCAGTTCTAACTTAAATAGTCAGGGACAGTTTGCGTATTACCTTCTCCGATGACTGGGGAATGAACTAAATTACCTACAAAAGTTCTTCGTTTTATCATAAGTTTCATTCTGTTTATTTTTATTTATTTATTATACAAGTAATTCTGTTTCTTTGTATTTATTTATTTATTTTTAGCTACGGGGTCTCACTCTGTTGCCCAGGCCAGGGTACAGTGGGATGATCATGGCTCACTCAACCTTGAACTCCCGGGCTCAAGTGATCCTCCTGCCTTAGCCCCTCAAGTAGCTAGGGCTGTGGGCATGCACCACTACGCCTGGGTAATTTTCTTCTTCTTATTATTTTTTGCAGGGATGGGGGTCTTGCTATGTTGCCCAGGCTGCTCTCAAACTCTTGGTCTCAAGTGATCCTCCCTCCTTGGTCTCCCACAGTGTTGGGATTACAGGCACGAGCTAATGTACTACCTTAATTCTGTTTAATTCACTCCTTCATAAAATTTAAATGCTACAAAGTCTTGGGCAGAGAAGAAAAGGGTGTAACTCAGGGCTGGGCTTTTTTTTTTTTTTTTACCTGAAACAAAATTTAAAAACATATTTATTTCTCACTAAAGGACACACCATCTCAGACAAGAGTAGATGGTTCATTACACTGGGCTCTTAACAAGGTAAACAGGCATGAAACACTGATTCCTTGCTTAAGAAATTCCTCACTTGCCAGCATCATAATGAATTTTGAAAAGCTGAGTGATGGGCTAGGGAGACTCCATCTGCAGGTGGAGAATCAGGGCTCTGTGGAATTTTGCGGGGGCCTGTGGAGGAAGAATCTGAGTGATCTAGAAAATGACTAATCAATAAGATAATGAGGAAGAGGATGAGGAATAATGGAATTATTTATAGAGTCTACCCTAACTTTCTGAGTGCCTCAGATCAATCAATGCCATTTGACAAGGGCAAAGCAATGACATAAATAGCACCCTGAGGCCTTCGTAAGAGACTACATGGCATCCAGCCCCTCCCAACATGCATGCACGTGAACTCGCAGGTTTCATATCTTACGGGATGGAATTTGGGATAGGGGATCGTTCCTGAATTAGGAAATGTACTGTCATATAAAGATTAGAAGAAACACAGGTCCAATTACTGTGTCTATAGGAGTCAGAAAGTGATTCTATAAACAGTGCAGGATGGGAAGTAGAAGAGAGAGGAAGCATGGGTTAAAGAACCAAGCTGAAGGCCAGGCACGGTGGCTTGTTCCTGCAACCCCAGCACTTTGGGAGGCCAAGATGGGTGGATCACAGGAGGTCAGGAGTTCAAGACCAGCCTGGCCAACATGGTGAAATCCTGTCTCTACAAAAATTAGCCAGGCGTGGTGACAGGCGCCTGTAATCCCAGCTACTCAGGAGGCTGAGGCAGGAGAATCATTTAAACCTGGGAGGCGAGGCTGCAGTGAGTAAAAATCACACCACTGCACTCCAGCCCGGGTGAGAGAGCGAGACTCCATCTCAAAACAAAACAAAACAAAACAAACAAACAAAAAACGCTGAAATGTCAGAAATTCATATCTGTCATTTCTTTGCTCAATTTTTATTAAGTATATATTTTTTCTTTTTACCAGAGCTTTCCCAAAGACCTTTAATGATTTTGTACTCCTTTATGCTGTCTTGTTTCCTGTCTACCTGAATAGACAGAAGGAAGCTGTCCATTTGGTTTCAATAGATTCTAGAGAACAGACTTAACATTAGAACAGACTTATCATTGTCTGGTCAGTCAGACAATGCTGAACTATGTATTATCTATAGAACTGTTGGGTCCCTGGGGCTCCAGATCATGATTCTAACTGGCCTCAGGGTATTTCTTCCTTTTTTTTTTTTTTGAGATGGAGTATTGCTCTGTCACCCAGGCTAGAGTGTGGTGGCGCAATCTCAGCTCACTACAACCTCTGCCTCCCGGGTTCAAGCAATTCTCCTGCCTCAGCCTCCTGAGGAGCTTGGATTACAGGCATGCACACTGTGCCCAGCTAATTTTTGTAGTTTTAGTTGAGTTGGGCTTTCCCTATGTTGGTCAGACTGGTCTTGATCTCCTGACCTCAGGTGATCCACCCGCCTTGGCCTCCCAAAGTGCTGGGATTACAGGTGTGAGCCACTGCAGCCTGACTAGGCATTTCTTCCCTGGGGGTATTTTTATCACTTGCCTTTGAAAGGCCACTTTTTGCTTTGACTTGGTTCCTGTTCTTGGATCTTTCCTGGTTTCTCATCTTGGCTTAATCTTTCTTCCCCTAAGATACTGACAGCTCCTACATGATAGGGACACTTTGTTCATATTTAAATTTCCAGTACCTAGCAAAGAACAGGGTAGATACTCAATAACTATTTGCTATTCAGAGGGAAATCATTAAAATTATTAATAGATCAAAAAGGAGCAGCATTTACCTGATTTGATAAAATAATACCCAGACAAATCACTGAAAACACTCAGCACAGGCATTATCATTATGTTAGCAGTTAGCATCTACTTTTTCTGAGCTACTTAATGGGGAATATAGTGTCTTCAGACACCTAGAAGATAAACTCTAGTATTCCACTAACGAAACTGAAACAAAAGGAGGATCTGTTCTGAACGGGTGTAAATATCCGATCTATTCCTGGCCCACCTGATCCAAACCCCCAGGGTTACTGGTTATAAGACCTGGGTAGTCCCAGGTACCTATCATTTTTATTATGCACATATAAGCTTCTTTGGAGGTAAGACTAACCTCAGCATTTCCTTCAGTGAACTCAGATGCCTTAAAGTCCTCAAGATGACCTTGTAAAAATGCAAATTACCCATCCCACTTAATCCCTTTCCGGTAGGCTCTCACAGTTCTTACCATAAAGATCAAAGTCCTACAAGGCCTAGTATGGGCTGGCTCCTGCCTACCTTTCAGCCTCCTTTCACACTACCTTTCTCTCCCTCTCTCCCCTCCAGCCACCCAGGTCTTTCAGGTCTTTGAATTGTTTATGCTCCTCCTCACCCAAGAAGACTTGATATTCTTCTTCTCACTGGAATGTTCTTCTGACTGGAATCCCTACCTTTGTTTAGCTAACACTCACAGACCCCTTCTCCAGGTCCTTTCAGAAGCTCTTGCTTTTATTCTCATGGAAGTCTCCCAGGCTGCAACAGGATACTTTATTTTAGGTACTTGGAGAACTATATTCCTTTCCTTCAAAGCAAATATCTGAGTCTGTATTTACATTTTTATTAGTGTGATTCTTTTTTTTGAGAGAGGGTCTCACTCTATTGCCCAGGCTGGAGTGCAGTGGTGAGACCTTGGCTCACCATAACCTCTGCCTCCCTGGTTCAAGCGATTCTCATGCCTCAGCCTCCCCAGTAGCTGAGACTACAGGCGTGCGCCACCACACCCAGCTAATTTTTGTATTTTTAGTGGAGATGAGGTTTTCACATGTTGGCCAGGCTGGTCTGGAACTCCTGACCTCAGGTGATGTGCCTGCCTTGGCCTCACAAAGTTGTGGGATTACAGGCTGAGCCACTGCAGCTGGCCTAGTATGAGTCTTTGATTAATGTTTATATTCCTCCTTAGGCTATAACCTCTATGATCTCATGTACCTTTCCCCATCACTGTACCCCCAGTGAAAGGAGGTATTACATGCTTGTTAAATGTTTATATCTATCCTTTTACTATAAGAACTATCTCAACAGCTGAAATCTGTACCTTGAATCAGAGATGGAGCAAGCAATCCTAGTCTTTTTTAAAAAATATTTTTAAGCATAAAAAAGCTAAGACTGTGGTGATATTAATTCAAATATTTTTACCTCTTTGAGTATAAACTCAAATTGTGCAGTATCCAATAGCAACTGGAAGAGGATCCTGGGATTGTACCGAGAGTCTGTTAGAATCTGGTCCTTGATTTGACGAAGGCGTTTGTTGTTTGGGTCACAGGCTAGAAAAAGGAAAAGTGTTACCTGCTTACAAAATGTGTAGAAAATATCTATAAAAATAAGATAAATTCTTAAAATACTTTCCTTCATTTTAAGCATTTAAAAAGTAATAAGCAAAATGTACATCAATAAGATAGTGAAATATAGTACATCTATGCAATGGAGTACAATTAAACTGTTAAATGACAATTGAATCTGACATGGAGTATCATCCTTGAAAGATTGTTAAATGAAAAAAAAAAAGAAGCTGCAAAACGGTGTTTCCAAATTCTGTGAGTTTTCTGCAGTTTGTTTATAGCAACTGCCCAAAATGAGTGGGGGCAGTCTTCTCGTACCACTTCAGAGGTGGGTGGCTTCCTCATGTCCTGTCTGTTTGGAGTTGCTTTTGCTTTAGGCATTGATTCCTGCTATTCAGTTGCAGTCTGCTATCCCTAGAGAGGCCTGTTTGCAAGGCTGGCTCTTGGTTGGCATCTGGGAACTTGAATTTCATGTAGAGCTGCCATCATTTTGAGAATTCACAAGATCAGCTCACTAAGCCTTAACTGTCTATACAAACAATGCTTTCCTTCTGGAAGTCTGGAATTTTGGTACATGCTGGGCAGAGGCTACCTAGGTGAGAAGCCCCCAATAAAAACTGAAGGAAGCTGAGTCTCCTGCCTTCCTAGTCCTCCTGCTGTCAACATCTCAGATGTCTGGCAGGTACAGAACAACAATGTTGTATATGTCATGGGTGGTTTTGGTGCTTTAGCTATGATATAGCCTGTGGAAGGTCATTTTATATGCTGATTTCTAAGTTACTCCATCAGGAAGGGAGACTCATGACAACCTGGAAAAGAGGCTCAGTTTTCAAGGGAAGCTGCAGAGTTCTGATTTTTCATGAATTCTCCAGAACTATCTGGGAAGAAATATATTGGAATTGGTGACAATGATTACACAAAGAGAAAATTTTCAGCTCCATATTGACCTAATTAAACACAAATCAAACTCAGGAGTTCCACTTGTCTTTATATTAATTTTAATTCAACAAGAAACCTTCTGATTTTAATCTGCTTTCTTATTTGCATAGAGAATGTAAGTACCCAGTTGTTGGACAAACACTCCATATTCCTCAATGTGCTTTAACATTTAGCTACTTCGTATAAACCAGGAGCTTCTTGTGTTCCCAGGGCCTGACCAGGTCTTTCAGATCTGACCTTTGAGGATTCATACCCAGAGAACTGCAGAATCATCAGAATTTTCAGGTCAAACTTCAGTAGCCAGCCAGCCTTTCTCATCCAATATTTCCTAAGAGAATGTTTCTTCACAAGGTTCTGTACAAGCATCCTATGCCTGGGAAATGCCTCCAGCAACTCAATAGGAGGCAATCTGAGAATATACCTGCCTTTCTGTGCAGCATGACTGAAATTCCATAAAAGTTAAGTAAGCAGTTACTTTTCCTATGTGTGACTCACAATCAGATAGGCCAGTCATTTGTTTCTGATAAACAATGACCCTGGGCTGGGCATGTGTGGCTCATGCCTGTAATCCCAGCATTTTGGGAGGCCGAGGCAGGCAGATAACCTGAGATCAGGAGTTCGAGACCAGCCTGATCAACATGGAGAAAAACCCCATCTCTACTAAAAATACAAAATTAGCAGGGCGCAGTGGCGCATGCCTATAATCCCAGCTACTCAGGAAGCTGAGGCAGGAAAATCACTTGAACCAGGGAGGCGGAGGTTGCAGTGAGCCAAGATCGCACCATTGCACTCTAGCCTGGGCAATAAGAGTGAAACTCCATCTAAAAAAAAAAAAAAAACTATGACCCTGTGCAATGCAATCAGATCAGTCAATTGCCGGGCACAAAAATGAAAAACAAATATGGCTGAAGATAAACCACAGAACTGTGGCATGCCAAGGTTGGCCCTGGCATGGGTGCAAATTCAGGAGACTACTGGCTTTCCGAACACAGGCAGGGCTGTCAGGCAGAGTCACGCAGAAGACGAAGACGAGGCTGAGTCACTAGAAAACCCCAGTTGGTTTTATGACAGGATAAAGTGAGGACTTGAGTTGTTTATACGCTTGTGAATGTAAGACTTTTGGTAAAGAAGATTAAAAGCTGAGTCAATGTAGTAAAATCCTCAAATTAGAACTGGAATTTATGTAAAAAATAAACTCAACTAATTAAAAACAGATCCAGTGATTAAAAACTTCAGCCATGGTATTCATACTGTGGGTGAATTGTAAATGGATATAGGCCAACAAGCATCTGAAACAAACTGAAAAGCAGCTCTCAGGATAAAGGTTTAAGAAGCTGGAGAGAAGGTTGAGGAGAAACTCCACACATTTTCAAAGATATGAAGGATGAGGAAGTCCAACTGCTGTTTTCGCTGTGGATCACCCATAGGAAGTGGAAACAGACGGCAGCTAGAGGGACTGTGAAGTCATCTTGGCTGGAAGAGCTGTGAGACAGGGGCTGCGTTACAAAAGGAGGCTACAAAGGAATCCGGTGTGCACAGTTTTTTAAAGAGACACAGTCTTATCTGAAAGAACAAAGATGTGCTGTACGCACTGCCTGTCTCAGAGCTGGTCCTCAAGGAAAGTTTGTTCAGTGAAAAACAAAAAGCAGAGGGCTTCACAGGCCTGCTGAATGACAACCTCTTAGGGGTTGGGGTATACAGCCCTGGATGAGGGAATGCATTGGTTAATTAGTGTTGATCTAGCATTTACTAAGAATAAGAAACTGTGCCAGCCCTGAACAAGCTCAGAGATGTTAGTTCAACTTATTTTTCTACCATTAAACCAAAAGTTGAGGTGTTTCTCACAATCTGAATTTGATGGTCAAACTGTATGGATAGAAGGTCTCGGAGACCATGACCCATAAAAGGCTAAGACCCCAATCTACCTTAAATAAGCACTCTGGTCCAGCCAGGTCATCAACTCAGTGGGCCCATACATTTTTCTGTTATTTCCAAAATCGTAACACTTATTCCATCATTTCTGCAGTCTAGAATTTCTTCTACTTTCCACTTTAAAACCTCATCACAGGCCTGGTTGGCTCGTGATTCCTGCATGGGGTTTTCCTGACCTCCTCTGCTCCCCTAACCCAAGCTATGTTTCCCACTCTGCTCTGGACTCAAATCACACCAACTGTCTGTTTGACACACCTGGTCTCTGTTTACTGCCTTGGGCCTTGGATTAGTTTCCCAGTGCGGCTCTAACAAGTATCATAAACTCAGTGGCTTCAAACAACACAGAATTATTCTCTTATCATCCTAGAAGTGACAAATCTGAGATGGGGCTCACTGGGCTAAAATCAAGGTGTTGGCTGGGCTGGGCTCCTTCTGGAGGCTCTAGGGGAAAAATCTGTTGTCTTGCTGTTTTCAGCCACTAAAGGCTGCCTGCCTGTATTCCTTGGCTTGTGGCCCCTTCCATCTTTAACACCAGCAATGACCAGTAAAGTTTTTTGTCACAATGCATCTCTCTGGTTCTGACACTTCTGCCTCCCTCTTCCTGACTTAAAGACTCCTATTTACATGCTGGGCATGGTGGCTCAGGCCTGTAATCCTAGTACTTTGAGAGGCTGAGGTGGATAGACTGCTTGGGCTCAGGAGTTTGAGACCACCCCGGCCAACATAGTGAAATAGTGTCTCTACAAAAAATACAAAAAAGTTAACTAGGTGTGGTGGCACACGCCTATAGTCCCAGCTGCTTGGGGGGCTGAGGCAGGAGTATTACTCGAACCCAGGAGATCAAGGTTATAATGAGCTGAGATTGTGCCACTGCACTCAAACCTGGAGGACTTGAGATCCTGTCTAAAAAAATAATTTAAAAAAAATTCTTTTTAAAGGACTCTTATTTAATTATTTTTTGAAACATGATCTCGCTCTGTTGCTCAGGCTGCAGTGCAGTGGCATGATCTTGGCTCACTGTAACTGCAACCTCCCAGGCTCAAGTGATCTTCCCACCTCAGCCTCCCAAGTAGCTGGGAATACAGGTGCCTGCCACCATGCTCAGTTAATTTTTTTACTTTTTGTAGAGATAGGGTCTCACTATGTTACCCAGGCTGGTTCTTAACTCCTGGGCTCAAGCTATCCTTCTGCCTTGGCCTCCCCAAGTGCTGGGATTAGAGGTATGAACCACCATGCCCAGCAAGGACCCTTATGATTACATTGAGTCCACCAGGATAATCCAGAAACATCTCATTACTTTAAGGTCAGCTAATAGGCAACCTCAATCCCCCTTTTTCATGTAATATATCTAATGGTTCAGGAACTAGGGCATGAACATCTTTGGGGGTGGGCTGGAAGGGATTATTCTGCCTACCACAGATGGGCAGTTCTATTTTTTCATATGTCTACATTTGATCTCCCCAGTCTGATGAGTGACAAGTTCCTTGAACATGAGAGCAAAATGTCCTCTTATTCCCTAGCACCTAACAGTACCTGACAGGGGAGAGCTTTTCAGGTGTGCTAGTGGCCTATCCAAGTTGACACAAAAATGACTAACTTTAAAAAGCAACTTGATTCTCATCCAAGGCCCCTCTCCCTGCTAAACCACTCTGCATCGTGAAGTAGGTCCTGATTCTGAGAGTCTTGATGTGGAGCAATATAAACGGCCATGCCTTTTGTGCATTACCTGAGTCTGCTGTATGAAGCATCAGCCATCGGATGGCAACATTACAGTCTCTCAGGCAGTTCAGAAGCCTTGGGATATTGTCCAGAACCATCTCCTCCCTTAAATAACCTTCTTTTAGAAATTGCTGCACTTGAGCATGCACTCTTTCACTGACAGTAGCATATCTGCTTGCCTGGAAAAATCAAAAACTTCAATTACATTTAAAGAGTCATTTATCTTGAAAATAACTCACATTCAAATGAATCCACTGACAAATGGTAACATTTCTATATAAGATGAATGACATATGGACTCCAGTTATAGGGCTCAAAGACAACATTTTATATAACATGAATGACATGGACTATAGTGATAGGGCTCGAAGACAACATTTCTATATAACACGAATGACATACGGACTCCAGTTACAGGGCTCGAAGACAACATTTTATATAACATGAATGATACAGACCATAGTGATAGGGCTCGAAGATGACATTTCTATATAACATGAATGACATACGGACTCCAGTTACAGGGCTCAAAGACAACATTTCTATATAACATGAATGACATATGGACTCCAGTTATAGGGCTCAAACATGAACATTTCCATATAATTTCTATATAAGTAACATATGGACTACAGTTCTAGGGCTTGAAGACAACGTTTCTATGTAAGATGAATAATATATGGACTATAGTTCCAGGACTCAAAGACAACTGGCTTATTGAACATATTTAAAAAAAGCAATTGACTTAGAATTCTGAGACTACTTCCTAGTTCTGGCTGTGGATAAACTTTGGTGTGACTTGGGGCTTAACCCCTGTGTATGGGTTTCTTCGAATTTCCAACGAAGACTTGGACCAAGTAGTTCCTAAGAACTCTTCTATTCTTAACTTAGATGAAAAAGAAACAAAGACAGAAGCTCAATTGCTTGTTCTTGCTAATACTGTTGACAAAGAAGGCAGAACAGAGCAGAAATACTTCAAAGTTAAGAGTTCTTCTACAGGTTTATGAAAGCTTAGCAAAAAATACACCTTAGTATATCGAAAATGAATTCCCAAACCAGCTTTTTGGAAATTTTGGTCATTCTGCTGTACTTAAAGCAAGTCAAATGTTAAATATCACTAAACTTGTCAAGTTAGTTTAAATCTATGGTATCAAGAAACCTCTTAAAAATGTCACAAATGAGAAAATGCAATTTTAGAAAGGGATTTTAGTAATGAAAAATTAATGTTCTGATGTTGGTAAGTATACAAGTGCCACTTTCTCTAATATAGCTCTAGGAGATGTGCCAACATTGAAATTGTTTTGTGCATTATTTATGGAATTCAATTTATTTGAATAGAACATGATGAAGATTTTTTGAGTCAATATTGTTTTATCCACACAGGAAACTCAATAACTGAGCCAGGATGAGGAACATAACCATTTAGAAATATCAAATATGCTCCCCAATAAAAAGATTTTATCTTTATTCCTCTACTTACTCGGATGTTTCCTTCTGCCTTGTGTAAGAATAAAAGAGATAGAATATAAGCATTTAAACTTTAAGATGAATGTCTTGAGTCTTGTTGCTTATTTGGCACATCAGAAATGACAAATTTAAATTACAGTGACAGGACATATTATATGTATTCAGTTACCATCTTCATTCATCCTACTGATAAAAGCGTATTAATTCCAGCTATTGGTAAAACCAGCTTTGGCCATAAGAATACAGTCTTTAAGCAAAAGTAAACTGAGTCAATGGGGCATAAGCCACACTTATTTGTCTGAGGGTACTGAATCTTCCTTAGAATCCTAATCTTCAATTTACATATGCCATATAACTTAAAAACCTACGATTACCTATCTTATTCTAACTTATAAAATTCGCCTTTTATTAATCACTGCATTAAATTGTCTAAGTGATTATTTTCCAAATTCCTTGGGAAATCTACTTAGCTTATTTGCTACTTCATAAACTAGGCCTGCAATTATTGGAGAATGTCCCCAGATTAGAACCTACCTGTTCTCTGACATTTGAAAGGTCCAAGGTATTGTTTAAAGCAGTTTTTGCAGCTTTGTAAGGTTCCCAAGCATCTGCTAGATTAACTGTGATCCCCATGTAAATACTAATTACCTGAAAGAGGAGACATTCATTATTTGTTAACTTCCTACTCACTTCAAGGCAAGGGAATGGATACATAAAAAGTTACAGAAGACAATACCCACTCCTTCATGTTTAAACTCCATTCCAACGAAAAATCAAGATTTTCCAAATGTATAGGTAAGTGTTCCTGATTGTTAAGTAAGTGTTCCTGATTGTTAATTCCCCTTGTTAATAAAGGCCTCTTTATACCTATTAACGTTTCTTTTTGAAATTCTCTATTGTACAATATTAACGTTTTCTCACCAGTTGTTTTATTGGTTGGCATTTCCCTGGGATATCTTTTTAAAAATCCCTTTCAGTGTGCCAGGGCATTTTTTTAGGTGTGTATCTCATAGGTTTCATGTAATTGGATTTTGATCTTTTTTTTTTTTTTGAGATAGTAGTCTTGCTCTGTCTCCAGGTAGAGCAACCTCCATCTCCCAGGTTGAAGCTATTCTCCTGTCTCAGCATCTGGAGTAACTGGGACTATAGGCACATGCAGCCATGCCCAGCTAATTTTTTGTATTTTAGTACAGACGGAGTTTCACTGTATTGCCCAGGCTGGTCTCAAACTCCTGAGCTCAGGCAATCTGCCTGTTGCCTTGGCCTCCCAAAGTGCTGGGATTACAGGCGTGAGCCACTGTACCCAGCCTTGGTCTTTTCCAATAATAAATATGTCTTTAATTATAGTGTCATGGTCAAAACTTCTTTATTAAACTCAGAAACATGAAGCCACACTATCAGTGTTTTCCTCTTGGTTGCTCAACTCCGAGCTCACTAATATGATTCACAGTTGGCCAGGAACCATCACTTGCTAACGTAGGCTGTTCTCATACTACCAATAAATTGAAGGTCCCTCATAACAGATAGTTAATGTGATTCAAAGCTGATATAGAAGCAGAACAAAATCTGCTACCTACGACTATGATACAACTCACTGCATTTTGTTAAAGCCTCTTTGTGTAAAGAAAACATTTCATATACATTAAGTATGAAGCAAGTTTTATTCCTATAAGAATATTTTTGGCCAGGCATGGTGGCTCACACCTGTAATCCCAGCACTTTGGGAGGCTGAGGCAGGTGGATCACTTGGGGTCAGGAGTTCGAGACCAGCCTGGCCAACATAGTGAAACCCTGTCTCTACTGAAAATACAAAAATTAGCCAGGCATGGTGGTGCACACCTGTAACGTCAGCTACTAGGGAGGCTGAGGCAGGAGAATTGCTTGAACCCGGGAGGCAGAGGTTGCAGTGAGCTGAGATTGTGCCACTGCACTCCAGCCTGGGCGACAGAGCAAGACTCCATCTCAAAAAATATATATTTTAAAATGAAACAATGCTTACAAAGATACAAGCATATCCTTGCAATAATATAAACTTTAATAACCCATCACAATTAGCTTTTAGGTAAAACTTTATTATAAAAGTGAAATTCCTATTCACAAAGTGACGAATTAGATGAATTCAGCTAGCTTACATTAAGAAAACAGAAAAGAATAAACAAATCCTTATACAACTTAGTTGTAATCTCAGTAGGTAAAGCAAGATAAATTTTAATAAATGGTTTAATTTTGAGAGTATCCATTTTAGAAAAAGACTAATGGGTTCTTCAGGATATCTCCTGACTCATATATTCCTTCATGTTACAATTATAAAATTTTCAATACACTTAGAGCAATTTTACCTAAGTGATGTTATGTCTCGTTATTTCCAACATTACAACCTCTGGGTTAAAGGCCAAAAGAATGGGAAATTAGTTCTCTAACACATTTACTGTAGGGAAAAAAAATTAGCAATACTTGCCCAATTATCTGGAAAGTATTTATCCACTATCTCTCTCATTTTTGCTGGATGGTTGTGAAGAATGGAAGGGTCAAAGTAGAGAATCACGTACAGCATGGCAGCTTGGTTTGCCAGGGCCGTGCTGCGATGCTCCGGCAAAGGATATGCTGAGACCTGCAATGTTGAGATGACACCCCAAGAGGGAGCTGTTGGCAATATTTGTGTGTAGACATGCTCAAATTAATCTCTCTGGTTGTAGGACACATCAGTTTCTCCAAAGCCCATCACCTTTCAGGATCCTGGACACTGGAAGCCATTCTCAGACTGTACCATTGCTTGCCAATGTCTTCCTTATCCCTAACCCCATAATATTCTCTTCCTTCCAGCCCTTGACTCTACTGCAAATCTAAGTCTTCTCTTAAGGAAAAAAAAAAAGAAAAAAAGTCCTATCCCTGTGTCTCCCACCACTTGTCCTTTGTCGTATCTTTCCCGTTAGAGACAACTCTTAGAATGGATAGGCTCTACTGGCTGTTGCTATTTTCTCACTTTCTGTTTATTATTCAACTCACTGAAATTTGACCTTCACCATCATTCCAGTGGAATTCCCTAAGGTCGCTCATGACCTCACAACCATCCAATTCTCCAGCTTCTTTTAGGACTCTCACTTAAATTCTCTGAGGAATGAAACCCTCTCCTCCTCTGGTTTCCTAGATCCCACTCTCTCTTCTCAATCTCCTTTGCTGAGTCCTCATCTTCTACCTTTTAAATGCAGGTGTTCCCTAGGGGTCCATCCCCTCACTTACTAGAAATCTTGGGCTGCACACAGCATGTATTAATTACCTTGAGCTCCCATAAGCAAGAAGGAGAGACATTGTTTTAAGGACAGACATAGCCATGTCACATGAAAGCTGCAGGCAGGAATGTGGCCAGGCCACAAGCAGGGGCTGGGGCTGGGAATCGAAATGCCTTCTTTCTCCCCCTGATGTGTGGGCCCAACTTTTCTCTCCCTCCAGGCTACTCTCCATATACATGGCAGAATAAGGCTGCCTGCAGACTCCCAGTTTTGCATATTGTGGGTAAACTCCAATCCAGAAACTAGTTCTCAGGCCCAATTCCAAATTACCTGGAGACAGAGAATCTGATCTATCAGCTATGACCAGGGATAGGGGAGGTGTAGGACAGAGAGTGGGGTGGACACACAGAACAACCACAATTGAACCCTTGTGCTAATAAATAATAAAGATCATGGGGCAAGGAGAAAATAGAAACACACTGCTTTCAGAAAGACATGGAATAAGAGGCGATCAGGAATGAGACACTCTGAATTCACACAGACCAAATTCAAATTATGGCTCTGCTACTTAGTAATAGGAACTCAAGGAAATTATTTAAGCTCTCCAAGTCTTATTTTTCTCAACAGCAACATGGGGATAATGCCATCTACTTTATAGGGCTGTTGTGAGGAACGGAGAAATGGTATAGGAACAAAACCTCCTTTGTGGCTGGTTTGGACTGAATTCTCAATGAAAGGCAACAATTATTACAGAGACTTGGCATCTGCTGATTTTGAATTGTCCTAAAACAACAACCAAAAAAACCCCTCTTGTTTATACTTAACATATTCACACAAAAAAACTAACAAGTTACCTAAAGAACTGCACAGATCAGGTTCATTCTGTGATAAATGATATCCACAGTTATCACAGGCCTCTTTACTCCCCTACCTTTTTTTTTTCAGACAGAGTTTTGCTCTTGTTGCCCAGGCTGGAGTGCAATGGTGCGATCTTGGCTCACCAACACCTCCACCTCCCAGGTTCAAGCAATTCTCCTGCCTCCGTCTCCCAAGTAGCTGGGATTGCAGGCATGTGTCACCACGCCCAGTTAATTTTGTATTTTTAGTAGAGATGGGGTTTCTGCAAGTTGGTCAGGCTGTTCTCGAACTCTCGACCTCAGGTGATCTGCCCATCTTGGCCTCTCAAAGTGCTGGGATTACAGGTGTTAGCCACTGCACCTGGCCTCTTTACTCCCTATAATAGTTTTTACAAATATTTTAAAATATAACATCTAAAATTATGTTTTCTTCAGAACAATGAAGTCAAATAGTAATTTTCTTTGGTGTTGTTTAAAGGAAGTGAATAATACTACACATACTGGCAAGGGGAGTGGGACGATTTTCAAATGCTGCTTGACCTTTACAGCCTTGCTCAGGTTGCCTCCTTTCCTGGACTCTTCTTACCTTCTTTTTGTCACCTGTTGTGACCTTGCTGCCACTGCTGCATGCTCTAGTGGCACCCTTTGCATCCCCTAAGATAACACCCATCCTGCTTTACTATAATCTTGTCATCTGTCCTTCCTAAGCTACAAGCTCAGTATGAGTAGGGATGTGGCCAGGTTTCTTCGGTGATGGGTCCCCAGAACGTAGCATGTGAATGGGCACACATCACACATTCAACAACTACTTCTTGAATGAATGACTAAAATAATTCATCTTCTTCCCAATAGCTCAAATCCCATCTTCTCCCTGAAATCTCTAATTCTGCCAAAATTAATAACCCTCTTTCTTTTATCATCCTGGAGCACAGCTCAAAAGGTTTTAAAAAGTTACTAGCTGCTTTCACTCTTTTGGAAAAGGAAGAAGGAAAGGAATAATTAAAGAGGGAAGTGAAATCAGTCTGTTAAACTGTCTTAATAGGTCTTAACAGATTTAATTCCCACCTGGTTGTAAATATCATCAGATCTCAGTCGACCAATGACCATACTGATGAAGGATTCGTTGATAGGCACTCTCTGGAAATAGCTTTCGGGATAGTTGGGTGGTCTTTTGGCACCTGGTTGGCCAGAATAACCTGTACTTCGAAGCAGCTTACAAATATCATCCATATTTGAATCAGCAGAAGATCGAGCAGCACTGAGTCATATTCACAATGGGAAACAAAGGGCCAAACCACACATATTAGAAACTGAAAAGTCTAACAAACGAGAAGAATTCCATTCTACTTTGACTCAATACAGTTTTAGATATGACCATAGATACATCTATAGCCTCAAGATTCAAAATTATGTGTATGTGTATATACACACACAGACACACACACACACACACACACGAGTGCAGTGGCGTGATCTTGGCTCACTGCAACCTCTGCCTCCAGATTAAGGCAATTCTCCTGCCTCAGCCTCCTGAGTAGCTAGGATTACAGGCAACCGCCACCATGCCCAGCTAATTTTTGTATTTTAGTAGAGATGAGGTTTCACCTGTTGGCTAGGCTGGTCTTGAACACCTGACCTCAGCTGATCCGCCCACCTCAGCCTTCCAAAGTGCTGGGATTACAGGTGTGAGCCACCGTGCCTGGCCTCAAAATTATATTTTTGGAAGCCTGTTTAGAATATGGGTATTCATACTATGTAAAGGTCCATAATCCCTTTTCCAAAATCCTTGGGACTGGATTTGTTTCAGAATATAGCATTTTTCAAATATAAGAAAGTAATATGGCACATAGATCATATACAATATATATTATACACAATATAACACTCCAGCAGGGTCTGAATTGGCATCCCATGATCAACATAGGTGAACAATTCTGGAGGAAAATTTATAAATACTTACAAAAGTGAGATAAGTGAAGACTATATATAGCCTCACATCTGTTCCAGGCAAGTTTTGAATCCAAATGATTTCAGGTTAGATCAGGTTTTGCTGCCAAATGAATTACTACGTATATGTACATGTGTGTTATGTATATGTATTTTTTCACAGCTCTTTGTATTTGAAAATCGTGGATAAAGAAGATGAACCTGACATTTTACAAATTAATAAAATTATTATGTCAATTCAAACTGAAATATATACTAACTTTTTTCTTGGCAAGCTGTTCCTTCTATAGACATCTAATAAATATGTCTGTGATTTTCAGGGTGGAATAGTAAGCTCTGAAAGAAATGAACTAGATTCAAAGAATCTGAGACTTGGAGATGATCTTCTATTTGCTAAGAATCTCTTTTGCTATGACTGCGACTTGGAAGTGTTCAGTGTCACTTCAATAACGAATGCTCACATTCTAATGAATTAGATGTTGTAAAGCAGTATTTTCAAACTGGGCTTGATAAGCCAATATTTTTTTCTTCTTCTTTATACTATTTATAGTTTCTGTTTTTCCAGGTACTCTCAGAAATATAGGAAAGGCCATTCAAATCTCATTTTCAAAATCATGGGTGTTAAAACAGCTTGGTCAGCCGGGTGCAGTGGCTCATGGCTGTAATCCTAGCACTTTGGGGGGCCGAGGTGGGCGGATCACGAGGTCAAGAGATCGAGACCAGCCTGGCCAACATGGTGAAACCCCATCTCTCTAAAACTATGAAAATTAGCTGGGTGTGGTGGCCTGCGCCTGTAGTCCCAGCTACTCGGAAGGCTGAGGCAGGAGAATCGCTTGAGCCTGGGAGGGAGAGGTTGCAGTGAGCTGAGATCGTGCCACTGTACTCCAGCCTGGCAACAGAGTGAGACTCCATTTCAAAAAAAAAAATACAGCTTGGTCAAACTGACATGAATGAACACAGATAGAAAACTCCCCTCGAATACTGATACGGCTGAAAGGAAAAGGCTAGTTGAGGAGCCTAAGATTAATTTCCTGCTGAGGACACAGTAGTAACTGGTATTGCAAAAGTATAACGTCCCCACCAAGAACCCCTTCTCCTTGACAGTCTGCCTGTTTGTCCTAATTTTTAAATTTGAAAATGTTAATTCTACTCCTTCCATCTTTAGCTCAAGCTCCTAATTGACTCCTTCTTACTGACAGTTTCTTCTTTGAATCTTCACTATTTCCAACACTGACCTGGTATTCCATTTTTAGCTCATTCCACAAATTGAAAACCTGTGTGTTAGATACTAAAATTAAAAAGCTGGTTAAGGTGGCTCCTGGTTTCAAAACCTTACTTCCTGAAGAATCACAGTTCTGTTCAGATAGACACAACAAATAATTGTGGATATGTGCTGTTGCTTGATTTGTTTTTGTTTCTATGCAAATATTTGAGAGAATTCATTTTCAACCTGCCTCTGAATGACAACTTTTCAAAGTCATCAAGCTGAAAATGACAACAGAAAGCACACTGATTCCCTTATATCTGCCAAGGAGTTTCTAGCTGCTTTTACTCAAAAACAATCTTCATTAGATTTCTAAGACTCTTTGAAATTTAGCCTCAAGGTAAAGAAAGTTCACAATATGGACTCCTTTTTAAAACTGTATTTATCATTAGGGACAGTATAATCCATACCTATAATAATCTATAATATATAGAATATTTTATATGTAATATATAGATTTTACAATCTATAATTTATTATTATGAAATATAATAGGGCATAATTGTTATATTCCTAAAATATGCTCAGAAGAGATAAGAATCTTACACTTTTTTTTTTGAGACAGAGTCTTGCTCTGTCGCCCAGGCTAGAGAGTGCAGTGGTATGATCTCGGCTCACTGCAACCTCCACCTCCCAGGTTCAAGCAATTCTCCTGCCTCAGCCTCCCTAGCAGCTGGGATTACAGGCACCCACCACCACGCCCGGCTGATTTTTGTAGTTTTGGTAGAAACAGGGATTCACCATGTTGGCCAGGCTGGTCTCGAACTCCTGACCTCCGACGATCTGCCTGCCTCAGCCTCCCAAAGTGTTGGGATTATGGGCATGAGCCACCGCACCTGGCCAAACTGTATGAGACAGAGTCTCACTCTGTCGCCAGGTGCCAGGCTGGAGTGCAGTGGCACAATCTTGGCTCACTGAAACCTCTGCCTCCCGGGTTCAAGAAATTCTCCTGCCTCAGTCTCCCAAGTAACTGATACTACAGGCGCACGCCACCACACCCAGCTAATTTTTGTATTTTAGTACAAAAATACCATGTTGGCCAGGATGGTCTCAATCTCTTGACCTTGTGATCTGTCCACCTCAGCCTCCCAAAGTGCTGGCCACTGTGCCCGGCTGGAATCATGTACTTTCTTATCCATTTTTTTTATTACTGTTGTTCACAGTAGAAGGAGTATGGGAACATAAACTGCATTTTACCAACAGCAGTGTTTTGGAAGTACAGTCCTAGCCCAGGAATACCTGTATCGGTAGTAAGAAACCAGCATCCTCTCTCTGACTTCTCCTTCAATCTTTTGGTCAATGACCAGTAGCATAACTCCATATAAGTATAGTGCTTCACACTAAGAAGAGAAGAGGACAAAAGCCAAAATCACAGGATTATACATTCTTAGGGAGTAAAGTTGGTAATCATTAAAAATATCACACTGCTTACATTTCTCCAAAAAGTTGCAGATTTCAAGGAAAAGGTAGGTTTCCTCCAAAGAGCTCTTACCTTCTTGCAAAATGGGCCTTGAAGTTTATGTGAAATAGAGTTTAATTCCCAGTGATGATCTTTCATTTGGCCTATTGTGGCTCTTTTGCTTGGGACACCAAAATAGTATCCCAATATTGTGAATACCTCTTCATCACAAAGTCATTCACTTATTCAATAAGCATTTCTTAAATGGTCAGTATGTACTGGGCACCAGGACAGATGCCTGGGATGCAAAAAGTAAGAAAGACAGAATTCTTACAACGAGGAAGCTCATAACTTCCATATAACTTTTAATCATTTTAAATTCTGTTCAAAGTCTATGTTCTAAACTCAGATATGGACCTGCCAGTTCAAAGATAATTAAAAGCTCATTTCACTTCTCTTTAAAGAATGGCATTTAATATGTATTTGTGACTTAAAGGGAAAAAAAAGTGATACTAAGTTTGATATTCTTGAATTTCATTTTAAATAATCACTATTACTTACCAGAAGTTGTTTTCCATCTTCACTGAGAAGCACAGTTTCTAAGGTTTGCTGAATATAAACCCCTTCATTGAGATCATCTAGATATCTAGAAATAAAACCCCAGAGCAAGTTATTAATTTATAATAGAAACTTTAACATCTTTAAAGAAGGAAAGATTTTTAAAAGATAAGGCAGGATACCAGGCATTCTGGCCTTTAACTAGTTCATGGTCCTTCATGTTCTTAAGAATGGAGTCTTATAAACTGATTTAGGGCCACAGTTTGATGTTTATGGCTGTTACAAGTAACACAAATATTCCCTAGTCCTGATTTATGAATTACAAGTATCTAGGAGTAAAGCCAGAAAAACATGGAGTATCTATCTAGTGTAAAAGTTAACAAGTAATGAATTCTTAAGAAATATAGAAGAGACAGAAAGTTAATGATAAAAATAAGTTCTTTTTCCCACTTTTCACATATAATACACTAGAATACGATAATAAATGACAGGATTGGAAGCTCTATGACTTAGCATAAACTAAGTTTATTATGATACCTCACAAGAGACATTATAGTAAAACTTTAAAATTCTTAAGATGACCAGTGCCACAGGAAGAAAAAGACAACTATATACGGTATAAACTAGGAAATTTTACAGTAACTCAGAGAGATTTATATGTTGTTGTGTGTCCTGCTCCCTCTCCACTATTTACTACCAGAATAAGCTATTACTAAATTGATCAGTACCTGTTTAAGTCTACAATATATTTATGCACACTTTGAAATGCTAAATAAAATCTGGTCACAATTTCTATGTTGTTTTCACGAAATTCTTCATCTAAATCCTGTAGCTCTGGTTTAGCGTCCAGTTTGCTTTCCCATAATTCTGGGCCCTAAGAAAAAAACACATGTATGTGAAATGTCAGTAAATGCATACTTGTCGGTGACAATTTCTAAAGAGTCTTCTAAAAATTTGTTCATATGTTCTTAAATATCTCAAACTTAAAGCAGAGCAACAGAAAGCAACGAAGATAACAGAAGCCTAGATATAAAATCCCTTAGAGAGAAATGAATTTGAATTGCAACCAAGAGTAGCATGCTTTGAGTATGGGGCCCTTCAATGTGAAATATCAAAGTTATCTTTTAAAATACAATTATATTGTGTTAGGGCTTTCACATAATATCTTCAACTTACTTTCAAGTTAGTAGCTGTTATTAAATTTAGTCCAAAAGCTTTTCTCTTTAGCTTTTTCCATAATTACCTAACCTTACAGAGTTTCATGGTTCCCATAGAAAACATGCTTTTGTAGAAAAGACAACAGTAAAAATGCTAGAGGAAGATTACCTTAAAATAGCTGAAATCAAATATGATATCTCCATATTTCTGTTGATCAGCTCTGTCTTTTAACCTGAACACAGCAGGAATAAACTCAGAGAGCCTCAAAAGTTCAGCAATGATGGCATTACCACAGGAAACAATCCTTAGGATTGCTTGGCCACAGAGGTTGTTCTCAGCTAGAAAGTCCACCATTGTGAGCAGGACTGACTACTCTGTGCCTGGACACTGGGAATGATTAACTGGCCTCAGAGCTGGTGTCTGTAGATTATTAGATGAAACCAGGTGTGCAGAGAGATTGGCTGCTCCATTAAACAACCTGTATCCAAAAAAAAAAGTATGAAAATCTCAATTTATTCCTGCAGAAGGTTTGCTCAGTTGTGTCAAAGAAGAAAAAAAAAAAGAAAATCTCAATTTAAGGAAGCACATGTGTACCCATATGAAACACATATTTTTCTCCAAAACTCACTAAAAAAATTATAAGAAACAATGAGTTCCTTTATGGGAGAAAGGGTATTTATCCTTCACTCTTCATATTTGCCATGTGGAGGGACTTTGCTAGATTAACACTCTTGGCCTCTTCTTCAACATGTTAGTCACTTCTCTTCTTGAGAAAAAGGTATGATATAGCTCATTGCTGAGCTAGGGAGAAGGAACCCCTGGGCATGTGTGGCTTCAATATACCCCACTGCTATCTAATCTCAGAAGTGGTATCTTTCATTTCTATCCCATTTCCTCTTTTCTTTTCTTTTTTTTTCATTGAGATGGAGTCTCACTCTGTCACCCAGGTTGGAGTGTAGTGGTGCGATTTCAGTTCAGTGCAACCTCTGCCTCCTGGCTCATGGAATTCTCTTGCCTCAGCCTTCCCGAGTAGCTGGGATTACAGGTACGTGCCACCACACCTGGCTAATTTTTGTATTTTTAGTAGAGACAGGGTTTCACCATGTTGGCTAGGCTGGTCTCGAACTCCTAACCTCAGGTGACCCTCCTGCCCCAGCCTCTCAAAATGCTGGCATTACAAGAATGAGCCACCACACCTGGCCCTATTCTCTCCTTTAGGAGAGAGTCAGTAAGTCAAGAGAAGAAGCCTACATAGGACATGAATACCAGGAGCCAGAGATCATTAGGGACCTCTTTAGAAGCTGCTGACCATCTGATATACCCGGATATCCATAGTGCTTGCTCTCTCATTTCCTTCTGACTTCTGCCCAAGGTGCTCTATGAAAACTAGTATATGCTCCATCCTTTATTATGCTTTTTCTTCACAGCACTTATCACAATCTGATATACAAAGCTCACTTTCATAAATTTCAAGATACGTTTGTAATCAAAACTTTTTCTTCTCCTTTTTATGAAGTGTTTTTCCACACTTTAGAATCACTCTAGCATTTTTCAGATACGGACTGTTCTTGATAGCAAGAATCTCCTATACTTGGCATGTGAGAAAATCTTTTTGTTTTTGAGACAGGGTTTCACTCTCGCCCAGGCAGGAGTACAGTGGCATGATCATAGCTCACTGCAGCCTCGACCTCCAGGGCTCAAGCAATCCTCCCACCCTCAGCCTCCCTTGTCAGTGGGACTACAGACATGCACCCCCATACCTGGCTAACATTTCTTTTGGTTTTTAGTAGAGATGAGTTCTCACTATTGTTGCCCAGACTGGTCTTGAACTCCTGAGCTCAAGCAGTCCTCCTACCCTGGCTTTCCAAAGTGCTGGGATTACAGGTGTGAGCCACTGCTGCCAGGCCTAAAGACATTTCTAAAGAATGTTCCCTCACCTACTTCTAGTGGCTTTTAGGACACAGCTCTCTTTTTCCAAAGATAAGACAAATGGTACAATTCCTATAAGGCAATTGTAATAATCAGAAGCTCTAGACAGCTGAAAGGAAAGAGACTGGAGGAAAATGCAGCAGTACAATACAGAAATATCTACATGGACATTATTAAACAGAAGCAGTGACTATTGCACAGCATTATAGAAAATGAAATATCACAATAACAGCATCAGCATGCTGTTTAAATTGACAACTTGTACTGTTAGTCCTCAAAACAATCTCAGCACTATGGCAAACTACCCGAAGACTTATTTGCCCAAAACAATACCATATTTTAAAAATTTATCATGATTCTGTGGGTTAGGAATTGGGAAAAGGGACAGAGGGCTTGGCTGGCTGCAGTAGCTGAATGCTTACATGTCTAGCACTTCATCTAGAAGGGCTTCAAGAGCTGAGTGCTGAGTGGACCTGGTCAACCCAGATCACACGTCAGCATTTCAGTTTTTGCTGTCTGCTGGCTTTCTTCATGCTGTGTCAGGACTTTTCCCTCTCAGCATGACCTTTCCTCTTTGTAACTCCTGTGATCTCTCTAGCAGGATTCCCAGACATCTTACGTGGCAGCTTGGGACACCCAAAGAGAGCCAATGGAGATACTGCCAGGCCTTCTCAAGGCTTTGGCCTAGAATTGATAGAGAGTTACTTCTACAGTATTCTTTGGGTTGAAGGAAGGAAGACACAAGCTGTTATGAGCTGAGTTGGGTCCCCAGAATTTCTGTGTTCTAACACAGAATTCCTAACACTTAGTACCTCAGAATGTGACTATATTTGGAGACAGGGTTTTTAAGGAGGTGATTAAGTTAAAATGAAGTCACTAGGATGGGCCCTAATCCAATATGACTGGTATCTTTGTAAGAAGAAGAAATTTGGACACAGAAATATACAAAGGAGGGCCAGGCTTGGTAGCTCATGTCTATAACTGTGGCACTTGGAGAGGCTGGAATGGGAGGATCACTTGAGCCCAGGAGTTTGAGACTGCCCTGGACAATATAGTGAGACCCTACCTCTATAAAAAGAAAGGAACAATGGGAAGGCCATGTGAAGACACGGAAAGAAAATAGCCTGCTACAAGCCAATAAGAGAAGCCTGAGAAGAAAACGGTCTACCAATACCTTGATCTTGAACTTCTGGCCTCCAGAATTGTGATAAAATAAATTTGGTGTTTAAGTCACTCTGTCTGTGGTGCTTTGTTATAGCAGCCGAGCCAACTAATAAACAAACTCAATCCAGACTCAGTGAAAGGGAAAATAAGGTTCACCCCTTCACCTAAGGAGCTGTATGCACTGACTTAATGGCAGGGAATTGTTGGGAGCCCTCTTTGGAAACCACTTACCATATTATTATAATCAGATTGCCTTCCTAGCCCTGAGAACTAAGAAAAATGATTGTTGCAAGGGAAGGCATGCAGCTACTCGGGAGGCTGAGGCAGAATTCCATGAACCAGGAAGCAGAGGTTGCAGTAAACTCAGATCGTGCCACTGCACTCCAACCTGGGTGACAGAGTGAGACTCCATCTCAAGGAAAAAAAAGAGAAAAGAAAAGGAAATAGGATAGAAATGAAAGATATCACTTCTAAGATTAGATAGCAAAAAGACTAACTTCTGGCTTGGTCACCCTCTCTAGCTTGCTAGATTAGGGGAAGCAAGATACCATGGTGTGAAAGAACCCTGTGGAGGAGCCCATATGACAAGAACTGAGGCTTGCCAAAAACCACCTGAGTGAACTTGAAAGTAGATCTCTATAATCCCAGTCCAGCCTTCAGATAATACCATAGCCCCCTGTTCCAAGTTTGACTGCAAAGTTCTAAAAGCCCCAGAGCCAAAGGCAGCCAGCTAAGCCTGAAGAGACTCCTGACCATAGGTACTATAAAGTTTATGGTCTAGGTTTTGGCATAGTTTATTATGCAGCAATAGATAAGGATCCTGAGAATGGCATTGCAAGCAGAGGTTACAAGTAAGTGCAAAGGCCCCAGGGCAGGAATGTGCTAGATGTACTAAGGAATAGCAAGCTAACTAAAGCAGAGTGAGCTAGGGGCAGAAACAGAAGAAGTAGACTGGATTGGGTCTGAGAGCCAAGAAGTCACTACAGCTGTCTAGAACGTTCACGAAGGTATCCGCTAATATACATTAAGGTATACATTATTAACAAGTTCTTTTAGTTTTCTCTGTGATGCTTGCTTGTTAAACTACAACAGGCTGAATTTCAGAAAATTTCATTTTCTGCATGGATATGGTCTGGCTCGGGAAAGGAGAGAGGGAAAGGGGAAATAATGGACAATGGGCAAAACAGTCACCTACTAAAGCCCTCTGAAGACCACCAAACTAACCCAGGTCTAAGTAGGATGAAACTTTACACCAGGGGTGTCCAATCTTCCAGCTTTCCTGAGCCATATTGCAAGAAGAATTGTCTTGAGCCACACGTAAAATAAACTAACACTGACAATAGCTGATGATCTTTTAAAAAATTGCAAAAAAACTCAAAATGTGTTAAGAAAATTTACAAATTTGTCTTGGGCCACATTCAAAGCCATCCTGGGCCGCACGTGGCCTCCAGGCCTTGGGTTGGAAACCCTTGATCTAGACCCATGAAGAGGAGGGGACGCTATGATGAACAGGTCCAATGGCTACCAGATTTTGGATACCATGACAGGGCAACAGTGTCCCTGGGAAAAACATCTTAAAGCAAAGTAACATTACCTGCCCTTGACTCTACTCTCTCCCAACATACAGAAGGACAGACAGACTCAGCACCTGCATGCACACATTCAGGGAAGTGTCAGTCTGGGATAACGACAGAAATCAAGACCTTTATATGTCAATCTCTTATTTTAATCCTTAGGCCCTTACTCTAGAATTATACTGTAGACGACTTTAAAGGAACATGAGAAGGGTAATAATAATCAAATATGTTTGGCAATAGTAAAACAAATATTATGGGTCTTTATTACCTAGATGAATCGCCTTTCTAAAATTCTATATATAAACTTTATATTAAATTTTTTAATGCCAAAGCAAAATATGAATTATATTTAACATACTTTTACTGAAATGAACTCACTGCTTGTAATCTCTTTTGCCTCATGAAGAGCATTTGTGTTTTCTATTTCTAATAATGCAAGTATCTCCTGCTAAGTTTTTGAAGATGGAAGGAGTTAAAACAAGATTAACTGAAAGAGGGAAATCACTTAGTTACATTTTATGTACTAGACCTCCTAATCTGGACTAGTTATATTTTCCATGTAACAAATGGAATTTCCATAATTTGCGCAACTATAATTGGCTAGAGTATTTGGTAAATAGCCCTCTGTTGGTTGAAGTACTGGTCGTGAAGAACAGAATCTAAGAATCATCATTAAAAATGCCTGGCCAGGAGCAGTGGCTCACACCTGTAATCCCAGCACTTTGGGGGGCCAAGGTGGGCAGATCACATCAAGAGATTGAGACCATCCTGGCCAACATGGTGAAACCCGTCTCTACTAAAAATATAAAAGTGCTGGGCGTGGTGCTGCATGCTTATAGTCCCAGCTACTCGGAAGGCTGAGGCAGGAGAAGCCCTTGAACCCAGGAGGCGGAGGTTGCAGCAAGCCGAGATCATGCCACTGCACTCCAGCCTGGTGGCAGAGCAAGATTTCATCTCAAAAAAAAAAAAAGCCTAAGCAAGTTGCAGTTACCTAAGAAGTAGGTGGATAGCTTTACAAAGTGTTATGACTTAGTTAAGTCTTAAAAAACCACTTTAGAATTAGGTCCAAATAAACACTGTAGAAGAAGCAATGCTAAATTATCCTTTCAGAGGTTCTCTTGGTGCTAGGCATTAAGAAAACTCTGAAAGATCAGTTTTCTCAATACAGGCTATATTACCATTGGCATCAAATGGAACCAGAGATCCCACTACATTTTCTTTTACAAGTTATAGAGTGCCGGTAACTTCATTTTTAAGAATTTGGCATGGAACGGTGATTTTCAGTTTGAGAGGTAATACTAATCAAAAGACATGCTTTCAAGAATGAAGCATGGCATCATTACACCAATTACTCAGAGTACAGAACAATATTTCTTAAGGAAATCCAACTGTCATGGGAAAACACTGTTTACCCTATTCAGAGGATAAAAGAAGGGAGTTCTTATTTTTAAGCCTTTTGCAAAACCTCAGTTCCATAAAGGAAGCACTAATCTCCATAAATCCATTATCACAAACAAAATATAATGGTTGTTGATCAAGACAAATGCAAGCTGCATATGTTTTTCAGAAAAGTTCTGAAATGAGGCTGATCCTGAAATCCTGGGAAAGGCAGGTGAAGGACAATTAGAGAAGGTGTCCCTTGTTGTACACAAAGACAGTAAGTAAAAATTCTCCCTCACTACCTCTTACTGATGTTTGAGGGAGCTCCATGCACTTGCAATCAGGAGACCCAGTTGCATGGCTCTGTGACTTTTTTTTTTTCCTGTCCGATCATAGAGGTATCAGGACCCTGGGAATATTTTTTTCCCTCAAAATGAAAAGGATTTTGGCATCAGTCTGTCACAGGTGAAGGCATTAAGGCGCAACAAACAGCAATGACTTGCCCAAACTCACAGCCCATGGCATATCTAGAATGCAAATCTGGGCCCGTCGGACTGTGAAAGTCCTCACTAGCCTTTCAGTTTTCTCAATAGCAAATAGAGAAATAACGACGATATCCACACAGCAGTGTTCCCGGAAACTTGGGAGGGTGAGATTCGGACCAAGCAGAGGAACGGCGCTTCCTAAAGCGAGGAAGGGGTGTGCAAAATGATTTCCCTCAAGCGGAGACGAAGAGCTGGACTGCAGCCCCCGACCCAGAAGACCCCTAAGCCTTCCATCCCAAGTCTCCCATCCAGGCTGCACGCGACGCTGCAAACCTCCCCGTGGTTAGCGCGGCCCAGCGGGGAGGGGAAGGGGGCAGTGTAAAAACGGGGCGCGCGCACCGCATCACCACTCACCTGTCAGCAGGGCCGCGCCAGTGGCACACGCGCAGCGCAGGCGGTCGCGCGCGGAGTCCGCACCTGGGTCCCACTCCTCCCTCACGGTGACGGTCCTCTTCCATCCACAGTCCCCGACCAGGAGCGGGTCCGAGTATCGCTTCCGCCCCCTGACGCCCAAGGCTGTCACATGACCGAAGCGGCGGGGAGCAGGGCGGGGTGTCATGTGATCACTCGCCGGCGACGGCTGATGACGCAAGAGCCCGCGCTCACTTTGCAGCGATAAGCGAAGGGGAATGAGGAAAGGAGGTGGGTTCAGGTTGGGGAAGTCGGTGTGACACCAGAAGGAGACAGCTCAGGCAGCCAGGTAGGGCAGAAGCGTTGGGGAGGGTGGCGGGAGTTGTCGCCTCCCTCAGCGGCGCTCCACGGGGACCCCGAGCCGGGGGTCCGTCGACCTGGATTATGGTTGTGGCACTTTTCACGCCACAATAGTGATTCTGGGACAGTTTACCCTCCTGTCCGAAATGCCATCTCCATCCTTTAGCCCTAGGTGTGGAGGGTAGGGGTAAGACCACGGATTTTTGATCCAAATAGATCTGGTTTGAACTGACTTTAAAAGCAAGGCCACGGGCAGGTCATTTGAATAAACTCTCTGGACCTCTTTCCTCTTCGCTTATGTAGATTACACTGAGAATCGGCGATAAGGAGAATGAAGTGCCGGGACACCTAGAATACCATAGTATTCTAGATGACCTAGAAATGATGATGTCAGTTCTTATTTTTGTAACTTGCCAAATCTTTATTGATCCTTCATTTTGTGTGAGAAACTGCTTTATATGCAATAGAATATATCAGGGTTCTAGTTTTAAGGAGTTCTTAGAATAAAGGAGCTGCAGACATGTGAGCAAATAGCTGTGATGAGTTTCATAGTAAGAGTGTGTTGTGTGTATGTGCATGTGATATGGATAATGGTAGCATGAGGGAAGGAACAGGCGATTGTATGAGAGAAGGATTCAGAGAGAGGGGTATATCCTTGCATGTTGAAAAAGGAGAGGCAGCTCTTGCTGACTTGTACAAGGCTCCCACGGATTTAAAGGAAGTCAGCATGTTGTCTATAAATAACATGCAGAGAAAAAACTCAGGAAATGCACAGCCTTGTTCTAAACTTTCTTGGAGATCATAGGTACCGGGAAAAAAAGATCAGCGTTATTAGCTGGGGAGGCATCCAAGAGAGATTGATTTAAACCAGTTATTCTCACCTGACGCACTATTGACATTTTAGGCTAGATTCTTTTTTGCTGTGAGGTTGTGATGAGGGATGTCCTGTGTATAGTAGGATGTTTAAGAACATCCCTGGCCTCTGCTTACTAGATGCCAACCATAATGTCTACAGATATTGCTAAATGTCCCTTGGAGAAGGGTAAAAATCTTTCTTGGTTGAGAACCACTTAAACCAAGCGATGAAAGATGGTGTCTTAGTCAATTTGGCCTTCTGTAACAGAATGCCATAAACTAGGTAGCTTATGAACAACAGAAATTTATTTCTCACAATTCTGGAGGCTGGAAAGTACAAGGTCAAGGTGCCAGCAGATTTGGTGTCTGGTGAGGGTCTGTTTCCTAGTTCATAGGTGGCTTCTGGCTTTGTCCTGACATGGTGGGATGGCAAAGCAGCTCTCTGGAGCATCTTTTAAAAGGGCACTGATTTTACTCATGAAGGTGAGTTGGATCACCTCCCAAAAAAGCCCCAGCTCCTAATACTATCACCTTGGGAGTTAGGATTTCAACATATAAATTTTGGGTGACACAACATTAAGACTTTAGCATATGGGTAAGGTGTGGGCAGATAGAAAACTGAAAAGAGGGCCAGGCATGGTGGTTCATGCCTGTAATCCCAGCAATTTGGGAGGCAGAGGCGGGCGAATCAAGACCAGCCTGGTCAACATGGCAAAACCCCGTCTCTACTAAAAATACAACAACAAAAAATTAACCAGCATGTCCTGGTGCACACCTGTAATCCCAGCTACTTGGGAGGCAGAGGCAGGAGAATCCCTTGCACCCAGGAAGTGGAGGTTGTGGTGAGCTGAGATCAGGCCATTGTACTGCAGCTTGGGTGACAGAGCAAGACTGCCTCAAAAAAAAAAAGAAAGAAAGGAAAATTGAAGAGAAGGTTTTCCCATAGTGGGAGCAGGATGAACAAAGTCCTTTTTTTCCTTTTTGGAGACAGTGTCTTACTATTGCCCAGGCTAGAGTGCGGTAGCGTGATCATATCTCACTGCAGCCTTGGACTCCTGGGCTCTAGGAGTCCTCCCACCTCAGCCTCCCAAGAAGTTAGGACAATAGGTACAAGCCACCAAGTCTGTGTAAGTTTAAATATTTTTTTTTTTTTGTAGAGATGGGGTCTCGCTGTGTTGCCCAAGCTGGTTTTGAACTCCTGGCCTCAAGCAATCTTCCTGCCTTGCCCTCCCAAAGTGCTGGGATTATAGACATGAGCCACCATGCCCAGCCTGAACAAAGTCTGGAGCTAGGATTAAGACTGTTGGGTATGAATGGGAGAATGAAGGAACAGAGCTGTGCATTTGACTGAGGCAGACGGTTTATTCATTTATTGACTATTTTCAGAGCACTAGCTGTGAAGTACCGCGAACATCTTTCAAGATAATCACTAACAAAGTAGAGTGACTGCCAAAGGCTATAGTTATATTAAAGAAGGTGCTGTTAGAGTCAGAGAAAGGAGTTGTCTTTGCCTTGTACTTAGCTGTATTTATTGGAAGAAATTGAGAAAAGTATGTCTATTCCATCTTTCTGCATCATCCATTGTCTTTGCTTCTCAATCCAATCTCAGTCTTAATCTTTTCCCTACTCCAGAATTGCAGAAGAGCAGGATCATTTTTTCCTTGGTCCTCTGCAAGAGTGAAGTTTCACTCAAGTAATGTGAGTTTTGCATTCAAGCAAATAGTGACAGCCACCGTTTGGTAGATACTTTCCATTCATACTGATTTGCATTAATCTTGTAGATATTGTGTCTTTGTTCAGGCTACCATAATAGAATATCATAGACTGGATGGCTTAAACAACAGAAATTTATTTCTTATAGTTCTGGAGGCCAGAAGTTCAAGATCAGGTTGCCAGCATAGTTGAATTCTGGTGAGGACTTTCTTCTTGGCTTGTAGATGGCTGCCCTCTTTCTGTGTCTTCATGTGGTGGGGAGAGAGAGATAGAGCAATTCCTGGTATCTCTTCTTTTTCTTTTCTTTCTTTTTTTTTTTTTCAAGACAGGGTCTTGCTCTGTTGCCCAGGCTGGAATGCAGTGGCATGATCATGGCTCACTGCAGCTTCAACCTCCCGGCTCAAGCAATCCTATCACATCTCCTCCTAAGGACCTGTGACTACAGGCCCACGCTACCACACCCAGCTAACGTTTTATTTTCAGTAAAGACAAGGTCTCACTTTGTTGCCCAGGCTGGTCTTGAACTTCTGGGCTCAAGCCATCCCCACTTTGGCCACCTTGAGCCAAACTAACCAGATCTTACATAATTAGTACACATGTGCCTAGTGCTTATCACATTGGACAGTGCAGACTATAGAATGTTTTCATCACAGAAAGTTCTATTGGACAGTGCTGCTCTAGTCAATTTAGACTTACACTAGAATCAAGACTGACTTGAAAACTGAATACTTCTGCCAAGCCTGGTAGCTCACGCCTGTGATCCTAGCACTTTGGGAGGCCGAGGCGAGTGGATCATTTGTGGTCAGGAGTTCAAGACCAGCCTGGCCAACATGGTAAAACCCCGTCTCTACTAAAAATACAAAAATTAGCTGGGTGTGTTGGTGAGTGCCTATAATCCCAGCTACTGGGGAGGCTGAGGCAGAAGAATTGCTTGAACCTGGAAGGCAGAGGTTGCAGTGAGCCAAGATCACAACATTGCCACTCCAGCCTGAAGGACAAGAGCAAAACTCCATCTCAAAAAAAAAGAAAAGAAAAGAAAAGAAAACTGAATACTTGAATTATATCATTTGCTCCTTGCAGGTATGTGGTTTTTGATTAATAGTCCTATAACAGATAAACCCCACAAATCTAAATGGCTTTGCCCAGTTGAAGTTTCTTTCATGCATGCAGCCTTATAGGTGAGTAGTTTTCCTGCAAGCAGTGATGTAGGGCCCTAGGCCCCTTCCATCTAGTGATTCTCCATCATCAGTACGTAGCTTTACTAAGGTCACTGTGCTTGCCTGCATCAAGCTATCAAATGGGAAAGTGTGGGTTTTCGCAAGTGAGGCCTGGAAATGGCTCACATTTTATTGCCTTGAGTGCAGTCATGGGCCACATCTAACTTCAAGGAGGGCTGCAAAATGTGGTGCATGTATAACTATATGACTAGGTTGAAGAGGAAATGGGTTTGGTGGGCACCTAACCAGTATTTGTTACAAGTGTTTGGTCCTTAGCCTGCCCTGAGAAATAGTCTCAAGAAACAGTCCTAGAAGTTTGCTGTTGCATTTACTGTAAGAATATTTGTGAGGATTATTTTTTCAGTACAACTCGTTATCCTGTATATGATGATCCATACTTGCCTTGATTGCCATGGAAAGCTTAATATTTTCTTGAGTTCCTAGTGTACCTTTTTCTTTATGGTGAAAGTAACTGTCACTTTTTGTTTTGATTTTTAGGAAGCTCACTGCTGAATGTGTATACAAGTATAGTACTGTGTAGAATCCTTTTTTTTTTTTTTTTTTTGGTACGGAGTCTTGCTCTGTGATCTGAGCTCACTGCAACCGCTGCCACTCTGGTTCAAGCAATTCTCCTGCTTCAGCCTCCCGAGTAGCTGGTACTACAGGTGTGCACCATCACATCACATCTGGCTAATTTTTGTATTTTCAGTAGAAATAGGGTTTCACCATGTTGGCCAGGCTGATCTTGAACTCCTGACCTCTAGTGATCCACCGCCTCGGCCTCCCAAAGTGCTGGGATTACAGGGGTGAGCCACCACCCCTGGCCCCCCGTGTAGAATCACAAAGTGTGTACGCCTGCATTATAACTTTCTCATGTGCTTGGTTTGCCCTTAAATTTCTGTATTTTGATCCTGATTTTTCTGAATTTGTTTTTTTTCATCTTTTTGTTTATGTTTATATTATGTAAAATATCTCAACTTGTTTGGCATAATAAAGTGAGATTGTAAACAAGCAGTCTCTTTCTCCAAAATGCAAATGTTTGAAAATCATCATTGGCTTTCATTCCTATTTGTATTTTCTCTTTTTTGGTGTGAAACCGTAAAATCCCAGAAAAGAACACAACAAGAGCCCTTGTTTCATCACCCAAACATTTTGCCATATTTGTTTCAGGTCTTGATTTTTAAGATGAAGTTTTAAAAATACATTGAGCTCAAAGACCCATGGTGACCCCTAGATCCAAAGAATGAAATCGATTTATCGTCCCATTCCTTTGTCCCTGTGTGCCAGGCAAAGAGAACTCATCTCATAGTTTACTACCTTACTGTCTTACTGCTTCCTTCATCTAAACGGCTCTCCCTGATAATTTAGACCTTTCCAAATCCTGAATACCTTTTATGGTCCAGCTTAAGCGCCTTCATTTCCACGAAGCCTTTGTCTCCCCTGTTGTACCTATAATCCTTTCCTTTTTTGAACATCATAGTGTAGTGGGTTGTGTAATCGCTCTCTTTTTTCAACTCCATAGTACTTGGTTTGTACTTGTAATATGGCACTTGTTCTCTGACAAACTTGTGGCAGAAAGCAGTTGCATTTATTCTGAAATATCAGATAGTTAAGGTTATGTGAAATATATGTTTTGTCTTGGTGAAAAGTAGAATCTGTCGTTTGAAAAGCATGTTTGCGTTGTATTGTAGAAAGCTTTGGATACTGTGCTAATTATGTTGAATTTTATCATGTAGGCAGCAGGGAGTTAAGACCAACCCTTCCTACTTTTTTCTGTCTTTCTTACTGGCATCTCTGTCTTATTAGCAAGATCAAAGACCTTAAGGTGGAAGCATGCCTGGGTTATTGAAGGACTAGCAATGGCCAGATAATGTAGAACAATGGTTTTCAAAGTGCAGTTCTTGGATCAGCAAAATCTACATTACCTGGAAATTTGTTAGAAATGCAGATTCTTAGATCCCCTCCCAGACATACTGAATCAGAAATTCTGAGGGTGAGGTCCAGAAATCAATGTTGTAATGGGCCCATGAGGTGATTCTAATATGCTGACACTGCATGTCTCTTAGCTATATCAGAGTTAGAATTACATAGAGGACTTGTTAAAACATAGATTGTTGGGGCCTGAGAATTTGCATTTCTAACAAGTTTATAGGTGATACTGGTGACTCTTGGTCAGGAACCATTTGGGGAACCACTGTTGTTGGTTATTATGAAGCTCTTTGGCTACTTCTGGTAAGTCAGGAAATCCTTAGGAGTTTTTGAGCAGAGAAGTCACATGATCTTATGTATATTTTCAAAGGTTTACTCTGGCTGCTGTGTTGAGAATTGGGTGGAAGAGGCAAGACCGAGCAGAGAGACCAGGTAGGAGGTTGTTGGAGTAATTCAGGCAGGAGATGATGGTTTGAATCACAGTGGTATCAGTAGAATTGGTGAGAGGGGTTGGATTCTGGAGACATTTTGACTGCAGAGATGGCAAAATTGGTGATGAGTTTGGTATAGGATATGAGGGGAGGAGGAGAAAGATCAAGTGTGTACCAAGATTTTTGGTCCAAGAAATGGAAGGATGGAGTTACTATTTAGTAAGATGGGGCAGGTTGCAAAAGGAATAGGTTTGGGAGAGGGGTAAGGCAGGAGAGAAGGAACATGGGCCTTCCATGTTGGACATTTTAAGTTCTGGAGTGATCTTGCCAATGATATTTAGATGGAATGGGCCTAGCCTGGAACACTAGGTGAATGGGAGAGGATGGAAAAGAGAAATCAGAGCACTGAGCCGTGGGCATGCCACCTGTACTAGGGTTTTGGAGAGATGCGCTGTTTTAGGTGCTGGGGGTACACAGACAGTATTCTACTCATTCCTTCTTTCTGCAAGCCTTTGTTGAATGGCCACTATATGCATGCATAGTAGGTGCTTGGAATATAGCAGCGAACAAAACAGAAAAAAGTCTGAAAGTCTGTAATTTTAAGGAACTTACAGTGTAATTGGGGACTAGAGACCGTAAACCTAATAAATAAAAGAATGTTGTGTGGCAGTACCTACCTTGAGGAAAGATAAAGTAGAAGCAGAAGGATGGGAATGCCTGGGGGTGGAGATTGGGAGGGCTTGCGTGGTATATCAGACATCTGATAGGCCAGGGAAGGCCTTACTGATGAGGTGATATTCCAAGGGAGACCTTAGGAAAGTCAGGGAATTAACCTAGTAGATATCTAGGGGACAAGTATCCTGACAGAGGGAACCAGGAAGGCATAGCCCTGAGGCAGGGCTGTATTTGATTTGGGGATAGAAGGAGAAGAATTCTGAATTTTGGATTCTGAATCCTGGGGCCCTACGGCATTCGGAGCTCTAGGAGATGGAGAGGAACCAGTAAAGGAGAATGAGAACAGGAACAAGGGAGGCAGGTGCAGAAAGTGCATCAGGAAGGGAGTGACTAACTGTGTTGCATACTACTGGCTGATAGGTCAAAGGGGATAAGGGCTGAGCATTGATAATGAATTTAACATTAGGTCTTGTCAAGTGACCTTGACAAGAGCAGTTGCAGTGAAGTGGTAGAGATGGAAACCTAGTGGGAGTGGGTTCAAGAGAGAATGGAAGGAGCGGATGTGGAGACAAATATAGACAAACCTACAGAGGAATTTTGCTCTAAGGCTGAGTGGAGAAATGGGGCTGGTAACCAGAGGGTAGGTGGGAGGAAAGTCGGAGGATGTTTTTGAGATGGGAGAAGTAACGGTGTATTTGCTGAAGGGAATGATTCAGTGGAGAGGGAAAATGTAATGGTGCAGGAAAGCAGGGAGACTTGCTGGGAGAATGTCTTGGAGTAGGGAGGGAGAGGTGGGATCTAGTGGGTAACTGGAGTAGAGGTGGCCTTATCTAGGAGCAACAGTTCATTCATTTTAACAGGACAGAAGGCAGAGTGTATGAGAACTGACGCTGATAGGTCGGGAGGTAAGCAGTGGGAGCTTGCAAAATCTCTCTTCTGACTGCTTCTGTTTCCTCAGGAAATTAGGAAACAAGATCTTTCAGTGAGATTGAGGGTGGAGGAGGAGGTGTTGGAAGTTTGTAGTGAGTGGAGTCATAAAGGAGCATAACAGAATCAGGAAAAGTCAAGTATTGTCTTGAGTTATGTACTCTGCAACGATTTGTGCTGTTCATTCCTACCTGCCTTCTCCTTTGCCTGAATGCCCTTCTCCATTACCCTTCCATTTGTTAAACTTCGTCCTTTATCCTTTAAGCTCAGTTCTACGTTGCCTTCTCTGATCCGGTCAGGCAAAGTTGAGCATTTTCTTATCTGTACCTCAGTTTTGCAGTAACTCTCATGTTGCTTTAATTATTGAGTTTGTTTTATGTCTGTCTCTCCTGCTCAATGGTGAACCCCTGGGAGTAGAGGCTGATTTTTTTTTTTTTTTTTTTGAGACTGAGTCTTGCTCTGTCACCCAGGCTGAAGTGCAGTGGTGCGGTCTCAGCTCACTGCAACCCCTGCCTCCCAGGTTCAAATGATTCTCCTCCCCAGCCTCCTGAGTAGATGAGATTACAGACGCCTGCCACCATGCCCTCCTAATTTTTGTATTTTTAGTAGAGACAGCATTTCGCCATGTTGGCCACGCTGGTCTCAAACTCCTGACCTTGGTTGATCGTCCTGCCTCGGCCTCCTAAAGTGCTGGGGTTACAGGTGTGAACCACTATGCCTGGCCAGAGGCTGAACATCTTTAGTGCCTAGGATAGTGCCTGGCTCATGATAGGTTTTCATCAAATTAGAATAACAAAATGATGCTTTAAAAGGAAAGCCTTTCTCATCTTGAAAACTGTGATATTCTCATGCTAAAGGAAGTGCCTGGCACTTGAGATACTAAATATTTGAATTGACAATGAGTTGTACTGTGGATGTTTGCGGTAAACAAACACTTCAAATTAGAAATCTTATGTATCTCTGTGTCTTACGTGTCTCTATGCCCTTCTATTTTCATATCCTGTGTATTTTCGAATGGGTCTCATGATTGACATGGTAGGTACTCAATACTTAGGAGTGAAATGAATGAATGAACCTAGTTAAAAAGGACTAATAACAGAGAAACTACAATAGTAGTTCACCTGTGAGATGAAGGTGATCGCAATGATGAGGATGATAATGCCAGAGATACTGCACAGTTCCCCACTTAGGGCAGAAAGGAAGGTTCTAATGCTAATTAATTGTGTACTGTGTGCTATACCATACCATGATTATTCCTTCCTATTTTAAAGATGGTAAACCTCAGATTCAGAGATGGTTAGCAGTCTTCATGTTATGTCTATCTGATTCCATGAAAATACCCCTTTTTCTGCTGCCATACAGCCTTGATAATAGCCCTCGCATCCCCTTACAGCTATTAATTCTCCCCACTTTTCTGGTTGGCTTCAGTGGATTGAATTTCAAATGGCCTCTGAATTAAGCAAAGATGTCCTTTTGTAGGCAGCTTTACATTGCTTTACTAAGCTTAAAGAAACTGTGGTTGAAGGTAGAGATTAGGAAGTGTTAAATATGAAGGTAATAACTGAAACTGTTATAGTGGATGTGCTGCCAGAAGACAAGTATATAGAGAAATTCTGCTTTTACTGACTCTGGGATCTCACCAAGTCTATTAATCTGTTTGAAGCCAGAGGAACTGACAGGAATATAGATTTTCTCTTTTTTTTTACAGTTTGCAGAATTCAATATGCATATATGTTGAATAGTTTAACAATTATGGGTTTTCAAAATAGTTACTAATAAACTATTTTATTAGTATTTCTTTCCCTTTGGAAAATTGCATTATATGAGTGGTGTACTTTTTCTAACCCGTTTATCTTGTTGGCCTTTAAGAACGGTGCTGTTGTTGACTTCTTCACAGAATCAGGCTCTCTTTTGGAAGAGGGTAATATTCCTCCAAAAACTGAGCTTACTTACCTTCCACATATATTGAGTCCAGCTGTGTTTGGTGGCCCAGGTGGATGGCACAATGATTTGGTGTCTTTTCTACAGGCTATACCTAATGGGATATTTGTGGGATACATTTATGGGATATTGGATACATTTGTATGAATGTTTACAGCAGTTTTATGAATATTTTCCTATGCAGTTATTATTCTGACTTACGAATCTTGTTTTATTGTTTGAAAATATAGGTAATAATTTCAAGATGCCCGGACGTTCCAATTCAAATTCAGGTTCAACTGGTTTCATCTCCTTCAGCGGTGTAGAGTCTGCTCTCTCCTCCTTGAAAAACTTCCAAGCCTGTATCAACTCTGGCATGGACACAGCTTCTAGTGTTGCTTTGGATCTTGTGGAAACTCAGAGTAAGTAAAATTAAGACTTCTTACTTTGAGGTAACACCGTGTGGTGGTATCACTCTGGGGGTACCTTTTGAATATTCTTGGGGGAATGATTTAACCCCTTTAGGCATCTGTTTTCTCATCTTGTTCTACATACTGCGGCAGGGTACTGAGGGTGAAATGAGATTAACTCATTCATGTGTGTTTAGACAGTTAAGTTCTGCTATAAACTGCACTAGAAATTTATGGGCAAAATATGAAGATCCTGACCTCAAGGAGCATACAATCTAAAGTATATAACATTTGTGAACTGTAAGGTATATAAATTTATTATGATATTGTTATTTTCCAGTAGTTTTTACTTTGTTCATTCTTGATTACCCAGTAGATAGACTAAGCTTATGCTAGGGATACCAGCAAAGGAAGGCCTCTACAAAAATGAGAAAAGTTCAACTTCAATGAATTTTACCTACATTTGTCCAATCAAGAAGATCTAGAAAGATGTTATTTGCAGGCTGGGCACCGTGGCTCATGCCTGTAATCCCACCACTTTGGGAGGCTGAGGTGGGTAGATCATGAGGTCAGGAGTTTGAGACCAGTCTGGCCAACATGATGACACCCCATCTCTGCTAAAAATACAAAAAATTAGCTGGGTGTATTGGCAGGTGCCTGTAATCCCAGCTACTTGGGAGGCTGAGGCAGAGGAATTGCTTGAACCCAGGAGGCGGAGCTTGCAATGAGCTGAGATTGCGCCACTGCACTCCAGCCTGGGCAACAGAGCAAGACTCCACCTAAAAAAAAAAAAAATGTTACTTGCTTTCTTTGAAGTAGAATCGTTGTTATTTTATTTTATGTATGGAGCCAGAGGAGCAGCATAATCCCTTTTTTCATTTTTAACGGCATAAGTTTTGAGCAATTTGTGACGTGCCTTGGTGTGATTTTCTTTGTTTGACCTGTCTGATGTTATTTGAGTTTCATACACCTGTCAACTTATAGTTTTTGAATCAAATTTGGAAAAAATTCTGCTACTATTTCTTCAAATATATTTTTTGTATTTCTCTGCTCTCCTCTTCTGTGTCACTCACATTTCATGCGTGTTAGATGAGTTGATATTGTCCCATAAATCAGTGGGACGTGATAGTTTTTTCCCAGTCTTTTTACTCTTTAACTTCAATTTGAATAATTTCTATTGCTAAGTTCATTCATCTTGTCTACTGCAGTGTCTAATCTGATAATTCCATTTAGTGAATTTAAAAATTTCAGATATTATATTTTTAATTGTTGAAGACCTAAGAAAGAATTAAGTAAAATCTTTTTTTTAGTTTTCCATTTCTTCTTCATTGTGTCCATGTTTTCCTCTACATTCTTGAGTATATGGAGCATGTTTATAATAGCTATTTTAATATCCTTGAATTTTAATTCTGTCATCTCTGTGTGTATTATGTTGAGTGTTTGAATTTTGTTGTCGTGTGTGTGTGTGTGTGTGTGTGTGTGTGTGTGACAGAGTTTCGCTCATGTTGCCCAGACTGGAGTGCAATGATGCGATCTTGGCTCACCACAACCTCTGCCTCCCAAGTTCGAGCGATTCTCCTGCCTCAGCCTCCTGAGTAGCTGGGATTACAGGCATGCACCACCACTCCCGGCTAATTTTGTATTTTTAGTAGAGATGGGGGTTTCTCCATGTTGACCAGGCTGGTCTCGAACTCCTGTCCTCAGGTTCTCTGCCTGCCTCGGCCTCCCAAAGTGCTGGGATTACAGGCATGAGCCATTGTGCCCAGCCTATTGTCTTCTTCTAAACAGTGTTGGAGTTTGCTTTGGTGGGCAGCTGAGTGATTGTGGATTAGGCTGATCCTTTCCAGGCTCGTTGTTAAACTTTGTTAGGGCAAGTCTAGTGTAGCCTTTATGTTAGGGCTAATTTAGCCTTGTTGCAAAGCATGGCCCTTCTGGAGTCTCTGTTGATTTCCCCGAGGGTTCAGTGAGATAGCTCTACTCTGGCTGGATGGAATTTCAATGTCTCCCAGTCCTCGGTTCTATGTGACTGAACATCTCCCAATTCTGGTAGTTTTTCACTTCATAGCTGTCAGCAGTTGTTCCTCAGCATGTTAGGATTCAGCATCAGATTCAAGAGGATCCCAGTGCAGATTCCTGGAGCTCTTTATCTGCATAGCTCCCTCTCAGTGCTTTCTCTTGCAAACCCCTGCTGGTTGCCTCAGCCTCCCTGAACTCCAGTGTCTGTCTCCTCAATTCTTCAAGACTGCTGTGCTAGGCCAGGCATGGTGGCTCAAGCCCGTAATCCCAGTACTTTGGGAGGCTGAGGCAGGAGGATCACCTGAGGTCAGGAGTTCGAGGCCAACGTGATAAAACCCTGTCTCCACTAAAATACAAAAATTAGCCAGGCATGGTGGCATACGCCAGTAGTCCCAGCTACTCAGGAGGCTGAGGCAGCAGAATCTCTTGAACCTGGGAGGTGGAGGTTGCAGTGAGCCAAGATTATGCTACTGTACTCCAGCCTAGGCATCAGAGCAAGACTCTGTCTCAAAAAAAAAAAAAAAAGATTCCCTTGGATTTCTCCTCCCCTTGTGAAGGGAAAAAGGCATTGCAAGACTTTCCCAGTTTTCCCTTCTTGCAGTAGTTACAGTCCTGTCCTGCCTTTGTTCCACTGTCTGAGGCTGTTGTTTCATATATTTTGTTTGGTTTTCAGTCATTCATGGCAGGAGGACCAGTTCCTACAGTTACTCATTTATGGCTGACAGCAGGTATTACCCATAATCTTTTTAGTGGGTGGCCTCCAAATGTCTTAACCCTACCTAGTTTTGGAGTATAATTTTGGTGATGATAGATAATTAGGCTTTGATAGGTAGGCTTGGATAAAAGTCACAATAAAATCTTAAACCATAGGAGAGAGACTGGAACATAACCCCCTTGGGAGATTGTATCAGTTTTTTTCAGGATTCTCTTTGAAGACTCCTGAGAGTTTTAGCTGCAGATTTTTTTGTTTTTTTTTTTCTCTTAGTTTTGTTTGTTTTAAATAAGAAGAATTTTTTGGTGTAAAAATACAGCATAGCTTGTGCAATTTAAAATGAATATAAATACCATTTTTGAAAGATTCTATAAAGGGCCAGATAACAAATATTTTCAGCTCTGTGGGCCATATGGTTTCTGTCACAACCTGCTGTTGTAGTGCAAAAGCCACCAAAGACAGTACGTAAATTAATGAGCATAGCTGTGGTCTTATAAAACTTGATTTACAAAAATGGGCAGTGGGCCAGATTTGGCTCATAGGCTTTAGTTTGTCAACCCCTGCTTTAGTGCCAGTTTGTCATTAAGCAACTTTTTTTTTTTTTTTTTTTTTTTTTTTTGAGACAGAGTTTCACTCTTGTTACCCAGGCTGGAGGGCAGTGGCACGATCTTGGCTTACTGCAGCCTCTGCCTCCCGGGTTCAGGCAATTCTCCTGCCTCAGCCTCCTGAGTAGCTGGGAC
Organism: Aotus nancymaae; assembly: GCF_030222135.1. Taxonomy (NCBI): domain Eukaryota; kingdom Metazoa; phylum Chordata; class Mammalia; order Primates; family Aotidae; genus Aotus; species Aotus nancymaae. The sequence goes on from NW_026988450.1 coordinate 73,507,834, forward strand.
TACAGGCACGCACCACCATGCTCAGCTAATTTTTTATATGTTTAGTAGAGACAGGGTTTCACCATGTTGACCAGGATGGTCTCGATCTCTTGACCTCGTGATCCACCCGCCTTGGCCTCCCAAAGTGCTGGGATTATAGGCGTGAGCCACCGCACCCAGCCATTAAGCAACTTTTAAAAGAAAGATTTATTTTTGTTATTTGGATTAATTTTACAGCAAATACTTGGTTTTGCATTTACCAAAAAAAGTTAAAGAAAAATTTGAGGCTGGGCGCGATGTCTCATGCCTGTAATCCCAGCACTTTGGGAGGTCGAGGCGGGTGGAACACGAGGTCAAAAGATCGAGACCAACCTGACCAACATGGTGAAACCCTGTCTCTACTGAAAAATACAAAAATTAGCTGGGCGTGGTGGCATGTACCTGTAGTCCCAGCTACTTGGGAGGCTGAGGCAGGAGAACTGCTTGAACCTGGGAGACGGAGGTTGGAGTGAGCCGAGATTGCGCCACTGCACTCCAGCCTGGCGCCTGGTGACAGAGCAAGACTCTGTCTCAAAAAAAAGAAGAAGAAAAAAGAAAAATTTGAGCAAATTATATGGGAAAAAGTGAACTAAAGAACTTGGACAGATATAGAGTCACCAGGAGCCTAGAATACTTATGAACTCAATACATATATGGATACATGCACACATTACCACGCATGTGTGTGCGCGCACACACACACACTTAAATACCAAGAGTCGGAGTAACAAAGTAGTCAACATAAACTTACCCAGTGACTATTCTGCATGAGAACATAAACAAGTATTAAGTAATTCCTCCCTTCATAGAGTTTACTATCTTAGTGGGAAGACAAACACATATTAAAATACCAGAACAATGAGAAAACAGAAAAGATGTTATAAAGCCGCAAGTAATTAATATCACTGCTGATCTTATCAGAAAAGACATACGCTCTCAAATTTATAATGGTGAGCACAAATTTTTCAAAGTTCTAATTTTTTCTTTAAAAACTTTCATTTTGGCCAGGTGTGATAGCTCACGCTTATAATCTTAGCACTTTAGGAAGCTGAGGCAGTTGGATCACCTCAGGTTAGGAGTTTGAGATCAGCCTGGCCAACATGACAAAACCCCATCTCTACTAAAAATACAAAAAATTAACTGGGCCTGGTGGCAGATGCCTGTAATCCCAGCTACTTAGGAAGCTGAGGCAGGAGAATCGCTTGAACCTGGGGAGCAGAGGTTGCAGTGAGCCGAGATCATGCCACTGCGTTCTAGCCTGGGTGAAAGTGTGAAATTCTGTCTCAAAAAAAAAAACAAAAAACTTTCATTGTATCATTAGCAACAAATGCTGTTAGGTGTTGTCTTGGAAATTACAGATGCACAGGCCCACTTTATTCATTTTTAAGAAAATGTCTTTCAGATATCCAAACCTGAATAACCATAGTTTATCTGTGAATTGTTCTAAAGGGTACTGTTTTATCAAGGTCATTCTTAAATGAAACTAGCATTTGTTTTACTATGAGTGCGTGGTGGAGAGGAATACAATGATCTATGAGAGTACAACAGTTCCGTGCCACCAGTCTGATTTTTGCTAAGGCACCAGCATTTTTTTCCACAATTGATTTTGTACCATCAGTACAAATGTTCAACACAGTTGAAAAAGAAAAGCAAACAAACGAACCCAGACAAATAGTATCTTAAAATTATGATGAAAATAGGCCAGGCATGGTGGCTCACACCCATAATCCCAGGACTTTGGGAGACCAAAGTAAGCAGATTGCTTAAGCTCAGGAGTTTGACACTAGCCTGGGGCAACACGGCAAAACGTACAAAAATTAGCCAGGAATGGTGGTGCATGCCTGTAGTCCCAGCTACTCAGAAGTCTGAGATGGGAGGATAGCTTAAGTCCAGGCGGCAGGGGTTGCAATGAGCTAAGCTGAGATCATACCACTGCACTCCAGCCTGGGCAATAGAGCCAGACCCTGTCTAAACAAAAACAACAAAAATTATAATTAAAATAGTTTCGACTCACAGACCCCTTGAAAGGGCTAAGACCACACTGAGAACCACTGGCTAATGAAACTGAGTTTGACTGCTTATGAGTAGGAGGTAGATGACGGGAGAAATCCTCTGCAGAGAGAAAGCCTAGGGCAACCACTCCCACTGCGGTAATTCAGCGAGAGCTTGTTAGGGGAGCAGTGTTAATGTGATACCAGACTGAGGTGCTGTCGGAGGACCTGGAGAGTAGAAAAGCACCGGGTGTTTAAGGAAATTGGAAGGTAGCTCAGCCTGTTACAGTAGATGAAAGACTTGTCCAAGGCAGCCAGTATCAGTACTTAAGTGCAAGCTTGATATTGGGTCCAGTCCTAACTGTCATGAATTCTGTAACTTTGAATAAGATACCTGGCTCCTTTCAGCTTCTAATTTCTTATCTGTGAAATAGGATTAAAATGCCAACTTCATAAGACTGTTGGGATTAAATGAGATAATATATGCTAAGTGCAGCCAGCCACAGTGTTAATTCAATAGCTATCATATATGATAACCAGCAATTAGTAAAATTTGAGGGTCAGAACTTAGAAGAAAGGCCGGTGATCGAAAGAGGTTAACAAAGATGGATGAGTTTGGAAGTCTGTTTAAGACCGAGTCCAGCTAAATCACTAATTCATCAGACATGTTAGTCAAAACTACAAAGACAAATAAAGGTGTCTTCCTTTGAGTTGTTTACAGTCTAGCTAGGAAATAAGACATATATATGTTATTCAGTCATTAAGTGAACATTGATTGCCTATAATATGACGCTTTGCCAAGGAGTTTGAACCTTAGCATTGGAAGGTTTAAAGTAGAAAAAGAATATAGTAAGATCCAGTTTTAGAAAGATAAACCCCATAGCAGTACAGAGACTTCAGGTGGCCAAAGAGGAGATTATGTCAGTAGCTCAAGTGAAAAAATAACTTTGACTATGGTATTACAACTAAGATAAAAAGGATTTGATTTGTGTGCTTTGTATCTTACACCCTCATTGTAATACAGGCATAATAGTGTAGTAGATGATTGCTTGGATTCCTATCCCAGTGCCCTCACTTCTCTTTGTGACCTTGGGCAAATCTCTACCCTCCATTTGCCTCAGGTTTCTCACTTATAAAAGGCATTATTGTGGGAATTAGTGAGATCATATTTTACAGATTACTTAGAATAGTACTAAGTGCTCAGTAAATGTTAGCTGTTATTAGAAATTTGGTGTGCATTTGAGTCTGAGTTGACAGGTGTGTTGGATGACAGTGAATGGATTGGGAGAAATTCAAGTGCAGAAGAGCAAGTAGGATTTCCATGGATTATCTCAGAACCAAAATACTCTGTTTTCCTTAGTCTTATGAGATTGTTGACTTTTTTTGGGTTGCTGATTTCATCTCAAATCAGAGTGAACTTTGATAAACCAGATGATAATGATCACATAGGTATCATTTTCTCACTTTGCCCTAAAATTTTCTTGCTGTTGTATTATCAAGTGATTGGTAAAGGAGATTCTTGCTCCCAAGAACTTGGGATGGTGATGTGTTTTATTTTCTTATTGGTTGCAGATTCCTAATTCCTATACCAGGTGTTTGTCCCTGTTCAACTTTCTAGCTTATTCGAAATGATCACCCTTGCCTGTGTTACGTTAGGATATATGGTGTCTAGGCATTTAGGTTCAACACTACCATGTTTATTCATTTTTTCTAAATTTGTTTATATTCTGATATTACCTTCTTTATTTGACCTAACTGGGAAATGAGATTTATTACATTAGGAGATTTTTTTTTCAGACTACTGAAGCTTATTTTTTTGGTTTTTTGAGTTTATTATGTACTTTTCTGCTATGTTAAGCAGAATATCTGACCTAATTAACCATACTTATTTTTAAACCATCTTTAATCAGTGTTAATAAGTTCTTTAGGTTTAGTTAAGCAAATTTGAGGAATGTCCCTTCTCTAAAATGTTAATGTACCTCAAAGATGTAAACTACATCTTTGTAGTTTTCAAAGATGTAAACTACATCTTTGTAGTTTTCAAAGATGTAAACTACATCTTTGTAGTTTTCAAAGATGTAAACTACATCTTTGTAGTTTTCAAAGATGTGTCCTCTTCTTATGCCTCTCTGCCCGGGCAAGTCTGTGGATGGGCTTCAGAGGTTTGGTTAATGCTCCGCAATTCTACAAAACTGTATGTGCATGAGAATTAAACGTTCTAGCAGATTCTTGCTAAATATTTAATAGGAACATTTAGAAGTAAAGGATTAAAATTTTCTCTATGTATTGCTTTTCTTTCTGTGACTTTGGAGCTATAGGACAGAAAGATTATAGTTACTATGGTCAGGCAGTTAATTGGATATTTGTTGAGCTACGCCAAAGTATGGTGAGGATGATGAATTTGTTACATACTTACTGGTACTCTTTTTACATGTGATATCTCATTTGATCCTAACAGTAATCCTGTGAAGTAGGGACTGTTGCTGTCCCCTTTACATATGAGAAAAACCGAGGCTTAGCGAAGTTACATGCTTTTCTTAAGGTCACAAAGTTAGTAAGTGTCTGAGTAGGGATTTGATTATAAGCAGTCTGACTTCATAGTTTCTGCCTTTCACCATTATACTTTATAAAAAATGTATTGTGCCAGTGTCATGACCTGTGCAGTCAAATAACATTTAGCGACGTTTTGCTTAATTTTGGTTGTTTTTTTGAGGACAATATTGTCTGATTTTTTTTAATACCCAATGAGGTTGCATGCTTTTTCTGAAACGTCCTGTCATGGAGATCATGTATGGTCATGCGGAGAAGGAGCTGGGACCTCTCAGGGCCTTTGTACTGACCCTAGCCTGTCTACTTTCAGTTGCTGTAATGGCAGGAAAAAAACTCCTATCTGGCTAAGCAATAGCTGTCATGTTTGCTCTTCCTTGCAGCTAGTTACAGTCCTGACTCATGGAAGTGATATATCAGATTGACTGATAGTCTGGTCTTAACACGTATCCACAATTTGTGTTCTGGCTAAGAATCATCACCTTTTTCAATCTAGTTCCTTTTTTTCTTGCCTTAGCCCCTACCAAGCCAAAAAAACAAAGTTTTCACTGTGTGACAGTTACTTCAGACTTCATGATGAGTAAAAAACAACCAGCAAAGTGAAAAATTGCATGATCAGGGACATTTACTGCCCTCGTGAATAACTGACCTTACACATTTGCAAATGTTAAGCATTTCCTTGAGAGAATAGTTTTGAATCCAGATTCTTCGGCGTTAAGATTCTAGTTTTACTCCTGAATAAGACATTCTTAAATCTAGAAATTTAAGTATGGGTGAAAAAAAAAAAACTACCAGAAAATTGTGATTATGTATAACCCTATCACCCATCACCTTCTTTTACGAAAAAGGGATAAGCATTTTGCTTAAATCTTTTATGTTCAAAATGTTTTAAGGCCAGTTGCAGTGGCTCATGCCTGTAATCCCAGCACTTTGGGAGGCCAAGGTGGGCAGATCACTTGGGGTCAGGAGTTCGAGATCAGCCTGGCCAACATGGTGAAACCCCATCTCTACCAAAAATACAAAAATTTGCTGGGCATGGTAGTGTGTGCCTGTAATCCCAGCTACTCGAGAGGCTGAGGCATAAAAATGGCTTGAACCCAGGAGGCAGAGGTTGCAGCGAGCTGAGGTCATGCCACTGCACTGCAACCTAGGCAATAGAGTGAGATTCTGTCTCAAGGAAAAAAAAATGTTTTGAAAATTACTTGATAATTTGATATGCCAATACAAAATACAACCAACTGGATATTTTCAGGGTTTGTTTTTTTAGGAAGACTCTCATTCTGGATTTTTCACTGTGTTGTGATACATTTCTTCATTATAGCACTACTTTTTGTAATTAGGAGTCTAGTTGAGTCAGGGAGGTTTCTTTTTGACCTTGTTCCTGTCCTTTATTTCAGAGTTATTGAACAGAAGCAGTAACTAGAAGTAGGTGATTTCTAGTGGAGGGTGGTGGCCACAATGATACTAAAAATAACAACCCTAAGAAGCCGATGTTCGCATTCTTACACATCGTTTATAACTGGAGCCAATTATACAAGCAAAATAGCATTATAACTTAAATAAGTGACGATTATTAAACATATATACTTAATTATGCTGTATGTAGTACTAAAAGTCAAAGGCAATGGCTACACCAGAATGTAGAGAAAAAGGAAACCCTTATGTATGGTTGCTGGGAATGTAAATCAGTACAGTCATTATGGAAAACAGCATGGAGGTTACTTTAAAAATTAAAAATAGAACTACCGTCTGATCTAGCAATCCCAGTAATGGGTATATATCCAAAAGAAATAAAATTAGTATGTCAAAGAGATATCTGCCTTCTCATATTCACTGCCACATTATTAACAATAGCCAAGATATGGAAGCAAACCTGAGCGTCTATCAGTGGATGAATGGATAAAGAAAATTGTGTTGTGTACACACAATGGGTATTATTCAGCCTTTAAAAAGAATGAAATACTGTCATTTGCAATAACATAGAGGAACCTGGAGGCTGTTACGCTAAGCAAAATAAGCCAGCCACAGAAAGATAAATACAATAAATCACACGTATATGGAATCTAAAAAAGTTGAACTCAGAAGCAGAGAGTAGAATGATGGTTACTTGGGGATGGGGAAGATGGGAGGACTGAGGAAATGTAGGTCAAAGGAAACAGAATTACCATTAGGAGGAAAGAGTTCAAAAGATCTATTTTACAATATGGTCACTATAGTTAATAACTTATATACTTGAAAATTGCTAAGAGAGTAGATTCTAAGTGTTTTCACTACTAATAACTGATAAGTATGTGAGGTCATGTTAATTAGCTTGACTTAGCCATTCCATAGCATTTACATATTTAAAAATATATATATACCATAAATCTATTTAATTTGTGTCAAAAATAAATTGTAAAGTTAAGATTTATATATTAACAAAAAAATAAGGGGGGGCGAGTGAATGCCTACAGAATATGAAAAATCTAGCTTTTGAAAACTCAGTTCATTTTTGCTGATATCTTTGTGTTTCTTAGGACTGTGTTTATGTGTTCATTTTAGTGATAACATTGTGGACTTTATAGTTAAGCCAAGGACTGTTGTGGTGGCTCACACCTGTAATCCCAGTGCTTTGGGAGGCCAAGGCAGGAGGATCTCTTGAAGCCAGGAGCTTGAGACCACCCTGCACAGCATGGTGAGACTTCGTCTGTGTAGAACTTTTTAAAATGAGTCAGGTATGGTGGCGTGCACCTTTAGTCCCAGCTACTCCAGAGGCTGAGTTAGGAGGAGCCCAGGAGTTCAAGGCTGCATCGAGATATGATTATACCACTACACTTGGGCCTGGGCAACAGAGAAAGACGCTGTCTCTAAAAATTAATTAAGTAAAAATATATAGTTAAATGGGTAAAAAAAAAAACAAAAACACCTTATGAGAAATATATTTCTGGAGGAGGAGATTAAAGTGTGCTAATAAAAAGAATCACAAGGAAAATTTTCACAATGATGTTGATTAGAACCAGCACACAATAAAGTATAAACCAACCTTTCAGCATCAGTTTAGGCCTGCAAAAAGATTAATAAAATTCATAATTCGTTCCCCCATTGTCCTCTCCTGTCTCATTAGCAGTATCCACCATGTTCATATTGATGATCTGTTAATACCATCTTGATTCTGAAAGGGATCTTAGTGGTTAGGTAATCTCTCATGCATGCTTTTGCCCACTGGTTGTTCAGGGAACAGGAGCTTTTCAGAATGAGTGAGGTTTAGCAGATTCTAGGATTGGGCAGAGGGTAGAGGAGTAGTGTGACAACTACTCCTGTGAATTTCATAGGGTTCTCCTCCCTTTGGTTATGAACCAAAATAAGTAAATTCCTGGTTATTAAGATTAAATCTGAAGATGGCCGCTTAGGAGGAAGTCAGGATTGCAGCTCCGAGAGAAGGTGCAGAGGGTGAGTGGATGCCGCATTTCCAGATGGATTTTTACTGCCCACAGACCAGGAGATTCACAGGAGGAGAAGCCCCACGGGTCACCAGCGCCGCTGGTTTGAGTGGCGTGGCTGCTCAGCCTACGCCCTGGGGCGGGGGGCAGTGGCTTCTTATGCAGAGCGAGAGAGACAGAGTTCCCTCTGAGCCAGCAAGGGGAGCTGAAGCAGGGAGTCAAGCCAGGAGACTCCCGGGCAAGGGCGCGCCACGAATCTCAGAGCCGCGCAGTGGATTTTAACTGCCCACAGACCAGAAGATTCACAGGCAGAGAAGCTCCACGGGTTCCCAGCGCCACTGGTTGGACCGGAGCAGCCGCTTGGCCTGCACCGGGGGCAGGGAGCAGCGGCTCCTTGAGCAAAGTGAACAAGGCTGTGTCCCCTCTGGGCCAGCAAGGGGAGCTGAGGCAGGGAGTCAAGCCAAGAGATTCCCGGGCAAAGAGGGCGCCACTGGAAACACGACTGAACCCGGGACAATCCAGCACAGTGGGGGAGGGGCGTCCTCCATCGGGAAACACCCTGCAGTTCCCGGGGCAATTTGCCGTAACCAAGACAACCCGCCACTACAGAGACTCCATCACTACAGGGATGGGCCAGCATAGCGGAAGCAGTTCTAACTACACTCATATAAACAGGACTGCAGGGAAGTTCACACGGAAGCTGGGCGGAGCCCACAGCAGCTCAGCGAAGCCTCTACAGGCTGAGTGTGACTAGGCTGCCACCTTGTGGGCAGGGAAAACGATAGCAAGACAGTGGGAAATCATAAAGCCCTAACTCCCTGGGCCAGAACACGTGGGGGGAAGAAAAGGGGGTTTATGAGTTCAGCTGCTGCAGACTTAAAATTACCAAAATCGGAAAGACAGCAACTACAAAGTCGATAGGTGGATAAATCCACAAAGATGGGAAGAAACCAGCGAAAAAAGGATGAAAACACCCAAAACCAGAACACCTCTCCTACAAGGGAGCATAACTCCTCACCAGCACGGGAACAAGACTGGACGGAGAATGAGTGTGATGAAATGACAGAATCAGCTTTCAGAAAGTGGATAATAAGAAACTTCCATGAGCTAAAGGAACATGTTCTAACCCAATGCAAAGAAACTAAGAACCTTGAAAAAAGACTTGATGAAATGCTAACGAAAATGGACAACTTAGAGAGGAATATGAGTGAATTGATGGAGCTGAAAAACACAACACGAGAACTTCGCGAAGCATGCACAAGTTTCAACAGCCGAATTGACCAAGCAGAAGAAAGGATATCAGAGGTTGAAGATCAACTCAATGAAATAAAACGAGAAGGGAAGATTAGAGAAAACAAGGTAAAAAGGAATGAACAGAGTCAACAAGAAATATGGGACTACGTGAAAAGACCTAATCTACGTTTGATAGGTGTACCTGAATGTGACGAAGAGAATGCATCCAAGCTGGAAAATACTCTTCAGGATATTATCCAGGAAAACTTCCCCAACCTAGCAAGGCAGGCCAATATTCAAGTCTAGGAAATACAGAGAACACCACAAAGATATTCCTCTAGAAGAGCAACCCCAAGGCACATAATCATCAGATTCACCAGGGTTGAAATGAAAGAGAAAATACTAAGGGCAGCCAGAGAGAAAGGTCGGGTTACCCACAAAGGGAAACCCATCAGACTTGCAGCAGATCTCTCAGCAGAAACCCTACAGGCCAGAAGAGAGTGGGGGCCGATATTCAACATCCTTAAAGAAAAGAACTTTCAACCCAGAATTTCATATCCAGCCAAACTAAGCTTCATAAGTGAAGGAAAAATAAAATCCTTTGTGAACAAGCAAGTACTCACAGATTTCATCACCACCAGACCAGCTTTACAAGAGCTCCTGAAGGAGACACTACACATAGAAAAAAACAACCAACACCAGCCACTCCAAAAACGCACGAAATGGTAAAGAGCAGCAACACAATGAAGAATCTGCATCAACCAATGGGAAAAACAGCCAGCTAGCATCAAAATGACAGGATCAAATTCACACATAACAATATTAACCCTAAATGTAAATGGACTAAATGCCCCAATCAAAAGACATAGACTGGCAAATTGGATAAAAAGCCAAAACCCATCAGTGTGCTGTATCCAGGAAACCCACCTCACATGCAAGGATACACAAAGGCTCAAAATAAAGGGATGGATGAAGATTTACCAAGCAAATGGAGAGCAAAAAAAAGCAGGAGTTGCAATTCTCATCTCTGATAAAATAGACTTTAAAGCAACAGAGATCGAAAGAGACAAAGAAGGACATTACATAATGGTAAAAGGATCAATGCAACAAGAAGAGCTAACGATCCTAAATATATATGCACCTAATACAGGAGCACCCAGATACATAAGGCAAGTTCTTAAAGACTTGCAAAGAGACTTAGATTCCCACACAATAATAGTGGGAGACTTCATCACACCATTGTCAATATTAGACAGATCAACGAGACAGAAAATTAACAAGGATATCCAGGACTTGAACTCAGACCTGGAACAAGCAAACCTAATAGACATTTACAGAACTCTCCACCCCAAATCCACAGAATATACATTCTTCTCAGCACCACATCACACCTACTCTAAAATTGACCACATAATTGGAAGTAAATCACTCCTCAGCAAATGCAAAAGAACGGAAACCATAACAAACAGTCTCTCAGACCACAGTGCAATCAAGTTAGAACTCAGAATTCAGAAGCCAACCCAGAACCGCACAGCCTCATGGAGATTGAACAACTTTCTCCTGAATGTTGACTGGATAAACACTGAAATGAAGGCAGAAATAAAGATGTTCTTTGAAACCAACGAGAACGAAGACACCACATACCAGAATCTCTGGGACACATTTAAAGCAGTCTCTAGAGGAAAATATATAGCAATAAGTGCCCACATGAGAAGAAAGGAGAGAACTAAAATTGACACCCTATCGTCAAAATTGAAAGAGCTAGAGGAGCAAGATCAAAAAAACTCAAAACCTAGCAGAAGACAAGAAATAACCAAGATGAAAGCAGAACTGAAGGAGATAGAGACACGAAAAACCCTTCAAAAAATCAATAAATCCAGGAGCTGGTTTTTTGAAAAGATCAACAAAATAGACAGACCACTAGCCAGACTAATAAAAAAGAAAAGAGAGAATAACCAAATAGATGCAATAAAAAATGATAAAGGGGATATCACCACAGATGCCACAGAAATTCAAACCATCATCAGAGATTATTACAAACAACTCTATGCACATAAACTAGAAAACCTTGAAGAAATGGATAAATTCCTGGACAGTAGCCTCCTCCCATGCCTAAACCAGGAAGAAGTCGAAACCCTGAATAGACCAATAACAAGGTCTGAAGTCGAGGCAGCAACTAAGAGCCTACCACCCAAAAAAAGTCCAGGCCCAGATGGTTTCACAGCCGAATTCTACCAGACATACAAAGAGGAACTGGTACCATTCCTACTGAAACTATTCCAAATAATCCAAAAAGAGGGAATCCTTCCCAAATCATTTTATGAGACCAACATCATCCTAATACCAAAACCCGGCAGGGACTTAACAAAAAAAGAAAACTACAGGCCAATATCCATGATGAACATAGATGCAAAAATCTTCAATAAAATACTGGCAAGCCGATTACAACAGCACATCAAAAAGCTTATACACCATGATCAAGTAGGATTCATCCCGGGGATGCAAGGCTGGTTCAATATACGCAAGTCTATAAATGTAATTCACCACATAAACAGAACCAAAAACAAAAACCACATGATTATCTCAATTGATGCAGAGAAGGCCTTCGACAAAATTCAACAGCCCTTTATGCTAAAAACTCTCAATCAACTAGGTATCGACGGAACGTATCTCAAAATAATAAAAGCTATTTATGACAAACCGACAGCCAATATCATACTGAATGGGCAAAAACTGGAAGCATTCCCTTTGAAATCTGGCACTAGACAAGGATACCCTCTCTCACCACTCCTATTCAATATAGTACTGGAAGTTCTAGCCAGAGCAATCAGGCAAGAAAAAGAAATAAAGGGTATTCGATTAGGAAAGGAGCAAGTCAAATTGTCTCTATTTGCAGACGACATGATTGTATATCTAGAAGACCCTATCATCTCAGCCCAAAATCTCCTGAAACTGATAAGCAACTTCAGCAAACTCTCAGGATACAAAATCAATGTGCAAAAATCACAAGCATTCCTATACACCAATAACAGACTTAAAGAGAGCCAAATCAAGAACAAACTGCCATTCACAATTGCTACAAAGAGAATAAAATACCTAGGAATACAACTAACAAGGAACGTAAAGGACCTCTTCAAGGAGAACTACAAATCACTGCTCAACGAAATAAGAGAGGACACAAACAGATGGAGAAACATTCCATGTTCATGGTTAGGAAGAATTAATATCGTGAAAATGGCCATACTGCCCAAAGTAATTTACAGATTCAACGCTATCCCCATCAAGCTACCAATGACCTTCCTCACAGAACTGGAAAAAACCACCTTAAACTTCATATGGAACCAAAAGAGAGCCCGCATAGCCAAGTCAATTCTAAGCAAAAAGAACAAAGCAGGAGGCATCACACTACGGGACATCAAACTCTACTACAAGGCTACAGTAATCAAAACAGCATGGTACTGGTACCAAAACAGAGATATAGACCAATGGAACAGAACAGAGGCGTCGGAGGCGACACAACATATCTACAACCACCCGATCTTTGACAAACCTGAAAAAAACAAGCAATGGGGAAAGGATTCCCTGTTCAATAAGTGGTATTGGGAAAACTGGCTAGCCATATGCAGAAAGCAGAAACTCGACCCCTTCCTGACACCTTACACTAAAATTGACTCCAGATGCATTAAAGACTTAAACATAAGATGTAACACCATAAAAACACTAGAAGGAAACCTAGGCAAAACCATTCAGGACATAGGCGTAGGCAAGGATTTTATGACCAAAACACCAAAAGCATTGGCAACAAAAGCCAAAATAGACAAATGGGACCTAATCAAACTCCACAGCTTCTGCATGGCAAAAGAAACAGTCAATAGAGTGAATCGGCAACCAACAGAATGGGAAACAATTTTTGCAGCCTACCCGTCTGACAAAGGGCTGATATCCAGAATTTACAACGAGCTAAAAAAGATTTACAAGAAAAAAACAAACAAGCCCATTCAAAAGTGGGCGAAGGATATGAACAGATACTTTACAAAAGAAGACATACATGAGGCCAACAAACATATGAAAAAAATGCTCATCATCACTGGTCATTAGAGAAATGCAAATCAAAACTACATTGAGATACTATCTCACGCCAGTTAGAATGTCGATCATTAAAAAATCTGGAGAAAACAGATGCTGGAGAGGATGTGGAGAAATAGGAACACTTTTACACTGTTGGTGGGATTGTAAATTAGTTCAGCCACTGTGGAAAACAGTGTGGCGATTCCTCAAGGACCTAGAAATAGAAATTCCATTTGACCCAGCAATCCCATTACTGGGTATATATCCAAAGGATTATAAATCATTCTACTATAAGGACACATGCACACGAATGTTCATTGCTGCGCAGTTTACAATAGCAAAGACCTGGAACCAACCCAAATGCCCATCGATGATAGACTGGACAGGAAAAATGTGGCACATATACACCATGGAATATTATGCAGCCATTAAAAACGAGGAGTTCACGTCCTTTGTAGGGACATGGATGAACCTGGAAACCATCATTCTCAGCAAACTGACACAAGAACACAAAATCAAACACCACATGTTCTCACTCATAGGCGGGTGTTGAACAAGGAGAACACATGGACACAGGGAGGGGAGCACTATACACGGGGGTCTGTTGGGGGGGAGGTGGGGACAGCAGAGGGGTGGGGAGTTGGGGAGGGATAGCATGGGGAGAAATGCCAGATATAGGTGAAGGGGAGGGAGGCAGCAAATCATACTGCCACATATGCACCTGTGCAACAACCTTGCATGTTTTTCACATGTACCCCAAAACCTAAAATGCAATAAAAAAAAAAAAAAGATTAAATCTAATTAGATTTAGACTTGTTTTTAGATTGTATGCTCCAGAAGTTACCTAAAAGCACATGATCGTCTGAAAATCTGAACATAAATATTTTGCCTGGTATGTCCAGGCCCTTGAAATTTAGAATTGCAACATGTCCTTCATCCCACTCCTTTCAGAATCTCTTACCTACTTCCCTGCTTTATTTTTCTCTCGACTATTTAATACTTACCACTGCCTCACTTTCTAACCTACTGTATAATTGCTTTATTAATGTTATTTAGTGTCTGTCTCTGCCCTGAAAGTATGCTCTATGACAGGAGGAGTTTTTGTCAGATGCCCCTACCCGCTGCTATTGCCTATAGGTATGTGGTACACAGTAAGCACTCAATAAATGAATGAATATGTTTAAAACCTAAGAGGAAAATTACTATAAAAATTTCGTCTGATTGTCTAACTCATTTATTCATATATACCCACACCCACGTTCATGGAGTATATATGCACTCCATGCCTATACCCCATCTATATCCATGTACACATACATATGTACATATGTATATACAGCAGTGGGTGATTTTCACCTCCAGGGATCCTTCGGCAGTGTCTGGAGACATTTCTGGCTGTCACTACTCGGGTGTGGGGAGTGTGCGGACCCTGGCCTCTAGGTGTTCAGATGCTGCTAAACAGCTTTCAATGAATAGGGCAGCCCCTGCACAACAAAGAGCTATGCAGCCTAAGATGTCAGTAGTGCTGAGGCTGAGAAACTAATACCCACACTAATGTATGCATACATACATACGTGTGCACATACACACAGTAACTGATAAAAAAAAAACCTACTTAGAGAATTTTTGAAATTTAGAAATAGAAAGCATAGGCAATACTAAAGGTTCTTTAGGTAAATAATACTTATTGCTCTTTTTGCTGGCAGTCAAGGCTTTTCCTTATTTTCAGAGGTGATAACAATCCTTGTGTTCCCCTTATATTTTATGTTTCTTTGTGTCAGATTTCCCTCGCTGGACTGTAGGCCCTTGAGGGTAGGATTCCTGTATAGCCATCCTCATGCCCCAGCTCTCAGAGATTAGCAAGTGGACTTTGTGTGTTTTAGGTTCTCTTTCAATGCTTATTGAGTGAACCAGTCAGTCAAACAAGTAGCTAAGAAATTTGGGTGTTGGATTGTAGAAGCCACAGTAGGAGTATTGACTCCACTTATGGAAATGGGCAAATGTCACAAATTAGATCCTCCCCAACAACTGGAGAGCTGGTTGTGAAGCAGTTACCAGCACACCCCTGGGCATATCTGACATTGGATCAAATCTGCATTTGGTAGACAGGTTTGGAAAAGAGCTCTAAAGGTAACAAAGCCTATATACTGGAGGAGCTTCAGTGTCACCCTTTTTCTCCACCAGTGAGGTTCCATGTACATTGATTTATGTCTTGGAAATATGTGTGAGATGTTTCTATTAAATTTTTCAGGCAAGGCATGGTGGCTCATGCCTATAATCCCAGCACTTTGGGAGGCCGAGTCGGGTGGGTCACCTGAGGTCAGGAGTTTGAGACCAGCCCGGCCAACATGTTGAAACCCCATCTCTACAAAAAATACAAAAATTAGCCAGGCGTGGTGGCAGGTGCCTGTTAATCCCAGCTACTTGCGAGGCTGAGGCAGGAGAAATGCTTGAACCTGGGAGGCAGAGGTTGCAGTGAGCCCAGATTGTGCCACTGCACTCCAGCCTGGGCAACAGAGCAAGACTCCATCTCAATCAGTCAGTCTATCAATCAATCAATCAATCTTCCATGGCCATTAGTATATATTGTTTAGTCTTGACTTGGGAGATGCTTACTGATGCAACTGTTTACAAAAGTGCTAAAGTAGGTGAAGAAAAGGGAGCTGTCATAGCCTACAATAGGCAAATATGAAATAAAGTTGTATGTTGTAGTAATCACTGAAAAAGGTCAATATCCTCATCCTCACTCCACAGAAGGGGAAAGTAGGCTCACTGAGTTGAAACAACTTACCATAAAGCACACACCCAAGTTGCAAATTGGGAATTTGCATTTGGACCCAGACTGCCCGACTCCAGCCACCTGACCTAGATTTATTTGGGGTCTCTTTCCATTCTTTCCTCTTTCTGCTAACTGTGGATGAATAGCAGCAATCCTTAACAGCTGTTAGTGATGTGTCAAACATCCAGTTCTTATTGCAAATATATGAGGCTTGTAGTATTACTTCTGTTTTACAAATGACAAAACTTAAAGCTCAAAAAGTTAATTTTTGGACCAAGGTCACAGAGCTAACGAATGGCAGAACATTTGAACTTGGCAAGGCAGTGTGGCACATAGGCCATACACTGGTCACCAGAGATCCTTCGGTGCAGTGACAATGACAACAAAGAAAGTTAATTTTTAAAAATAAGATCAAAAATTTTTTTCTTTTAAAAAATTATTATTATTATTTCTATTTTACTTGACCCATCTTTCTATGACTTATTATTACCAACTTATTTCTGTGTACAGGGAAGGTTTGGAAGGAAGTCTTTTGTCAGAAACTCATCCTATTATGGGTAGTTGCTTTTATGTTAGAATTAGTTGCTCTGTGTGTGTGTATGTCCATGCGCGCCTGTGTGTAGGTATGCGTGGGAGTGTCTAAGGTTATGTTTTGAAAGGACAAAATAAAAACTGATCAATAGAGCAAGTCTTTGAAATTCCTTAACCTACTTACGTCATTGGCAATAATGTCTGTGATGTTACCTGTAATGGAGGTTTGAGTTTGCAAGGCTAGCTTTTCAGAGGTGATTTGTTTTCTTCTAAGTGATATGTTTGCAGTTTGAGCCACAGAGCGAGGCATAGTGCTTAAATATCGCTATGTGGGCCAGTGGCCATACTGAAGATATATCTCTTGATCCAGTTTTTTTGCTTAAGCATATAACTCTTTTTTATTTTTTGAGATGGAGTCTCTCTCTGGAGGGCAGTGGCGCGATCTTGGCTCACTGCAACCTCCACCTCCTGGGTTCAAGCAGTTCTCCTGCCTCAGCCTCCCAAGTAGCTAGGACTACAGGCACTCTCCTATAAGACCTAAATGGAAAAGAAACAATTTAGCAGGGCTTTATCAGACTTACTTTTTTATTGATTATTTTATAATATAATTACATAAAACAGATATATACAGTAGACTTGCAGTGGAATCTATTATCATTAGGGTAGCTAATGCTTAATTTTAAATATCACCAATAGTTAACCTCTTCTTTTTGAGACAGGGTCTTGCTCTGTCACCCAGGTTGGAGTGCAGTGGCACGATATCAGCTCACTGCAACCTCTACCTCCCGGGTTCAAGTGATTCTCACACCTCAGCCTCCCAAAGTGCTAGGATTACAGGTATAAGCCACTGTCCCGGCCTTCAGTCTCTCTGCCTGTTTGTGTGTTTCCAAGTAAGTGTTCTTCCTTCCTAAGATATTGTAATTTGCCATGTCTCCATATCCTGATATCCTGATACCATTTAGTGCGTTTTCTTTGTTCCATGGGGCTTTTTGCCTTTATACCTTTTTTATTTTTTATTTTTATATTTTTTTTAGAGATGGAGCCTTACTCTGTCACCCAAGCTCACAGTAGCCTCTACTGCCCTGGCTCAGCCTCCCAGAGTAGCTGGGACCAGAGGCACACACCACCTTGACCAGCTAATTTTTTTATTATTTGTAGAGACAAGGTCTTGCTATGTTGCCCAGACTGGTCACACTGGTCTTCCCTTTTAACTGGGTTTCCTGAGGACAAAGATCTCAGTGTGTTCATCTGATGACTTCAGAGCCTGGAACTTATTTAATGACTGTTAGGTGTTGAATCCATGTCTAAATGTGTTAGTAACTGGCTTTCAAGACTGTATTCTCGTAATACAAATATCTGGATCAAGAATGTAGAAAGTTACTTTCCAAAATGAGAAAGTAAGGTTAATTTTTGAATTTAATTTTTGTGTACGGAGTGCCTTAGCCAGAGGTTCTTAAACTTGGTGGTGCATCAGCATCATTTTAGAGAGCTTGCTGGGCCAGGCATGGAGAAGGCTCACTCCTGTAATCTTAGCGTTTTAGGAGGCCAAGGCAGGTGGATCACCTGAGGTCAGATGACCTCAGCCTGGCCATCATGCCGAAACCCCATCTCTACTAAAAATATAAAAATTAGCTAGGCATGGTGGTGCACGCCTGTAGTCCCAGCTACTCAGGAGGCTGGGTTCACCTGAACCCAGAAGGCAGAGGTTGAAGTGAGCCAAGATTGCGCCACTGCATTCCAGCCTGGGTGACAGAGTGAGAACGAGACTGTCTTGAAAAAAAAAAAGAAGAAAAAAAACATACCTGGGCATGGTGGCTCACGCCTGTAATCCCAGCACTTTGGGAGGCCAAGGTGGGTGGATCACGAGGTCAGGAGTAGAGACCAGCCTGACCAACGTGGTGAAACCTATCTCTACTAAAAATACAAAAATCAGCCAGGTGTGGTGGCAGGCGCCTATAATCCCAGCTACTCGGGAGACTGAAGCAGGAGAATCGTTTGAACCCAGGAGGCGGAGGTTGCAGTGAACGGAGATCACCCCACTGCACTCCAGACTCCATCTCAAAAAACAAAACAAAAAAAACAAACACACACACACACACACACACACACACACACACACACACATTGCTGGACCCTGCCACTAGAGTGTCAGTAGGTCTAGAAGGAGTCTAAGAATGTGCATTTCTAAGAATGTGCATTTCTGACAAGTTCCCAGGTCTGCGGGTACACTTTGAGAACCCTGCTCTAGTCAATATTTTCCGTTTGGTAGAATGTACCACTAGGTGGCACCAGAACATTTCTTATGAAGTAGCTATTGGCCTTTCGAACAGTCTGTTGATTGCACAGTTTAGGATTATATAAAAGATACAATCACTAAATTATTGGAATTTGGAGCCCGAATTATTTCATGTATATAAAAAATAAAAATGTGTTGCTTTTATTAGAACAGAGAAACTACAGGACTATTAAGGTTACATTTTGAGATCAACTCTTCCAGGAATGAGGACTATCCCTCTCACCTTTGCGGCTCTCATTTTCAGTTGTGCGGGTTAATTAGTTTCATTTACCAGTGATTGATGCAGATCCTTTCACAAAATAGGAATAAACATTTCATATGAATCATAAATATAATGTTTATTCTTCTAAGTTAATGGATCCTGGTTTTGTTATCGATTGCATTTAAAAATCACTTTTAGAAGACTTACATATACTGTGCACATAAATTTCTTGTAATTTTGTCCTTCCTCCAGTGGACCAGTTGTATTTGGGACAGTTTTAGAATGTCAAAAAAGGTGAAATGTGCTTTCCTATTGACTTTCTTAGTCAGAAAGTTGAATCGTTTCCTTTTTAAGAGCTATTGAGAGGAAAGTTTTGGCTGCCGTTCACCTCACCTAACCTCCTGTTACCGTGGAATCTCACTCCATAAATTTCCGATCATTCCAACACCTCCAGATTTTCTTTCCTCCACTGACTGTAACAGCCTGAAAGTTGGCATGGTTTCTCCACATGATGGCGTGTGTGGAAATAATTACTTGCTGTGTTCCCCTGCTTGCTAAGCTCTCCCATTCACATGAGGATGTCACTTTGTGAAACAGTAAATGAGTCACTTTTTAGTTTTTAAAACAGTGTGTATAGTATCTGAATACCATCTGGGTTTTTCTAGAACCCTGAGAATAATTTTTCTATTAATTCTGCTTTTTTATCTTTGGAGCTGAAGCTTGGTTTAGATTTCAGTGACCTAACAGGGTTTGAAAATGACCACCACAGAAAAAACGGAATTAGAGTCACTCGATCAGATTAAAAATTAGACTAGCACTGAAAATAATTGAGACTAGTTTAATGCTAAGCAAAGATGACAGCTTATAGAAGTAGATAGAACAGACTTTAGGATTATTTTTGAGACATCAGATTCCTTTCTAAAAGACATAAAATTTTATGTCTTCTAGTAAGCAGAAAGGAGCTTTTTGTAGGTTAGCAATTAACGTAACTAAACCAATGTGATTATTCTAGAGAAGATTATTTTATTATTCATACCTATTTTTTTCCTCTCTCCTCTTTCTGTACTTTATAAATGAAATTATTTATGATTTATATAAATGTAATGAATTATTTATATATAGTAGTACTGTCCAATTAAAGTATAGTGTTAGCTACATGTGTAATTTAAAATTTTCTGCTGTCCTCATTACAAAAAGTAAGAAGAGGAAAAATTACTTTTTGAAATGTTTATTTAAATAAATATGTCTAAAATATTTTAACATACAATCAATATGAAAGTTACTAATATTATTTTGCCTTTTTGATGCTAAAATTAGAATCTTACAGTACATGTCAATCTGGACTAGCCATATTTCATATATTTAGTAGCCACATGTGGAAAGGGATACTGTATTAGGTAACAGCAAATACATAGCTTATTTCACTTGTCAGTGACTGTGTCAGAGAAGGGTAAGAAATCATAAGGGCATTTCAATCAATTTATTTTGGAACATTTTAGAAGTTTTGGAGGGTATTCAAATCAAACCAGTTGGTAAAATGAGTTATTATCTGTTGATTTCTTTTGTACTTGTCACTTTTCTACCCTAGGTGTGATTGGTATTTTAATGCATAAAACACCAATTTTAAAAATAGTTTAGTCAGCCTAAAATGACTTACTTCTGAGGATCCTGCTAACATTTGCTTCTGTTTGAAATGTCATGATAATGTGAATCCACATGTACAATGCTTTCATATTTTGTGGCTCATGTGGTAAATTAGTTTCTTATGGTATTGGGCAAGCCAGAGGTTAAGCCTGTTAACTTCAGCAGCTAGAATACTGTACTTTTTAGTTGCTATAAACAATTAGGGCTGTCAGCAATTGACCTTGGAAATGCTAATTTGCTTGTCCCTGGGTGCTGCCTCAGGCACTGGCTTTCTCTCTGTGGGTGGGAGTTATGAACCTAGTTTGGAGGAGAACTTGAGGCATTTGGGGCAAGCTCCAAACAGATGTGCTTCTTGCTTCATCTTTGCATGTGACCAAGTCGCAAGAGGCGCATTCCTTGCATGAATTTCTTTGAAGGCCTTGTAGAATCAGACATGTGTGCCTAAAGTTGAGAGGAAGCTTTATTATCTTTGAATTTACCCTTCCCTCTTCATTCTGCTGCACATCTGCCATAACGAAGATTGATTTTAAAATGCTACACAGTCATTTTTATCACTATTTCACTGTATTTCTGAAATTTTTTGAAAAAGGACTTGGAAGGCATCTTTTATTAACTCTTTTGATTTTGTGTTTATTACTACTATTATAATAGATCCAGAAGAAAGTAGCCTGAATAAGTGAGGAGAAAGAAATATTAGTTGGAATAGCTGTATATATACATGTGAGAAGTTATAAGTAGTGTGCTCAGTAGATGAAGGAAGGGAAGAGAGAATATTTATAAAATTCGGAGTTACTGTCTTTTTAAACTGGTGGTGGCAGCAGTGACAGTTTTTACTCCAAGACAAAGATTTGCGCTTTGTCTTCTTTTGGGCAGGTAATTTTGGACAAGGTAATTTTGTCCCTTTGTTGTACAATACTGATTCAAACATTTCTTTGAGGTTGGTTGATTGCCACTGTTCTTAGATAATTGTTAGCATTTTATGTTGATCAGCCAGCAATTATTATTGCTTATGCCCTCAAAAGGCTAATAATTGAGTTAGCAGAAAGGGCAAATAGGTATACATACAAAGATCAGGAGGACTACTGGGTAGTAAGTGGTATGTGCCGGATGAGGAGACTGTGAGTCTGTATGTCCCAATCAAGAATCTGTGAATGACTTTTTACATTTTATGACCGAGCAGCCTGATTCTGTATCCCATAGGCATACATCTTTTGTAAACTCTTCTTAATAGGCAACTTACTAATAGCCAACTCGTGATGCTTTTTGTGTACCTGGCATGTTATAAATGCCTTATGTGTATCATTCATTTCATACTTACAAAAACACTTTTGGGTAGGTAGGTATCATTACCATTATACATATGAGTAAACTGAGCCTTGAGGTTGACCAAGGACTGTGTACTGTATCTCTGAAGGAGTGGGTTTTTTTTTTTAGCCACAATAATGGATTTCAGATTGGAAATATACATTTTAATTATTTACTCCTTGAATATTCTCACACATCATCCTTTGTAACCCTAACCCCTTCCCAATTGCAGTGAGCTCTGAGATAAGTTCTCTTATCTACTCATTATTGACCTAGGCCCTGCTCAGTGTAGATAGCTCTTTTGCAGAGCTCTGACACCATTGTGCCTGAAGTTTAGTTCTTCATTAAAACCATTTGTAGAGTCCATTCTATGCTAACTCTGATGATTGACTTAGAAGGTTCTCTAGTTGAGCTTAAAAAAAAAAAGCTGCCTATTATCTGAAATGTATTATGGTACTATGTTAGAAATATAAAGACATGAAGATACTTCAACAATCTATAGATCCTCACTAGGACTAGAAGTCTTGATTACCATTAATTGCCTCCTTAGATCATCCTTGTTTGATTGGTTCTCTACCCTAACCAAAGCATCTGGCATTTGCTCCCTAAAAAATGGTAGTTATTACCTTCTACAGCTATTTTAAACCCTTGAGCATAATTTACAGAATGTGCATGATGTCACTGGCTACATCCCCTTACATTCTATATACTTCAGTCGTAGAGCCTGGGTCTAGGTACTATCAACATATGCTGTTTTTTTTTTTTTTTGAGAAGGAGTCTTGCTCTGTTGCCCAGTCGAGAGTGCAGCCTCCTTCTCCTGGGTTCAAGCAATTCTCCTGCCTCAGCCTCCCAAGTAGCTGGGATTACAGGTGCCTGCCACCACACCCAGCTAATTTTTGTATTTTTTAGTAGAAACGGGGTTTCACCATATTGGCCAGGCTGGTCTCGAAATCCTGACCTAGTGATTCACCTGCCTTGGCCTCCCAAAGTGCTGGGATTACACAACATACGCTCTTTAAGCCTCTGCTTACGTGACTTCCTCTCCCTAGAATGCCCTTTCTCTGTTGAGTGCTTTGAGGGCACCAATTCATCTTTCAAGGATAAGCTTAAGTATCATCTTTTTTCTGCAGACGTTCCTCTCCCACCCAAACCAAATTGATCTCTACTTTGGTTCCTCTGTGTTCGTTGTACATTCATCCATCTAAACAATAGAGCACTTCTTTGCACTCAGTTGTTCATAAGTCTGTATTCTCACCACTAGATGCAGGGGTTTGAAAAGACCAGTTAATAATATCCTGTTTCCCAGCCAAGTTGTGGCCTTGTGTTCGAGTCTCTGCTGCACTACTCACCTCTGCCGTTTTCACTCAAAAGTAGCCATAAACGATATGTTAACAAATGCATGTGATTTGACCAGTAGTCATCCCTGGTCTAGAAAAGAGTCATTCTTTGATAGTTTTGTCTCATGTCTTTAAAGGCTAAAAACGGGTTAAAATTTCCTAAAATCAAAATATAAAGTGAGACCTAAAAAGAGATTATAGGAAAGATAGCAGAAATGGTTCTTGCAAATAATTTTTTTTTTACTGGCCAACTGATTAAATGACTGGTAGGAAATAATTTTTACAAAGAGCACAATATAAGCCTTGACAGCTTCTCTATCATGGGTTACTGAAAAATCTTACATGTAAAGTTCTCCAAGACTCAGGTGTGTTTATAATAAAGTTTATGTTTTAGTTTCCTCCTTTCCAAAAGCCCTTTACATTTTCTGAAGTTAGTTCCACAATATTTACCAAGCACCTACTCTCTGAAATATAAAAATATAAAGATATTGCTCAACAAATGTATAGGTCTTATTGCAGTTATTTTCTCTTAACAGTCCTATGAAAATGAAGGAGACACTTAACAGATGAAAGAGCTGAAGCTGAAAGGGTTAAATGACTTACCTGAAGTCACAAAGTTTAGTTTGAGATGCTACTCACATCCAGAATATCTTCTGCAATGCTGATCCACACACACACGCACACGCACACATACACACACGCGTGCGCACACACACACAAGTGTGCATCTTGTGTACATCAGCATGTCCTCTGCCAATCCTAATTGCCTTTATATGTAGAGCTATTAAGTTTGGAACATTAAGTAAAGAATCCCTCATTATAGGATGCAATTTTGCTGTAATGAAATTCATTTTAGCAGATAATTAATTTAATGTTTAATCACCTTAAATTCTTCTTAATAGTATTTCACCTCGTTTTTTTTAAAAAATTCCTCTCAGTCACTCCCTCTAAATTCCATTAGCTTTTCTATTCTTTTATTTGGTGACTTTTTAAAAATAACAACTTTATTGAGGTATGATTCACCCATTTAAAACGTACAATTTTGTGGGTTTTAGAATTTTCCGAGATACATGACCATCCCCACAGTCAATTTTAGAACATTTTCATCACTTCAAAAAAAGAAACCCTGTACCCTTTAGCTATTGCCTTCCTATTTTCTCGTTCTCACCATTCCTAAGGCGCCACTGTTCTACTTTCTGTCTCTGTAGATTTGCCTATTCCCAGAATCTCATATAAATGGAGTAATGTCATATGTGGTCTTTTGCGACTGGCTTCTTTCTTAACATCAAGGTTCGTCCATGTTGCATGTATCAGTCAGTATTTTATTCCTTTTTATAGCTGAATAATATTCCACTACTTTTAAATTATTTATAAACATTTTATTATTTTTGATACTATTATAAATGGAATTGTTTTCCTAATTTCACTTTTAGATTGTTCATTGCAAGTGTATAAAAATACAATTGACTTTTGGCCAGGCACGGTGGCTCACACCTGTAATCCCAGCACTTTGGGAGGCTGAGGCGGGCAGATCACCTGAGGTTGGGAGTTCAAGACCAGCCTGACCAACATGGAGAAACCCCGTCTCTACTAAAAATACAAAAAATTAGCCAGACGTGGTGGCACAGACCTGTAATCCCAGCTACTCGGGAGGCTGAGGTAGGAGAATCGCTTGAACCCAGGAGGCAGAGGTTGTGGTGAGCCAAGATCACACCATTGCACTCTAGCCTGGGCAACAAGAGCGAAATTCCATCTCAAAAAAAAAAAAAGTACAATCGACATTTGTATATTGATCTTGCATCCTGAAACTTTGCTTAACTCATTTAAAAATTAGTTCTCATATTTTAGTTTTTTGAAGTAGATTCCTCAGAATTTTTTTTCTCTCTCTCTCTGTAAACAAGGTCTCACTCTGTTGCCCAGGCTAAAGTTCAGTGGAGTGATTAACAGTTCACTGCAGCCTTGACTTTCTAGGTTCAAGCAATCCTCCCACCTCAATTTCCTGAGTAGCTGGGACTGCAGACGTGCACCACCACACCTGGCTAATTTTTTTTTTTTTTTTTTGTAGAGACAAGGTCTTGTTATGTTGGGTAGACTGATCTTGACCTCCTGGGCTCAAGCGACCCTCCTGCCTTGGCCTCCCAAAGTACTGGGATTATAGGCATGAACCACTGCACCCTGCCTCCTCAGGATTTTTTTCTTTTTTTTGAGACAGAGTCTCACTCTGTTGCTCAGCCTGGGGTACAGTGGCATGATCTCGGCTTACTGTAGCCTCCACCTCCTGGGTTCAAGCGATTCTCCTGCCTCATTCTCCCAAGTAGCTGGGACTACAGGTACCCGCCATCATGCTTGAATGATATTTATATTTTTAGTAGAGATGGGGTTTCACTATGTTGGCCAGGCTGGTCTGGAACTCCTGACCTCAAGTGATCTGCCCGCCTTGGCCTCCAAAAGTGCTGGGACTATAGGTGTGAGCCCAGCTAAGATTTTCTGCATGTAAGATCATGTCATCTGTGACATGTTTTATTTTTTCCTTTCCAGTCTGGATGCCCTTTATTTCTTTTTTTGCCTAATTTTCCTGGATAGAACCTGCAGTACAATGTTAAGTAAAAGTGTCAAGAGCATACATCCTTGTTACTGATCTTAGGGCAGCAGCATCTTTCATTATTTAGTGTAATGTTAGCTGGAGAGCTCCCTTCCTTCTGCTGTGGCCTTCTGACACCCTCTATTGAGAAAGCTTCACATCATGCTCACTGTAAGAGAAAATGCTTTAAGCGGTTCCATCTATTATCACAGAGTGGGTATTGAAGGGTGAATTTTGAGCTGAGAGGCAATTAATTGATAACTGGCACAGAACATGAATAAGCAAGTGGAATCAAACTGTGAAGGTGCTGTGATAGAAACCTATTTGAAGGCACCATGGAGTTAGTGGTCAATTCTAGCTGAGGACCTTTGGTAGAAATTTTGTACTGGAAATGATGACATTAACAATGAGTCGGCATTCCCTAGAGAGTGGGAGAGGGTATTTCTGAGGGTAGCAAAGATGAGAAGAGCTGTGAACACCTTGGTGTCCAGATCTATGAAAGCTAACAGGTTAGTCTGCCACAGTGTGGCAGGATGCTGGCAGAAGATAAGAGCTTGTGAGTCAGAGACAAAGGTCTTTCTCACTTGTTGCACATCAAATAGTGTCAGTATCATAGTTCACCTTGTTGTCCCCTCTGTCCTAAGTCCTATGTTGGTGAGGAAGGGCCCAGGGTGATACTATGGAGGGTTTGTGTCACAGCTGAGGAGCGTGGGGCCTAGGGGACCCAGATTTTTTAACGGGCAGTAAACTTGCCTGACCTTTGCCATGGAGAAAGACATCATCTTATTATACTGCCCTCTGATATAGAAGGAGGCACAACTTCAGTCTTTCAGGGTTTTGTTCATTATACAGACATCCTTGAAAACTATTAAAGGGCAGTTAGTCATTCGACTGCAGTGGCTCATGCCTGTAATTCCAGCACTTTCGGAGGCCAAGGCAGGCAGATCACTTGAGTTCAGGAGTTCAAGACCAGCTTGGCCAACATGGTGAAAACCCTGTCTCTTTTAAAAATACAAAAATTAACTGAGCATGGTGGTGGGCGCCTCCGCAGAAGGCCGAGGCAGGAGAATCACCTGAACCTGGGAGGTGGAGGTTGAAGTGAGCCAAGATTGCACCACTACACTCCAGCCTGGGTGACAGAGAGAAACTCCATCTCAAAAAAGAAAAAAGGAAGAAGAAGATGTAGTATCTTTGCTGATGCAAGAAAGTCTTATTTGCTTCTGGGTTCCTTCTTTCCCTTTTTGGCAAAGAGGGCACTATAGTACTTCAGTTGGCTAGGCAGAATAACCTTGAGCTTTCAGAACCAATTTTGGAATCAGGTCACTAGGTTCAGACTCAGCTCTGGCAATTATTAGTGTTGTGTAAGTGTTGGTTTTCTCATTTGTAAAATGGGGATAATATTGTAAAAATAGCAGTTAATATCTAGTGACTAACTTTGTACCCACATACATCTTCCTTATTCTCACCTTATTTAGGGTTGATGTGAGAATTAAATACTGTATATAAAATGCTTTCACTGTACTTGTCGCACAGCATTCTCATTTTATTAGTCATTTGTTTTGGTTTTAATATTTGTATCTTTTGCAGGTGAGAGAGGTGGATGCTTTGGAGCTTTTGGCTCAGAATTGATAGTGTACATAATACAGACAGCCATGAGTTAAAATACAAGTTCTACTGTCTACTAGCTCTGTTAGTTTAAACCAATTACTTCACTTTTTTTTTTCTGAGATGGAGTTTCACTCTTGTTACCCAGGCTGGAGTGCAATCGCGCTATCTCGGCTCACTGCAACCTCTGCCTCTTGGGTTCAAGTGATTCTCCTGCCTCAACTTCCCGAGTAGATGGGATTACAGGTGCATGCCACCACATCCAGCTAATTTTTGTATTTTTAGTAGAGATGGAGTTTCACCATGTTGGCAATTCTGGTCTCGAGCTCCTAACCTCAGGTGATACCCTCACCTTGGCCTCCCAAAGTATTGGGATTACAGGCATGAGCCACTGCACCTAGCCAATTACTTCTTTAACATTCTTTTCCTTGCATGAAAAACATGGACACTATCGCCTTTTCTTTTTTCTTTTTTTTGAGACAGTTTTGTTTTTGTTGCCCAGGCTGGAGTGCAGTGGCGCAACCTTGGCACACCACAACCTCCACTTCTGGGTTCAAGCGATTCTCCTGCCTCAGCCTCCCAAGTAGCTGGGATTACAGGCATGTGCCACCATGCCTGGCTAATTTTGTATTTTTAGTAGTGATGGGGTTTCTCCATGTTAGTCAGGCTGGTCTCGAACTCCGAACCTCAGTTGATTCGCCCGCCTCAGCCTCCCAAAGTGCTGGGATTACAGGCATGAGACACCTCGCATGGCCTGTTATCTCCCTTTTCATGGTTGTTCCTGGTTTGATGAAACAGTTACATGCTTTGTTGTGCACGACTTACTTCTCACCTTGGCTGGTCAGCCTGTAAATGCTTGCTTTAGTTACAAAGGGAATTAGTGGAAAAACGATTTAAAGTGTATGTCTTAATGTTAGGATGAGGGATGGTACTGTGAAAGTGTGCCAAGGTCAGGGGGAATACATGATAGTGAGGGCCATGTGTGTTTCTGTGTCGGGGGACATTGTTTTCTTAATAGGAAAAAAATGACTTTTATGATATGGTTTAAGAAGCAGAAGTGTGTTCTGGTTTTAGAAAAATTAGTAAGGGATTTCATTTCAAGCAAAAAAAAGATGAGTGCTCCCTCCTGTGAGATAGACTAAAATAGATGTTTAAACCAGTTAACAAAGAAAGATTATGTAATGTGTTACATAGAAGACACAGTTTTTGTTAGTTCTCTCTCTCTCTTCTGGAATGGAGCCTTCCATAGTTCTTGGGTTGTTCTGGAGTTTGTTGAGCATTACCCTATATCTGCTTTTTCTTTGTTTTCTCAGTGCTCAGCTTATGAAGTGTTTGGAGTCCTGGCTGAAACTTACAATACAGGTCGAGTATCCCTTATTTGAAATGTTTGGGACCAGAAATGTTTCAGATTTCGGATTTTGGAATATTTACATATATATAATGAGATATCTTGGGGATTGGACCCAACTCTAAACATGAAATTCACTTACGTTTCGTATACACATAGCCTGAAGGTAATTTTATACAATATTTTAAGTAATTTTGTGCATGAAACAAGGTTTGTGTTAGGTACTTATGTGTGGAATTTTCCACTTGTGGTGTCACGTCAGCACTCAAAAAAGTTACGGATTTTGGAGCATTGCAGATTTTGGATTTTGGGATTAGGGTTGCTCACCTGTATTAGAAATATAGCATTGACTAAAATAGACATGCCGTTGTGCTCTGAGCAAAAGCTGGAGAGACTAGGAGAGGGCCAGACAAGCGGTAGTAGGCTCTTGTAAGTCAAATTAAGAAGCTCAGACTTTAGGGCAATGGGAAGATATTAAAGAGTTTAAAAATGAGAATAGGATAATTTGTATTTTGCATTCTCTGGCCATAATGTGGGAAATGCCTTCCTAGGAATGAACCTGGAGGTGGGCCTAACATCTGGGAGGCTGTTGCAGTAGTTCCCAGGTATTAGGGAATAGTGACTTGGACTAGAAAGGTGGTAGGGATTGATGAGAAGCAGATTAATTTATAAAAGACTAAGGAGGAATAACTGACAAAACTTGATGGTGTATTGAATATGGAAATTGAGGAAAAGGAAGAAGTCAGCGGTGACACTCAAATTTCTGACCTAAGCATCTATGTTAGTGGAGGCCCCATTTTCTAATGTGGTGTGATGCTTTGTTATTGCCGCTGGAACAAAGTACCACAAATTCAGTGGCTTAAAACAACACAAATCGCAAGCCTGAAGTAAGTCTTATTGGGATAAAAGCAAAATGTGGCAGGGCTGTGTGCCCTTCTGGAGGCTCCGGGGTAGAATCATTGTCTTGCCTTTTCAGCTTCCAGAGGCAATGCATATTCCTTGGCTTCTAGCTTTCTTCAGTCTTCAAACCTGGAAGTGGCCCATTAAGTCTTTCTCATCCTCCATCGCTGTGGCATTGACTCCCCTGCTTTTCTCTTTCATTAATAACAGGACTTGTAATTACATTAGGTCCACCCGGATAAGCCTGGATTCTCTCTCCACTGCAAGGTCAGGTGATTAACAATCTTATTTCCATCTATAATCTTAATTCCCCCTTTCATGTCACAGAACATAATTGTAGCACTGGGGGATTATTGGAGGTCCATTAATCTCCTCACAGCAGATGAGAACACGTTTTAGAGAGGAAATGAATTTAGTTTTAGAGATGTATCCAAGTGGAGGTGACAAATAAACTGTTGGTTTTTGAACTTGGGATAAAGATATAGATTTGACAAAAGCCCATACATGAGAATTGAAGCCATAGAATGAATGTATGTTTTTTGCCAGGGCGGGGGGGGGGGGGGCAGGAAATATGGGAAATGACAAGAGGGCTTGGGCCAGTGTCCTTAGGGTTTGGGTAAAGTTGCAGGTAGTGAGATTGAGAAGGAGCCACTGGAGGGGAGGAGGAAATCTAGAGGAATTTGGTTTTAGGGAGGTTGGTAATGACCTTTGTAGACTATTGTCTGTTTGCCCTGAAAGGATGTTTAAACATCTTTCTAAACCTATTGCTGTTACAGATTAGGAAATTGAGGCCCAGAGGTGATGTCACTTCTCTAAGACTGTATAACTACTTAATAGAAGTGCTCCTTTATTCCTACTTCAGTTTATTTGCCAACCCGCAGCCCGGGTCCATTAAATCTTTTCATTTTGAAGATAGTGTTAGGAAATATTTGGCTGCGTGTGTGTGTGCGTGTGTGTGTGTGTGTGTGTGTGTGTGTTTCATTGATATTCTGAATACTGAGAGCAAATTGCTGGAATAATATCTGACTGGTGCCTTACTTACATGCAAGTAAAAAAATTTTTATACTAAGTAATAGGATTAAGAATTATTTTTTAAATCATGTAAACTTTTCTAAATGCAACATCATCTGTTTTTGCAGTTTCTTTCACCTCATTTTGCAATCTCTCTCTGTCCTTTTTATTTTTTCAGTAAGTTTTTTATTTTGGAATGATACTAGATTTACAAAAGTTGTAGATAGTGGAGTTCCCATATACCCCCACACAGTTCCCTCAGTTGTTAAGAATATCTTATACCACCATGGTACATTTATCAAAACTAAGGAACAACTCTGGTATATTACTATTGACTAAACTAAATAGGAAGCTCCAGACTTTATTTGGATTTCACTGATGTCCTTTTAAAGACATTGTCTGGGATTCAATCCAGGATATCACATTGCATTTAATCATCATCTTCATAGATGCTTCTTAGTTGGTTTCACTTTTTCTTTTTTATAATCCTGACAGTTTTGAGGAATCCTGCTTAGGTGTTTTGTAGAATGTCTCGCAGTTGGAGTTTGTCTGATGTCTTATCCATGATTAGACTTGCCTTACAGATTTTTGGGAAGAAGAGCACAGGGGTCAAGGGCCCTTCTCACCACATCATATCAAAGCTAGTGCAAGTCATCAACATGACCAGTAATGTCAGCCTTGATCACCTGGCCCCAGTAGTATCTGTCAGGTTTCTTTACTAGAAAGAAATTTTTTTATTTCTTTTCGCTCTACATATTGTTTTTTGGAACCAAGTAACTCGCTGTATCCACACTCAAGGGGACATAATTAAACTCTACCTCCTGGAAGAGTAATTATATACATACGTTATTCAGAATTCTGTAAAGAGTTTTTTTTTCTCTGCCTCTGCCCCTGCCTTGGGATCAGCTATTTTCCAAGGGCCCTGGTACTTTTTGATTGGAAAGTGGTGTTTAGAAGCCAAGATCTGGGCTCCGGATGTGCTTGCTGCTACCAGAAAGTGACTGCTTGAAAGCCCTTTCAGCAGACAGAGCTAGGATATATGTGTATGTAGGTTAATGTATGTGTACATACATATCTGTCATTTCTATATGTTTTCATCTGTATCTATATTAAGGTGAACATGTGTTCACATCATTATCTTCAACTCCAATCTAGTGCTATGTGGTTAAATTCTACTCTTTTCCCCTGCTCATTTGTAACTTCCCTCACCAACATTAAGAAACTGGACTTTCACCATCCACCATACATTTGCTTCTGTGTGTGCCTCCAGTATACATGTAAAGCATTTTCAGAATGATTAACCTGTACCTCTGTGACAAACAACTTCATCAGCTAGCTTAGGGTTTATGGACGGTTCTTAGTGTTATGGTTTTCAATCAAAACACCATTTTCAAGGTTACTTAGGTCATTTCCCTTTGTCCCCCACTCCCTTTAGTGACATTTGGCATACATTTGCAGTACAGTTACATTGTTCTGTCATAGTCTGCATTCTATTACAGGATCCCCTCATTCCTGATTATTTCATTGCTGTTGTTTTTGTTTTTTGTATACATTATAATTCTTTGTGAGTTAAATTTAGGTGGGTCTTAACATACGGCAATCTCTTTTTGAAAATATATACGTACTTTGAAAATATATGCACTGAAGACATACTAGGATGTTTGCTGGCTGCAGTGTAAGGGTAAGACCAGGGCAGTGAATGAAGCTACAGTTGGATTTATGGGTCAACAATCAGAGTTAAAGATGTTGTGCTTTCTGAGGTCAGAATTCACTCATATATAACAAACCTTTAGTAGGCAGGACCCTGGAGATGCTTGGGTTTAGAGAATGAGGCAGATCTCACATATGAGGCCAAGAGTTGAGTTACATCATTGCATCAGGATATAGATACTGGAACTTAACATGCACACCTTACGCAGCCAACAGGTGCAACACCACAGTAGCATTGCATTGAGTTCTAAAGTGAAAAAAAAAATGCTTGGAGATAGTAAGTACTTGAGAGGAGGGATTATGTCTCTTCAAAACCCCTACAGAAATATTTCTTAAACTGGAGTCTTAGAGGTACCTGGGATGTGAATTTTAAAAATGCAAAATTGGAGCTTCTGAAAGCAGAGCCCAGAAATCTGCATTTTAAACAAGCATCCCAAGTAATGCTGATACATCCTGAAGTTTGAGAGCCTTATCCCCTCACTTTGAATAGTGAGATGCCTTGCACAAATAGGTGCAACCTGTGTGTTCACTAAATAGAATTGCAGATAAGTAAAAGTTCCTAAGTTCCAGAATTCAAACCTGGGCAGCCTACCTCTAGACTCTATGTTAATAACATTGTGAAAGCTTTGCTTTGGGGAATTCATGTCATGCATCCTTAGAGTTTCACAGATAATTAACTAAGCCAAGAAAGATTTGCCATTTTGGTGTTTCAGCAACTAAAAATATATGTGTATTTATAGTCTTCTTTTTATGGGAGGCTGGTGGGTACAGGATCTTGCTCTGTTGCCCAGGCGGGAGTAGAGTGGCACAATCATAGCTCACTGTAAATTCCAACTCCTGGTTCATGCCATTCTTCCACCTCAGCTTCCTGACTAACTGGGACTACAAGCGCACACCACTGTACCTGGCTAATTTTTCAAAATATTTTTTGTACAGATAGGGTCTCACTATGTTGGCCAGCCCTAAGCAATTCTCCCACTTCCTTGGCCTCCCAAAGTGTTGGGATTACACGCATGAGCCCCTGCGCGTGACCTGTTCATATTCTTCTCTGTTCGGCTCTCTAGAAAGCAATGTGATAGCAGTGTTCTTGAATCCTAAGAGGCGTGTATCTTACAGTCATTAGAGTGAATTGGCAACCAACAGAATGGGAAAAAATTTTTGCAGTCTACCCGTCTGACAAAGGGCTGATATTCAGAATTTACAAAGAACTAAAACAGATTTACAAGAAAAAAAACAAACAAGCCCATTCAAAAGTGGGCGAAGGACAGGAACAGACACTTTACAAAAGAAGACATACATGAGGCCAACAAACATATGAAAAAATGCTCATCATCACTGGTCATTAGAGAAATGCAAATCAAAACTACATTGAGATACCATCTCACGCCAGTTAGAATGACCATCACTAAAAAATCTGGAGACAACAGATGCTGGAGAGGATGTGGAGAAATAGGAACACTTTTACACTGTTGGTGGGAGTGTAAATCAACCATTGTGGAAGACTGTGTGGCGATTTCTCAAGGACCTAGAAATAGAAATTCCATTTGACCCAGCAATCCCATTACTGGGTATATATCCAAAGGATTATAAATCGTTCTGCTATAAGGACACATGCACACGAATGTTCATTGCAGCACTGTTCACAATAGCAAAGACCTGGAACCAACCCAAATGCCCATTGATGATAGACTGGACAGGGAAAATGTGGCACATATACCATGGAATATTATGCAGCCATCAAAAACGATGAGTTCGTGTCTTTTGTAGGAACATGGATGAACCTGGAAACCATCATTCTCAGCAAACTGACGCAAGAACAGAAAATCAAACACCGCATGTTCTCATTCATAGGTGGGTGTTGAACAATGAGAACACATGGACACAGGGAGAGGAGCATCACACACTGGGGTCTGTCAGGTGGAAATAAGGGAGGGACAGCAGGGGGTGGGGAGTTGGGGAGAGATAGCATGTGGAGAAATGCCAGATATAGGTGATGGGGAGGAAGGCAGCAAATCACACTGCCATGTGTATACCTATGCATCAGTCTTGCATGTTCTTCACATGTACCCCAAAACCTAAAATGCAATAAAAAAAATAATTTTTTTTTTTTTGAGACAGGATCTCACTCTGTTGCCCAGGCTGGAGTGCACTAGTGCAGTCTCAGCTCACTGCAACCTCCACCTCCCCAGGCTTAAGCAGTCCTCCCACCTCAGCCTCCCAAGTAGCTGGGACTACAGATACACACTATCACACTCAGCTCATTCTTTGTATCTTTGGTAGAGATGGGGGTTTTGCCATGTTGCCCAGGCTGGTCTTGAACTCCTGACCTCAAGTGATCCACTCATCTTGGCCTCCCAAAGTGCTGGGATTATAGGCGTGACCCTCCTGCACCCAGCCCAATTTTTAAATTGTTAAAAATGGATGCAATACTTAAGAAATAATTTGGCAATACCATGTGAATTTAAAAGTACAGTAACATAGAGCATGAGAGTAAGACTGTAGATTTAATGACCCTTAGATGCACTTTACAGGTCATCTAATCCAACTCTCTCTTAAAAATAAGGAAACTGAGCACCAGTAAGATTGTCATTAACCCAAAGTCTCAGAGCAAATTATTGACTGTTGCAGACATCCTGATTCAATCCAATATAATATCCACTTTCATTCTGCTTCCATCTTCAGTGTCTCTATGAAATGATTTAAAAATTTATTAGATTTTTAAAATCTATTTCATTTAGATGAACCTAATTAAAAACTGTGCATATATTCACTAGAGGATGACAATTTGTAGCTGAAATTAGAGACAAATCTAGTAAATTTAGAAGGAATATTCAGTGCAGTTGCAAAAATAGTGAGTAAATGAGTAGGATATTTAAGTAGAAAAGTTTGTTTTAAAACATTTTTATGGAATGCTTTATTTTGGAATCTTACATCCAGTTTTGGTTTTCTATCTTAATGAAAGACTAAAATAATCCAGGGGTGTAAAATGGGAAAACAGCTGGTTGAGTTCTAGATTTGTTGAAAACATTGATTTGAAGTAATAGTTTATTTTTGTCTTTAAATTCAGCCTGGCGCGGTGACTCATGCCTGTAATTCTAGCACTTTGGGAGGCCAAGGTAGGCGATTCACTCGAGCTCAGAAGTTTGAGATCAGCCTAGCCAACATGGTGAAACCCTGTTTCTACTAAAAACACAAAAAATTAGCGGGGCATGGTGGCTTGCACCTGTAATACCCCCAGCTACTCAGGAGGCTAAGGCAGGAAAATTGCTTCAACCTGGGAGGCAGAGGTTGCAGTGAGCCAAGATCTTGCTACTGCACTCCAACCTGAGTGACAGAGTGAGACTCTATCTCAAAAAAAAAAAAAGAGAGAGAGAAAATCATACATTAGAATAGTGGATCTCAAATTTAATCAGAATCACTTGAAGGACTTGTTTAAAATACAGGTCGCTGGGCTCCACCCAAGGGTTTCAGATTCAGGCCTCTGGGACAGGACTTAAGAATTTGCATTTCTAACAAGTTCCCAGGTGATAGAAATGGCGTTGTTAGTCCAGTCCGTGACTGCACTTTGAGAATGACTAGATTAGAGATCCAAGATGGCTGATGATTAGCAGCTCGGGCACGTACCTCCCAGTGAAAGCGCAAAGAACAAGAGGACGCCACACTTTCAGATGAATATTAGTTGCTCACGGACCAGGAGATTCCCAGTGGAGGAGCTCCACGGGTCGCCAGGGCGACTCTTGTGGCCGGCGTGGCGGTTTTGCTGGTGCCTTAGCACGCCAGTTCTTGGTGCAGAGTCCGGAGATTCCCGGGCAGAAAAGCACCATCAATCTTAACACCGCTGTTTTGGCCGGCTCAGTGGATTGCTCAGATTTCGGCGCAGGGAATCAACAAGTTGGACGTCAGAGACCCAGTTAGAAAGTCGGTAATTATAAAGACGACAGACGGACAAATATATAATGAAGGGAAGAAACCAGCGTAAAAAGGTAGAGAATACTCAAAATCAGAATGCCTCTCCCTCTACAGGGGATTGCAATTCCTCATCAGTAACGGACAAGGCTTAATAGATTACACGTGTGTTCCAATAACAGAAGCAGGTTTCAAAACGTGGGTGATAAGAAACTTCTGTGAATTAAAAGAACTTGTTCTAACCCAATGCAAAGAAACTAAGAACCTTGAAAAAAGGTTTGACGAAATGTTAACGAGAATGGACAATTTAGAGAAGAATATAAGTGAATTGATGGAGCTGAAAAACACAACACGAGAACTTCGCGAAGCATGCACAAGTTTAAACAGTCGAATTGATCAAGCAGAAGGAAGGATATCAGAAGTCGAGGACCAGCTCAGTGAAATGAAACGAGAAGACAAGAATGCAGAAAAAAGGATGAAAAGGAATGAGCAAAGTCTCCAGGAAATATGGGACTATGTGAAAAGACCTAATTTACGTTTGATAGGTGTACCTGAATGTGATGAAGAGAATGAATCCAAGTTGGAAAATACTCTTCAGGATATCATTCAGGAAAACTTTCCCAACCTGGCAAGGCAGGGTAATATTCAACTCCAGGTAATACAGAGAACACCACAAAGATATTCTTCAAGAAGACCAACCCCAAGGCACATAATCGCCAGATTTATTAGGGTTGAAATGAAGGAGAAAATACTAAGGGCAGCCAGAGAGAAAGGTCAGGTTACCCATAAAGGGAAACCTATCAGACTTACAGCAGATCTCTCAGCAGAAACCCTACAAGCCAGAAAAGAGTGGGGACCAATATTTAACATCCTTAAAGAAAAGAACTTTCAACCCAGAATTTCCTATCCAGCCAAACTAAGCTTTATGAGCGAAGGAAAAATTAAATCTTTTGCGAACAAACAAGTACTTAGAGAGTTCACCACCACCAGGCCTGCTTTACAAGAG
Source organism: Aotus nancymaae (assembly GCF_030222135.1). Lineage (NCBI taxonomy): Eukaryota > Metazoa > Chordata > Mammalia > Primates > Aotidae > Aotus > Aotus nancymaae. The sequence continues at coordinate 73,545,271 of NW_026988450.1, forward strand.
CTTCTGAAAGAAGCACTATACATATAAAGGAACAACCAATATCAGCCTTTCCAAAAATATATCAAAAAGCAAAGAACTTTAACACAATAAAAAATTTACATCAACTAATGGGCAAAACAGCCAGCTAGCATCAAATGCCGGTATTAAACTTATATATATTTTAATTGGATAAAAAGCCAAAACCCATCGGTATGCTGCATCCGGGCCCATCTTACATGCAACAATACACAAAGACTCAGAGAGAAGGAGGAAGATTTACCAACCAAACAGAGAGTAAAAATAAACTAATAAACAAAAAGCAGGAGATGCAATTCTCGCCTCTGATAAAGTAGACTTTAAAGCAACAAAGATCAAAAGAGGCGAGGAATGACATTACATAATGGCAGAAGGATCAATGTAACAAGAAGAGCTAACGATTCTATAGATCAACGAGATAGAACATTAACAAGGATATTCAGAACTTGAACTCAGACCCGGAACAAGTAAACTTAATAAACATTTATAGAACTCTCCACTTCAAATACACAAAACATACATTACCACCTCACACCTATTCCAAAGGTGACTATATAATTGGAAGTAAATCACTCCTCAGTAATCGCATAGCATTTCATAGGTTTAAATTAAATATTGGTTGGCTGTTTGTTTGTTATCTTCTTCCCTTATTCCTTCCTGACTACATCATTAAGTATAATTATCAGTATAAAAGAGGTTTTCAATACCCATTACTAAATTGCATTCTAGCCTGGGCAAGAAAGCAATACTCCCATTCTCTCTCCCTCTTTCTTTTCCTTCTCCCTCCTCCCCATTCTCTCTCTCTCTTTCTCTTCCTTTTTCCTCCTTCCTATTCTCTCTCTCTCTTTCTCTTTAAAAATAAATAAATAAATAAATAAATAAAAGAGAATGACTAGATTAGAGAAAGCAAATTATAGTACAAAGCAATCATACTCTGGTGAGGGGATTATACATTACAAGCTAGTTTCTTTGATATTTGTTAGGTAAAAAATTTGTATTAATGAATGTTTTCATAATTAACAGAGAAACCATAATAAGGGCACTGAGGCATTATATTATGAAGACTTCTGAGTCATTATGATGAGATTTCATTATGTTAAGTGTGGATTAAATTATATAGTTAAATGTACTTTTTTAGTAATAGAGTTACTATTAGAAGTGGAAGTATTACAGCAGGTCTGAAAATATGGAATCTATGTGTGGAGTAACTGTGTAGTCACTCCCCATCCTTGTCAACACTTGCTACAGGCAGTCTTCTTAGTTTTAGCCATTCTAATAGCTGTGCAGTGGTATCTTACAGTAGTTTTAATTGGATTTTCCTATGATCATTAAAATTAAGTACCTTTTAATGTGCTTATTTGGCGTTTACCTCTTTGGTGAGTATCTATTCAAATCTTGTGTTCCCATTATTGGACCAGTTTTTTAATCATTACATTGTAAGAGCTGTTTGTATACTCTCAATACAAATTTTTTATCAGATATATGATTTGTGAGTATTTCCTTCCAGCCTGTTTTTAACAGATAACTTTTTATTTATTTATTTTTTTAAGAAACAGTGTCTTGCTCTGTTGACCAGGCTGGAGTGCAGTGGCATGATCATAGCTCACTGTAGCCTCTAACGCCTGGCCTCCAGTGATCTTCCTGCCTCAGCTTCCTGAGTAATTGGGACTACAGACATGCCACCACACCCAGCTAATAAAAAAAGAATTTTTTTTTTTGAGGCAGAATCCCACTCTGTCACTCATGCTGGAGTGCAGTGGTTCAATCTTCACTTTCTGCAAAGTCCACCTCCCAGGCTCAAGCGATCCTTCCACCTCAGCCTCCTGAGTAGCTGGGACCACATATGCCAACCTCCACGTCTGGCTAATTTTTTGTATTTTTTTAGAGACAGGGTTTCACCATATTGTCCAGGCTGTTCTCGAACTTCTGAGCTCAAGTGATCCACCTGCCTCTGCTTCCCAAATTGCCAGGATTACACTTGTGACCTGCCACACCCAACCTAAAAAAGATTTTTTTTAGGAACAAGGTCTCTCTATGTTGCCCAGGTTAGTCTCGAACTCCTGGCCTCAGGTGATCCACCCACCTCAACCTCTCAAGTAGCCGGAATTACAGGCTTGAGCCACTGTGCTTGGCTCAGATTCTTTTGAAGAACAGAAGTTTTTAATTCCAATGACATCCAGTTTACCATGTTTTTGTCTTGTGGGTTGTGCTTTGATCTTGTATCTAAAAATATCTTTATCTAACCCAAGTTCCCAAAGATTTTCTTCTTTATTTTTCTAGAAGTTTTGTAGTTTTAGGTCTTGTATTTAAGTCTGTGATTCTTTCTGACCGAAGTTTTGTATATGGCATAAGGTACCAGGTATAGATCAAAGTTTACTGTTTTCTTTCCTTTTTTTTTTTTATATGGATAGCCAGTTGTCCTAGCACCATTTGTTGATGAGACTGTTTTTTTCTCAGCTGAATTGCCTTTGTACTTTTGTCAATTTAGTTGTCCCTATAGGTATGTATCCATTTCTGAACTTGATTCAGTGCTGTTGATCTCTTTTTCTATCTTCATGCCAATACCATACTATCTTGATTAATGATGCTTTATGATAAATCCTGAAATTAGCTAGTGTTAGTCCTCCAGTTTTGTCTTTTTCAAGGTTGTTTTGGCTGTTCTAGGTCTTTTGCATTTCCATGTGAATTTTAGACTTGGCTTGTCAATTTCTACAAAGAAGACTGCCGAGGTTTTTATTGATACTGTATGCCTTGCAGCCTGGAAGCTCTCTCAGGATACTAAGGTGGGGCATTTATACATCTTACCTAGTATGCTTCTAGTCACTCTCCTCTTCTCCTTGCATGATGATGTCTAATGTCTTACAAACCTTTTTAAAAACTTTTTCTAGTTTTTATTTTTTTGGTGGTTTGAAACAGGAGACACATCTAGCCCCTGTTAATGGCCAGTGGAAGTATTATGGCAGGTTTTTGATAAACAACAGGGTAACACTAGACTTGTACTTGAGAAAGAGAATTGGCAACAACATGGAAGAACTATTAAGGAAAAGAGATTGGAAAAGGAAATCACTAAGGAAGCAAATCAATAATCTGAGGAAGAAACAAAGATTGGAATTAAGGCAGCTATAGTTGGAAAGGAAATAATAGTTGACTTGAGCAGGCAGAACAGATAGACTTTTGTGACTAGATGTGGAGGACACTAATAGCAAGGAGTCTGAGATGACTTTGCATTTTAGGCTTTGCATGTAATTTGGTTCTGTTTGATTGCAGAGACTAGATGTCTATATGTGGGATGTTATTGATTGGAACCTCCCATTTTATAAATAGTACTGCAGTGTTATAATTGATACCCTGGAGTTCAGAACCAGTTACTCAGTGCATATTAATGGTTCTTTATTTCTTAGTTTGCAGTTCATTATAATTGTCATCCAAAAACAGATACATTAGTGGGTGCTTATTCCCATTATAGAAGTTCACTCAACAAAGATTTCTTTTGAGGCTTCTAGTAGGTTTAGGTGTTTATGGATTTTTTTTTTTTTTTTGATAGAAAGCTTTTTTTTTTTGAGACAGAGTTGTGCACTTGTTGACTGGGTTGGAGTGCAATGGCGCAATCTGAGCTCACCACAACCTTTGCCTCCTGGGTTCAAGCAATTCTCCTGCCTCAGCCTCCCGAGTATCTGGGATTACAGACATGTGCCACCACGCCTGGCAAAGAAAACTTTTAAAGATGGAAAAACAAGCAATCTTAGAAGTCACTGATGGTTTCAGTCAATTAAATTGAAAATAAATTATCTTTAAAATGTCAATGTGAGGAAAAAATAAAAATTATTTTCTAAAATATGAGACATCTTTTCAGAAACTTGTAGTGTGTGGAAGTGTAAATATAAGGAGATATGCAAATAGGATGGAATAAGTATAGTTATATTTGTAGTAAATTATGATAACTTACTTTTTAGTAGTGTCAGTGATTTAAATTTTAAAAGATTATTTGCCGTTATTTTCATGAAATCAAAATTTGTTTTTTTACTTTCCAAAAATAATCATAGAAATTATTCTCCGACAGATAGGAATATGCAATGGAGTTGTTTCCTCCTTTTGTGATTGTGACACTTCCACGCTTTCCTGAAAGAAGTGTTTCTCCCCACAAAATACTTCTCATTTAGATGGACATTTGAGAGTTAGGTAAATAACAGAGATTAGTCTGTCGTCATGGATCTTATAATCTGATAAACTTCTTGTCAGATATCTTGGAATCTTAATGCTTATGGGACTGATTTATTTAATTAAACTGTTCCTTCATTAACTTTCTATTTTAAAGCAGGCTGATCCTATTCATATCTTTTTCTTGATATAAATGTATTTAAAATAAGTGTAGAGAATCGCTAATCTCAGGTAGTTGCTATCCACATGCAAGCTAAAGATAATTAACCTTTTTTGAGTAGCTATCTCATTTATGAACTTATTTGATATTTTTGTTCTTGATCCCCCTAATTCTCCCCTGCCCCTTTTTTTACTGGTGTGGTTTATCTGATACAGTCAGCATGTTTTCTGATCTAACATGTATAAATCTTAAGAGTGAATTTTACAAAGTTTTATGACCTAGAAATGGTTTATGCTCAAAGGATGGTAATGATTGAGGTAGTTAGGTGAATGGACTCTGTTATTTAATAGGTGCTGATTTAAGTCCTCCTTCTGCAACTTATTACTATATGACTTTAGTTCAAGGTACTTAACCTCTCTGAGCCTGTATTTCTTTCATAAGATGGGGATAGTGATAATGTCTTCTTCACAGAGCTATTGTAGTAAGGAATAAATGAGATGATGCATGTAAATTGCTTAGCATAATGTCTGGCACATAGTACATGTGCAATAAATGTTTGCTATTTATTTAACTTCCTGACAGAAAACTAAGAAAAATAACATTGTCAAATGTATGTCTCAAGAAAATAAGGGAGACTGGCTGATGCATTAGATGACAGATTGAAATTCAGAAAGACCTTCTTTCTAACTCCTGAATGAAATGCAGTGTCAGATTTCAGATTCATGAAATCTGATAGTCTTAAGTTTTTAATTTTAGGTTATAAAATTCAGCAGTACTAATATAGAAGGGAGAGATCTGGCTTAATAGTACTTTTTGTTGAGTTTTTTCTTTCTAAATTTATTTTCTTTTTTAGAGCCCTGGTCTCTGTCACTCAGACTGGAGTGCAGTGGTGTGATCATAGCTAGCTACAGCCTCAAACTCCTGGTTTCAAGTGATTCTCCCATCTCAGTCTCCTGAGTATCTGGGACTTTACAGGTGCATGTTACCATGCCTGGCTGATTTTTTTTTAAATTGTATTTTTAGTAGAGGTGGGGTCATGCTTGTTGCCCAGGCTAGTCTCGAACTTCTGGCCTCAAGTGATCCTCTTGCCTTGGCCTCTCAAAGTGCTGGGATTACAGATGTGAGCCACAGTGCCTGGCTGGTTTTGTTGTTGTTGTTGTTGTTGTTGTTGTTGTTTTAATTGACAAGGCCAGTGTGTGATCAAGTGGTGCAAATGTAATGGTAGTATTATCATGGTCTTCAATTGTTTAACTTATGGCTATAATTATTCCTTTTTATTCTGAAGTTCATCTTTAAAGTGACAAATGAAGCACGCTTAAGTAAGGCAGGTCAACTTGGTCAAAGGAATTTGATGATTGTTATTTATCCTGGGAAGCAAAGATTTGCAGAGGAGGAGTTATTTAATGGCCACCTTCAGATCTTTGAAGCACTGGGATCTGGAAAAGAATTGAGACTTTCTGTTTGACCCAGGAGGTAGCTCTTCTGTAGCTCTGAAGTAGAGGACCAGAATTTAAGGCCTGCTTCTGATATTGAGGGGAAATAGTCTCTCTGAGACTCAATTTCCTTAACCATGTGAAGCAGAAAATAAAATCACTCTGTGCAGAAGTTATGTGGTGTAAATAAGTTAATGTATGTGAACGAGCAATTTGTATTTATTGTTGTCATTGCCTGACAATGTTCTAGGGAGGTGCTGAATCAGCTCTCTCTTTGGAAGGACTATAATAAATAGAACTGTTCAGCGGTGGAAAAGCTTTCCCATGACACTAAGAGCCAAACTAAGACCAGAGAGTTACATCAGGGCTTTTTAGGAAATTTTACATGGAGTAGAAGTTTGTAAAAGCTGTTTGAGAGAGGATATGGTGTTTACCTTATTCACTACTGTGTTCAGGGCACCCTGTACATTGCTAGGCATATGGTCTGCTTGGTAAATATTAATTGAATGAGCAAATGGAAGCTCCTCCACTAACACTCATATTCTAATGTTTGTTTAGCATCACTCTTTTTTTGTTTGTAATATGGTATGTGTTGTCTTCTGTATTAGTCTGTAACACTCATATTCTAATCTTTGTTTAGCATCACTCTTTTTTTGTTTTTATTATGGTATGTGTTGTCTTCTGTATTAGTCTGTTCTCATGCTGCTAATAAAGACATACCCGAGACTGGTAATTTATAAAGGAAAGAGGTTTAATTGACTCATAGTTCCACATGGCTGAGGAGGCCTCACAATCATGGCAGAAGGCAAAGGAGAAACAAAGTCATGTCTTGATTGGCAGCAGGTAAGAGAGCATGTGCAGGGGAATTCCCCTTTATAAAATCATGAGATCGCGTGAGATATTTATTCACTATCACAAGAACAGCACAGGAAAGACCTGCCTCCATGATTCAATTATCTCTCATTGGGTCCCTCCCATGATGTGTGGGAATTATGGGAGCTACAATTCAAGATGAGGTTTGCGTGGGGACACAGCCAAAACCATATCATCCTCCCACCTGTATTTATTTGTCCTTATGTTGTTATTTTAGAATGGAAATTTTGTCATTAAACTGAATCAGACACTTTTCTTTCTGTTCACCTACTCTTACTAAAGTGTAGAGCACAGAGATACGATTTTCATTGTGAAACTTCCTGGGAGTAGTTTCTCCTCAGGTGTAGCCATTTTTAATTTATTTCTGCTGTTTCTGTAAGTATTTTAATTTCTATAGTCCTTTTTAAAAGGGATGCCTTATACATGGAATATTTCCATGGGATTACTGTCCCAAGAACCTCATAGCAGTAGTTGCCTCTAAGGAGAGCATTTGGGGATTGGAGATACCACATGCTAGTACTGTTTGAATTTTTCAATCATATACTTGATTACTTTTTTAGCCATATGCTTTATTAATTTTAAAAACATCTTGTAAGTGAGTGGGGAAAAGTGATTCAGAAAATACTCGCTTAAATGGAGAAGAAGATTTGTATTGGGAATATTGCAAAGTACAGTTGATATAGCAAAATATCCCCATTTATTAAGAGTCTCCTGTGTTTGAGGCGTCATGTTGAGTACTTTACCTACATTCTCATTTAATTTTCTCAATAATCATATGAAGGCTGGATGCAGTGGCTCATGCCTGTCATCTCAGCAATTTGGGAGGCCAAGGTGGGAGGATTGCTTGAGGTCAGGAGTTTGAGACCAGCCTGGCCAACATGGTGAAACCCTATCCATCTCTACTGAAAGTACAAAAATTAGCTGGGCATGGTAGCAGGCACCTGTAATCCCAGCTACTCAGGAGGCTGAGGTTCAGTGAGCCTTGATTGTACCACTGCACTTCAGCCTGGATGACAGAGCGAGACTCCATCTCAAAAAAAAAAAAATCATATGAGATTTAAGCCTTATTTTTTTTTTTTGTCTTTGCTGCCACAAATTCATGCAAGAGCTTTGGTATTTGGTCAAAGCCAGGCTCTATTTCTTAAGCCTCTTGGGTTTCTAAGTCATGCAACTGTAGATAAGACTTGAGCACAGCCAAGGACTTGAAGACCAGAGAGAAATGGCAGTTGTTGAAATTATGTTGTTTATGAAATGCTCTTGTGGCCTTAAATTCACACTTTCTTTCCAGTCTACCAGGGATTAGATAGAAATGGACAAGAAGAAATGGAGAAAAGATAAGTCTTATGAAAGACACCTGACCATGAAGATTTGGAAGCTTTAGGTAGCCAAAGACGGTCTGTGGATATGCTTTAAAATGACAGATTTCCATAGCCTGAGATTCATAATGCTTTTGATGATTGGCAAAGATTGATTCTATGATTTTATTAATTGAATTCATCATATAATTTATTTCAAACAGTATATTGAATTATACTACTATCATGGTCATTTATGGAATATTAACATACATTCTAAAGAAATGTCTGTCTATAGATGTGGTGGTCTCCATCACTCTGAGGTAGAACTATTTATTTAAATCAATCAGTCTCTCCTTCACTTTCTCTCTTTCCTAAAAGAAAGTAATGTTTAGGAGAATTCCTTTAGGTACAGAACAAATTATTCATTACTCCCTGACTTTTGCATGAAGTGTGTATTATTTATTTCTGTGTAGTAGTCCAGATGCTGGCTTGTGCCTTCCATGGTAACTTTGTCAGTCTTGAGGTCAGTCATAACTCCATTATTTATTAACTATGTGGCCTGGGGCAAATGATTTAGCATCTGAGAGCATCTGTTTCCTTATCTCTACAATATGTTTAATAATACTGAATTCACGTTGTTGAAACAAAGGACTGGGTAAGGTGGTAGGTGCAAAGTGCCTGGCACAGACTCAATGCTCAGTGAAGAGCTGTTCCGTTTTAAAAATCTATGTCCTCCTTCTGTCATCATCCCCAAGTGTTTTTGTTTGATGATTTTAACTCTAACACAGTCTCTGTGGAGAGGAGTGAGGCATTTGTTTAGCCTCTACCTCAGTCTGGTCAACATCTGATGAACACTTACTCATCCTTCAAGACACAGTTCAAGTTTGCCCTCAGCAGCTAAACCTGTTCTACTTTCTATAGGTAGTGTCAGCTGCCCCTTCTTGCTTCGAAGCATTTTTCCCCTCTGCCTGACATGTGTGTCAGTCAATAAGCATTTGCTACGCAAATGAGTTTCTGAACTTTGGGAAAGGGTATGGTGTTTACAAAACTTCTCATGGAGCACTGCAGTCTTGTGAGTTCAGTTTCATGCTTTGGAAGTTAGTAATAAGAGCCAAGAGAGCTAAGAAGATGGTTTTCACTTGCTACTTTTTGGTTCCAAGGGCAAAGTGCTTTCAGTATTTAGACTAATTACATTTGCAGAGTAGTTATCTATTCTATAAGGATAATAATGACAAATATTTTGTTAGTGCTTACTGTGAGCCAGACCCTGTGCAGATCATTTTACCTACATTATCTCATTTAGTTCTCATATCAGCTTTCTGAAGGAGATCCTGTTATTGTACCCATTATATATAAAAGGAAATTGAGACTGTAGTAAAATGACTTGCCAAAGACTACCTAGCTGGCATGTAATTTCATAAGACCTAGATTTGAATGAAATCAAATTCCAGAGCTGGCTTGGTTGGTTACTGTATTACATCGTTGCTCTTCTGTATCACCATGATGAGGGAATTGTGTTCGCGGATATACATGACTATAAAGGTGACTATTTCTTGAGGATTTCTTCCATAGTCACTGTGTTTGTAAAGAAGCCCTGATACTTACTAGCTTGTGTCATGCACTGTTAACACTCTTCACTATGGTTTCTGTTGGATGGCAGTTATAAAATGTGAATTCAGTTTTGTTGTTTTGTTTTGTTTTGAGATAGAGTTTTGCTTTTGCTTCCCAGGCTGAAGTGCAGTGGTGCCATGTTGGTCACTGCAACTCCGCCTCCCAGGTTCAAGTGATTCTCCTGCTTCAGCCTCCTGAGTAGCTGGGATTACAGGCATGCACCACCACGCCTGGCTAATTTTGTATTTTTAGTAGAGACAGGGTTTCTCCATGTTGGTCAGGCTGGTCTCGAACTCCTGACCTCAGGAGATCCGCCCACCTCAGCCTCCCAAAGTGCTGGGATTACAGGTGTGAGCCACTGTGTCCAGCTGTGTATTCAGTTTTAATTTTGCCACACTAATATCTATGTGGAAGAATAATTATAAGTTCAAAGTACAATGTAGTGAGAAGTAACCAGGTTCATATTAAATATTGCTCAAGGAGTAAGTAAGTCATTAAATTCAACTCCTGATGAATATTTTAACATTAGGCCGCCAGGACACCCCCCTGCACACACACACACTCATAGAGGTAGGTGCATGTGTAGATGTGTGCTGCTAGAGATGGTTGGAGCTATAGTAGAAAAGAAGTGTGTTTTTTTGATTTGTGTGTTGCGTTTTGGTGGGTAGGGTCAGGGATATGCTTGATACTGTGATTTGTTTTATTTTATCCAAAAAGAATAGATGTCTTGTTTACAAAATATCGAAAAATCATGTTTTAATTTGAAGAGATTGGGAAATACTCATATTCTGTTTCAGAAAGTAAAATCTCCCACTATATGTCCCATTTATTCTAAGAAATTTAAAATACAATCAGGCAATCCTTCACCGCCTTTTCGTCCTTCTTCCTTGCCAAAATGGACATATGTACTTTATGACATTTAATATTTATCAGAGTCTTCTGAGTATATGAGTCATGTTGAATTGGAATCAGCAACCCCTTAAGAACACTAAATGTCTGCTTTGTCTTAGCCTAGTGTTTTACTAATAAAATGCGTGGAGTTGAATTTAATCCACTATGTATAATTGGTGGTGTTCCTGTTCAGACATGCCCGTATGTGGCTTTGTAGAATTAAAAAACACTTGATTCTGCAGTTTTTATTTGTTTAGGACCAAATTTCAGGCAACAGCTTGGCCATGGGCAAAATTATACAGTGGAATCAGAGACATAAAGTTGGAAGGAATAAATAGGTGAAATTTGTCTTGAGGGTGTGCCTGCCTAGCAGGCACATATACACACAGACACACATATACATGTCCTAGTTGTAAAGGTAAAGAAGTTTTATGGACCCATTAGGTATGAAGTGTTTGGTTCTGTTCTGGGGATTAAGGAGGATTCTGGAAAAGGACCTTGTGGCTGAGATCATAAGAAACAGCAGAGCAAAGCAAAAAGATATCTGGTAGTGTAATGAAGTAGTATAGACATAGATGTTTATGGATATGATAGGGAAAAGAGTAGGGAGAAAGTGTCTTTATTTTCATTAAAGGCAGTTCTACTGAAGACCTGGGGGATGATGAGGGATCCCATTTGGCTCTGGGTATCATATGCTACAGGACCTGTTTCATCTTGGCTTCCCAAGCCTCAGGGCTGGGCCTCCAAGATTCTCTCCAGTGGATGCCTTAGGCTACAGCTATAGGACAGATGTGGTTAGGGAAGGGCCCTATTTAGAATAATTGGTCAAAAAGCACATTATTTCCCTCCCTTCCTTGCAGAACTGGTTGCTGCTCTGGAATGAAAGTTTGACTGGTCTGTTGGCCATGCCCACCTGGACTTGGGAAAGCCAAGAGAAAGAATCTTCTGTTCCCCCATGTGCTGTTGCTTTTAAACCTGTGGCCTAGAAAATGGCATTATACTGAACAAATAGGATATGAATAGACCCTAGAAAATGCTGGAACTGACGCCAGATAAACTCATGAGTCCATGCTGTGCCACATAAGGACTGTATTGCTACAGGCTTACTACCTGCATCTCTTAGCCACAAAGGACCTGGAATTGGTCTTGCTTGAGAGTCTACATCTATAAAAATAGCTAGTTTGTTCCCTCCCTTCCTTTCCTTTCTTAGACATCCCTTCTCCTTCATTTTGCCCCTGGCCCTTCACATTTGTGATAACCAGCATTGCTTTCATTCTTTCATACTTGTTCCTGCCTCATTCATCATCTTCCTCTCATTGAAGTCTCATGAATTTTGAGCTGAATTTGATTATAACACAAAATCACCCATTTCTGCTTAATGTTCTGTTGATCATAGAACTTTAATGCCTATTCAACACCTCAAAAAGAGAATAGTAATGTAGTTATAATATTGCTATTAGTGCGTTTTGACATTGAATAACAGATGACGTGTCTAATGAATAGTGTGGCTGCTTAGATTGCATAATTATAGGTTTGTTTAACTTTAGGAAAATCATATGCAGGCCATTTAGAGACTTTTTGTATAAGTATTAGAGCACTTAAGTCTAAAAAGGAACCCACTCCTTCAGTGGTGATCGTTCTTTGTTTTTCCAGGGTTTGCCACTCAATAGGAAAAAAACAAAATGAAATAGAAACTATCTTTAAAGGATGGGTTTAATTCAGTGGCCTGTCCTGGTTTAAATAACACTTCAGTCCACAGTGCTTTGGCATTGTGCTTGTGACTGGGGTCATTGGGTACAGACATGCAGGGTTTATAGGAGGACAGCTTGGCACTGACATACAGAAACAGCTAGAATTTTACAGTGTAAATCAGGGATTATCTGTGTCCTTTGAACTTGATTTTCTGGGGTAGCAGTGGGGGACAGCTAGTTACTGTACTAACTTCTTGCAACAGTTTCTTAATTGGTATATCAGGTGACAGGTCTTATAGAGTCACCAAGGCACTGTGAGACTTCTCCATGTATTTATTGGCTTGTAAATGAATGTTCATATATATGATTTAGGTTCATTTGATTAACGAAAGCAAGGGCTGACTCTAATAAATAAATGCTACAGAATGGCTCAGTGAAGGAATGAACATTCCTAGTCTCCCAGACTCTGCTTGGCAGAGCTGGGCAGGGGGTGTGGGATGAGGGGGTTGAGGGAGGAGTCAAATGTGTGGCTAATAAAAGTGGTTTTTGACTTTGAGTTGTATTCAGAAGTAGTTCTGCAACCTGAAGCCTTCCAGTACTCTCCCTTTCCCTGAACATTTCTCTCCAGCTGCTCTTCGTTTGCTGTCTGGTAGTCAGTCTGTAGCTGCTTTCATGTCTTGCTGCTGGTACTCTTGGCCTAGTACTGGCTTGACCTCTTAGCAGCTGATGTTGACTTGGTTATTCTCCTAGCGTTCTCTGGTGACTTGGTTGCTCTTACAGCACTTCACATTAGCTTTGCTGATATGAAAAGTCAGTTTTCACCAATGTCAAAACTTGCTCATCTTTGAAAAGGGAGAAAATCCTTTTTTTTTTTTGTTATCAGATTCCTTAAGGAATTTGAAAAGAGCTTTCCAGATCCATGTCTGATAGCCGCTGAGTGGCATTGCCTAGTGTCCCCCTTGGAAATGTTCTATGCTAACAGATCGCCAGGGAGCTGAGTTGAGGCTCTGGGTCTTTGACTTTCTCCTGCTTGAAGGTTTGTTCCCTGGATATTCATGGAGGAGTTGGAGGTGCTTGTCCTTCTCCTTGTGTTTAAATACCTTTTTGCACAGGTGGGCAAGTATGCAGACTTTGCAGTTAGAAAGCCAGAGTGGGAGGCCTCACACTGCTGCTTACTACCTTTGTGGCCTTGAGCAAGTTGCTTCAGTTTTCTCATATGTAAAGTGGAAATAAAACTACCTAACTCTTACGTTGCTCTGAGATTTGATGTAAGTATGAAGTGCTGGCACATAATAGTGTTCCCTAATTGTTAGCTACAGGTAATATATGTGTGTGTATGTGTGTGTGTGTGTGTGTGTGTGTGTGTGTGTGTATATATATATATATATAATCCTTGTCATTACTTTCCATGTTTTATCATCTGCACTAAACTTCCCTAATGCCAGACTTGCAGAATTGTTGTACAGCAATGCTTTTCTCTCTGGAGTCATCATTCTGTGAATTCGAACATCACTCTTGGTTTCTACTCACCACCCCAGTGCTGATGCCGTCTTTTTTACTATGGGAAAATCAAAATGAAAATATAAAATAGGCAAGTGAAGTGATATCACACGTTCTCTTTTACATTTTAATTCAGTTGAATCTTATCAACAGGGCAATTTATATTGTAAAGTTTAATTTTCAAATTTATGAAAATATAATGGCCTTAGAAGAATATCAAAGGAAGAGTTGCTATAATTCTTTGTTGGATCCTAAGAACACTAAATCATTCTTGTCCTCAAATGGATTAAAATCTCTTTGGTGAAAGGAAACATGCAGATAAGAAAGGCAAGATTGATCATGGTGTCAGAATATCAAGAGTGTAGGTGTTAAGACAAATTAAGTGAAGGAGGACATTCTTCTAGGCTGGTATCATTTAAAAGCACGTAGGGCCTGAGCTCAGCCCTTGATGGATGTGTAGGATTTAATTTGGTATATATTCTCAAAAAGGACTTTCAGTGAAAGTGGGAGAATTTTGATGGTGGGAAGATATACTGTGGAATCAGGGGAGCCCCTGGCTGATCAGTCCCTCTACAACCACCCCAGCTCCCAACATCTTTTTAGTCAGTAACCAGCTTTGTGTTTGTGTGTTTATCCCTTTTTCCCCCTCCAAAAGTCTCTAAGATTTATTTGACCTGTTTGCCTTTTTCACGAAACACTGTACTCTTCTTTCCCCACCTCATTTCTTTTATAGAACAGGACACGGATTCCCTATGCCTTCCCTGGTCTGTTTTTCCGCAAAACATAAATGCAAGTCAAGTTCTTAAAAAGAGGTTATTACTGCAGTCAGGAAATAAAGATTAACAAGAAGAACAAAAAGAATTACAAAAATCATATTAAAATGGCTGTGGCAGGTTGCTACTTGATAGGGACGTTCTCATGACCTGTCTTCAAGATACTCTTGTGGGAGCTCTTCTAGTTCTCATCTTAGGTCTCTGGTCTCTCAGCTCCCTGCTACAGCAGACCAAGACCCCCTGACTACAGTTATCTGACTGGGCCCTGCTTCCAGGTGTGCGGTGATCCTCAGTTCTTTTTAAAATTACCTTTCTGATCTCTTCTGGTGTTCCCCCTTCCTTTTGTTGCTTAGGCTGCACTGTTCCTCACTAGTGATCTTGAGCAGCTTGTCCCAGCGTTCTTGGGCCCTAGATCCTGAACTGAGATGGCCTATAAGCCACAGTTAGCCTCCAAAGATTCTTTCCTTAAGTGTTACATCATCAAAACCGACCCAAGCCTTGCCCATTTCCTCCTTTGCAGGAAGGTCTCTTTGGCCTTGAACCAGAGGTCTTCCTAGCATATATGGGACCCTATAAATGAGAACTATCACCTTCATTTATTTTATTTTGCAGTTCTTCTATAGCATTTTGAATGTCTTAGGCACATTCTGAGTACTTTCAAAAATTAACTTATTTAATCCCAGAGGGAGATTGCTAACATTCTGTTTTCACTGATTTCAGTCCCTTAAAGACTTTCATTTCTTATGCTTCAGACTTTTGCTCCCAACAGACACTTTAGTGGGTATTTATTTAGTTTTGGGGCACCTCTAATTATTCAGAATTTTGGAAAAGCAGTTTATGCTGTTAGTCTTTGTTCAGGTTACCAGCTTTACCCACTTTTTTGACCAGTTTCAGTATCAGAATCTAATACCTATAAAATATACTGATCCATTAAGAAAAACAAAACAAAACAATACTTTCTTTTAACTAGATAAGGCTGGTATGAAACCAGTAGTTTATTTTTCATTATTTTAAATGAAAAAAATAAAGTATAGGTTAACTAAAACCCTTGATTAATTTACTGAAATGTAACTAAGTACAGTGAAATGCCTAAACAAATTACAAAATATCCATTACTTTAGGATTCAAATTGTTTAAAATTCACTTCTTTATCATCAAACAATATGATTTTTAACAGTTGCTGTATCTATAGCAACATCCACATGTTGGTACCAGCAATATCTAAGCAACATGTCCATTTTGTTGACATTCAGAAATTTTCAAAATAACAATCTCTGACTCTAATGATCTAACGGTTTTATTTGGAATATGACCTGAGCCTCTTCTCATGCACCATTTTGTTAAACATATATTTAATTTAGGGAATTTAATTTAATTAGGGAATTTAAATACAAATTTGTCTTAAATAAACATTACACCCTCCCCCGGCCCCCAAACTTACATTGAGAATGTAAGTTTGGGGGCCGGGGGAGGGTGCCACCTAGATTGTAAAAGCTAAAAGGTCTTCTAACCAGAAGCATATTAACCCAGGAGATAGTCTATGTAATATACTTATAAGTGACTATTGTAAAATTAAAGTATATGTTTTAAAAGCTAAATGTAAATAATGGACTTTACATTATTTTCATGACTTTGGAATGACCTGTGGTATTATTCTTCAGAGTAGACAAGAAAAACTGACATTTGTCTGTGCTAAGGTATTTGAATGGACAGTCATTGAGTAGGTTTATTCCCAAATGTGATTTAAGAAAATCAGCTTTATTTTCTTTTCATTTAGTTATCTGAAATTCCAAGTTTTTAGTTGAAATTTTAATGATCCTGTGTTAACTATCTTTTCCTAATCGATGAAATTATGTTTAGAGCTTGAAGAAACAATTTAAAAACACTTTTAACAACATTACCTGGCTCTTCTAATTTGCCAGTTCCTTTTTATAGACTCCTGTTCTCTGAGGGTATTTTAATTTTTTAAACATAGTAAACATAGTTGTTTCTTGTACTGACTAATATAGTTACAATAACTGAAATATTTATGGATCTGTTTCTGCTGATTCTTACTCTTAGTGGCTTGTTTTCGTGTGTATTATAGGTATGTAAGGTTTTTTGTTTTTATATTTATTTTTGTTGTAGCTTTTTCTCCTGTGATCGGCTCATTCTCAAAAATTATTTGTAGGGATTATTTGACCTAGATTAAGAGTGTCTTCTCTAGATGGTAGTTATATTTGCTTCTGCCAGATGCCTGTGAGTGCCTGGGACTACCTTCCACCAAGATCAGAGATTGGGATCTCTGGATCACTAAGGTTAGGGGAGCCCAGGCTGCAAATCCAGGAGGGCTGCCTTATGGCCAGTTTTTCTGAAACAAGTTTGTTTTCTCTTCCCTGTTCTGCTTCATGGCCAAGGCTAACCTCCCCTCAGTCCCAGGTTGCTGGGAGGGATTACTTTTGGTTCATCTTTATACAGAGAATTGGGATCTCAGCTTACTATATGAGAGTATGTGACTTTGGCATTCTTTGGCCCCACTTCTCATTTTTGTTTTATTCTAGATTTTGCCCTGGTTATTTCTTATTATCCTGTGACTCTTGTTTTTAAGATTTATTTGTTTTTTCTACTTTAACTGGTATCTTTGGTTGTTTTCTCTTTTTTTGACATGGAGTCTTACTCTGTTGCCCAGGCTGGAATGCAGTGGCACGATCTCGGCTCACTGCCACCACTGCCGCCAGGGTTCAAGCGATTCCCAGCTAAATTTGTAGTTTTAGTAGAGTTGGGGTTTCACCATGTTGGCCAAGCTGGTCTTGAACTCCTGACCTCAAGTGATCCACCTGCCTCAGCCTCCCAAAGTGCTAGGATTACAGGTGTGAGCCACCACGCTCGGCCACTATCTTTGGTTGTTTTCATTAGGAAGATTGGTCCAAATAATCTAGCTCACTGTTATTAAAAGTGGGGAATCTTCCCTATTTGCCCTTTAGTAATCCTTCACGGTTTATGCAGAAGATATAAGACTGAGCTGCTGTAATGGATGAGGGAACTGAGGCTGGGAGAGGTGTAGTGATTGATATAAGATCATATAAGCAAGGGTGCAGCCTGGAACTCCAGAATGCAAGTCTTCTTTCCAACCTACCATTGCCTTTGAGCTGTCTTCTACTGAGTGTATTCTTAGAATTTTGAATGAAGCACCATATGGTAAGGGAATTTTTTTTAAAAGATGTAATATCTCTACAAAATTATTTAGACATTGACCAATGTAGATTATATTGATGCAACTTTTTCCATATATGACATTTTAAATGGAAAATAATAATTGCTTTTTTTTTTCCTTTCAGCTGAAGTAAGTAATGAATATAGTATGGACAAGGCGATGGTTGAATTTGCTGCAATGGATCGGCAACTAAACCATTATGTAAAGGCTGTTCAATCTATGATAAATCATGTAAGTTTATGCCACTCACTGATTATATATTTGGTTATAATGCACTGACCGAGAAATAGAAACACAAAATCAAAATTCTTCTCTATCCTTTAATGTTTCCTTATCCTTAGTGTAGCAGCTATTAATTTCCTCTAAATTTGGAAGTCTCATAAAATTGGAATTCTAAATATTTTCCTGGCTGGGCCACTTAGGTTGATTAGCATATTAAATCTATTTTTTTTGCCTCAAAATTTTAGTTAAGCCTTCTTTGTATGTGAGTAGATTTTTATAAAATGCTAAAAATTGCATGCAACTTGTTTTTATTGTTATTTGCTTAAGCCTAAAATTGAGGCCAGATTTAGTTACTCATTCTCTAACTTTAACTAATACACATCTATTGCCAAATTCTTAGAATCAGATAATATGGAAGGTTTTAGAGCAAGTTGAAAAATAAAGAAGATCGGTATTTTGGTTTTTCCAGAAGCCAAGCTTATCTTTGTTGACTCCAGCTGTCACAGGAACCACACATAAGACAGTTAAGGTGGGAACATGGCAACATCCTTTTCAGTAGTACTGTGTTGAGTAAGAAATGAGCAATACGATTGCCGTAATGTTTCTGAGAAGTCCTTTGTCCTCTGAGCAGTGGAAACTCCCTGTTGAACTGATTTTGTATACCTGTGTAATAGGGTGTCTTGTATTTCTGGTTTCTTTATTTGCCTTTTCTCACTTACAGCTATGGGAAAATTCCAAAAATCAAATATTTTACAAGATCGTCAACTACTCAGTGTAAGATATGTTTTTAAATAATGTTTAATACCTAAGCCAATGAAATGAGCATTTTATAGTTGTAGTAAGCTTTGTTTTCTTTTCTTTTCTTTTTTTTTTTTTTTTTTTTTTTTGAGATGGAGTCTCACTGTGTCACCCACAGTGGAGTGCAGTGGCACGATCTTGGAACACTGCAACCTCAGCCTCCAGGATTCAAGCAATTCTCTGCTTCAGCCTCCCGAGTAGCTGGGATTACAGGCACCCACCACCATGCCTAACTAACTTTTGTATTTGTAGTACAGACAGGATTTCACCATCTTGGCCAGGCTAGTCTTGAGCTCCTGACCTTGTGATCCACCCACCTCAGCCTCCCAAAGTGCTGGGATTACAGGCATGAGTCACTGTGCCTGGCCAGTAAGCTTTTTTTAATGGTTTGTATTTAAGTATAGTATTTGACTAACTTTCAGAATATCTCCTTATATCCAAGTAATAAACTCATTCAGCTTGTAAAATTTTGATATTTCTGGCTATTGTGACTGTTAGTCCTGGTCTTATAAATATTTCTTCCATAGGAAAATATGACAGTACCATCATGTTGACATCATATTTGAAACTGAATAGCACTTAGACTAGAGGCTTTCAATTTCAGCTGAACCCTAGAACCAGCCAGTTTCTGAACTCTCAGAGATTCTGATTTCATTAATCTGGAGCAGGATTAGGGCATCAGTGTTTTTTAGAAACTCATTCTAATATGTATTCAAGGGTGAAAACCACTGACTTAAAAGAATAAGGCAAATATTTACTACCAAAGATTAGAGTTAGTGCTGTTATATGGATCAGTCTTGCTTTGACCCTTACATTCTGTGGAGCTTACTTAATAAGACTTTCTATCTTTAGCTTTCGTACTGTGTAAATGCAGTAGCACAGTGTATATTATAGATAAGAAAACAAGATTTTTCATGAAGTCAAAGAACTTTGTGTTTTTTTTTTTTCCTATTAAACTCTAGGATTTACAGATACTTAAAGTATTTTTACCTAAAGAATTGAACTCTTGGCTGGGCATGGCACCTCTCGCCTGTAATCTCAGCACTTTGGAAGGCCAAGGTAGACGAATCACCTGAGATTCCTAGCCAACATAGTAAAAGCCCATCTCTACTAAATTACAAAAATTAGCTGGATGTAGTGGCATGCACCTGTAATCCCAGCTACTCAGGAGGCTGAGGCAGGAGAACTGCTTGGACCCAGGAGGCAGAGGTTGCAGTGAGCTGAGATCACACCACTGCACTCCAGTCTCTGCGACAGAGCAAGATAGTATTTAAAAAAAAAAAAAAATTGAATTCTTTCCCCTTCAGGACATTGAGTCACTCATTTAAAAAGTTTAAAAATTCTCACCCTTTCCCACACTCAATAGTTAACAACATTTATTTTATCTCAGTTTTCAGCCCTAACCTTACACTAGAATAGACTGGAACAACTTGGATTTAGTGATTCCAATGCTTGTCAGGAAGGTCCCTGGTCTTTTGTAGGAAGAAAAACATTTTTCTTTTATGATGCAAAGGTATGCTCTCTATGCAAGCTGGCTACCAGACCAAGAATAATAAATCATAATTTCATAAGATTTCTAAGACTTGACATTATATGGGGACATAATGGACATATGTCCATTATTTTGAGGGAAATGTTTTACACCACTTTATGTTCTTGAAGCTAAGGGTACTGCTATCTTATTGCTTGTTTTGGTGAGGGATAAAGAGTGAACAGCGGCTTGAGAGGGGCCAGCATGATACAATTGTTCAGAAACAGCAATGATCTAGGGGTCTGAAGCTGTTCCAGCCCTGGTTCTTCTACTTTCTAAGTTATGATCCTCGATCAAGCAACCTAACCTCCTGAAACCTCATGTTCTTTGTCTGTAACATTCCTGCCCTGTGTATTTCACAGAATGATTATGTGAATCAGATTAGATAATGTATATCAAAACACTTTGGCATTCATAAAATTTGATGGGACTATAAGATAACATATTATTGCAAACTCAGATTTCCAAACAGAACTCCTTAGAGAGATGGATCAAAACCTTCTAAAAAGCAAGTATTTTGTTTTGCTTACTTTATTTCAGGGTATTTTTGGGGGGAGGGGCTTTGACCTGTCCTATTCTGGAATTCAAGAGTCATATAGGATTAAGTGTAAGCCACTTAAGTTATTGCACGAGGTGTTCATGACTTCTAAAGTGAATGAGTTGTTTTAAAGAAGATTATTTTGTTAAAAGGCACATAATGGGAACCCGTACAAGTCCCGTTTAACCCACTGCTCTGTCATAGACTTCTTCAAGCTGTGATACTTCCATTACTATAATACGTGCCTAGATTTGGATCTCCCTGTGGTCTTTCTGTTCGTGAATTTTTACATAGTCGTAGAAAGTTGATTTTAAAACTTTTATAATCTTTAAAGAGCATTTGAGTTTATTATTTAAACAGACATCTCTCCCACTCTCATCTTCTCAGAATTCTGAAGATTATGCTCCTTTTGAAAAGGTTTTGGAAGTTTACTTTGGAACCTTAGAGGTGTGGGTCACCTTACCAACAATCTCTGGGAAGTCCCTTTGGCAATTAGCAGAAGCTCTCAGATTGCCTTCCATTGTCTCTCAAGAAAATAGAGCTCCTATAGTCCGCAGTGCCTGAAGATTTTATTTGGTATTGGCATCTATTTTAGTGCTTTGAAACTTAGGAAAAAAAAAAAAGGACTTCATTCCGGCTAATTTGTTGAGAGAATATTATGAAGTGAACACTTACATTCTCATATAGTCTCTAAGTCATTTATAAAAACTTTCAGGTTAAATGGATTATATACCTGTCACAACTCTTTAAAAACTTCATTTAGATCCTCAGAGAGTTCTATATGAACTTTCTCGATATTTTCAGTCATGAGACTACATGTCATAAAAGTGTTTTGAGAGCTGTAAGATGGTACACAGATACATACTTTTTAAAAATCACTATTACAGCCACAGAAAAACTCTTTTCTCAGTTTCGTATTGAGAACAGTGATGTTCTGAACACTAGCTAGGCTTCTGATGACCTAATGTTTCCTCCCTTGCTTCCTGTGCTTTTATTCAGTACATCGAAGAGACATTATGGGCTGGCATTTTGTTTTTGAGTTTTCATAAATAAATGAATAAATTTATGAACATTTGAATAAATGTTTGAATAAATATTTACTGAACAGCCATGTGCCAGGCACTTCTAGTTGCAAGAAGTAGGAAGTCAATCGGCAAGGTCCATATGACCTCACCTCAGGATATGCGAAGTACAGAACAGAGGACAAATATTTTACAAATGTTATTTAATTACTGTTGTGGTGTTTGCTACAAATTAAATTAAAGCATTCAGGGAGAGTTAATAACCCAGGGGGCAATAATGTCTTCAGGGCAGGGAAGAATTGGGAGACCCCTTCTGGAGGAAATGATATTTAAGATGTAAGTCAGATGAGTCTCAACATGGGGAGTATGATATATTCTGTGACTTTTGCATGAAATGGAAGCACCTTATTTCTGATTGTCATGATGTCAGTTTCAGCATGCCTTAATCAATTCAAAGACTTATTGTGAAAATTAGCCCAGAGAAGGCCTACCTTTATATATACAAAGTTAATGTTTATAGAATAGTTGAGTAACCTATCTAAGGTTGGTCAGTGATTCATTTATTAATAGATATTTTAGTGCCTGCTATGTGGCAGGAACTATGCTTAGTAATGCAAGTCATGGCAGTAGTTGAATTAAGAATTCTTTCTTTTTTTTTTTTTTTTTTTGAGACGGAGTTTCGCTCTTGTTACCCAGGCTGGAGTGCAATGGCGCGATCTCGGCTCACTGCAATCTCCGCCTCCTGGGTTCAGGCAATTCTCCTGCCTCAGCCTCCTGAATAGCTGGGATTGCAGGCACGCGCCACCATGCCCAGCTAATTTTTTGTATTTTTAGTAGAGACGGGGTTTCACCATGTTGACCAGGATGGTCTCGATCTCTTGACCTCGTGATCCACCCGCCTCGGCCTCCCAAAGTGCTGGGATTACAGGCGTGAGCCACCGCGCCCGGCCAAGAATTATTTCTTTTCTTTTCTTTCTTTTTTGGACGGAGTCTCACTCTGTTAACCAAACTGGAGTGCAGTGGCATGATCTTGGCTCATTGCCACCTCCGCCTTCTAGGTTCAAGCAATTCTCTTGCCTCAGCCTCCAGAGTAGCTGGGACTACAGGCATATGCCACCATGCCCGGCTAATGTTTCTGTATTTTTAGTAGAGATGGGGTTTCACCATATAGGCTAGGCTGGTCTTGAACTCCTGACCTTGTGATCCGCCCACCTCGGCCTCCCAAAGTGCGGGATTACAGGCGTAGAATTATTTCATTATTAATATTCTACTTCTTAAACAGATGTTTTCTCTCTTGAAATAAGACTTTTTGTTGAATATTAAATAAAGCCAGTGGTAGTACTGTGTGTTTCTGATTATGTGTTTATGATTGTTTTAAACTAAACCTATAGTTCCAAACTGTGGGCTTCAAATTGCTCAGTGTAGGTTTGGAGAGTGAACACCAGTTTAGTTCAGGGAATCCTCACATCCATTTTTAGGTATGTGCTTTTTCAAGTAAGAGATGACAAATCCAACCATTATCATGGGGGTAGTCCTTGCAATGTTTTTATAACCTTAATTCTCACAGGGAAAATGGTGGGGATGTAGCTAAATGAGAATGACCCAACAAGTTCAGAGATTAGTGTCATATATATTTAGCAATTGGTGATGAAATATACACCCTCTCAGCTAGGTGTGTTGGCACAAGCCTGTAGTTCCAGCTACTTGGGAGGCTGAGGTAGGAGGATCGCTTGAGCCCAGGAGTTCAAGACCAGCCTGGACAACATAGCAAGATTCCATCTCTTAAAAAAAAAAAAGTATACATCCTCATGATTTTGATGACCAGTATAGTCTCAGAGTTTAGCAAAAGTAAAGCTTGAGAGTCACATTATACTTTAGCGTCTATTGTTTTTATTATGATCTTTAATTTTGTAGTTTTACTTTAAGAAATTTTATCTCTTAAGAGCATTTTCAAAAAGATGTTTCAAAAAATTAATTTTCAGACTTTACCTATATATTGTTCTTTTGGTATTTGCTGCTTCTGGATGTTAATTTATTGGAAAATCTAAGTATGTCTTCACTTTTCTCTAATACCCTCTTTTAGGCTACTTGCATCTTATAGATTATATAAGATTTTAAAGCATTTATATTGGATTACAACCACATATTTGTTTTTGTTCTTTGAGTCAGTGTTTTATAGCAATTCCTACCAGAAGCCTGGTGAGGGAGAATATTTTTCTTCTTAACTGAAGCAAGTAGGTGCTAGATTGGTCCATTTGTATTGCTTTTTATAAATTGGTTCGTGGGTATGCCCTATGTAGTATGGTTTTTCACTTGATATGATAACCTAAACATTTCATATGTGTTTTAAAACTAATATGTTGAGAGTTAGAAGAAAAGAAATGCATTTGATGTATGTTGTTGAAACCAAAGCAATCTTAGATATCATAAAGGAACATGGTGGGTCAAAGGTAGAGTTTATCTCGGCTCTGTCATTATGCAACCAGTTTTGACTGTTTTTTGACATAGCACTTCACTGTGCCTCCTTGCTGTTCATCTTTCATCACCTGATAAGTTGTGCCTTTTTCTTACTGTACATTTACCTTAATAACCACGGCTTTAACGTGAAATCCTAGAGGGTAGCTTGCAGGTTGGAAGTTACCATTTTAGTTAAACCAAACTTGGGAAGAATTTCTCCCTTAGAAAGCTAATAATTTATTTTATAGTGTCTGAAAGCAGTTCTAGGCCACAGGATATAACCTATTACATATGACTGCTTACCGACTGAATATAAGAATACACCCCACTCTATTAGGCATTGTGAATCATTGACCAAAGAAGAAGGATGGGGAAATTCATTCGGTGGCTATAAAATTTGAGAACAGAAGATTCCTGAGCATGAGATAAATTACTGTTGTCAGCAGAATAGTAAGAAGGTAAGAGGTGACAGGAAAGTGAAATTAGTGAAAGTTCTTCGAGCCAGAGGGGAAAGTACTGGGAGACTCACCTCTTCTCTACTCCCTGCATCTGGCATTCTACAGTGACGGAAACTCTTACATCTTTCCTCTCAAAAGTTTTCAAATGAGTTATATATGAACGTTTTCATCTATAGGAACATTGCCCAGGTGTGGAAATTAACCAGAAAAAGAAAGTTGACTTTAGGTATTCACTCTTCAGCCATTTGGAATGTGTCTATTTCTGTGATTACTGGTAATTAACTTCTATTTCAGTGGTTTAGAACTCCCTGTATAGTTATTCTCAAATTAAGGTTGTGTTTGGTAACATTTTGCCACTTTGCCTAATAAACAGAGATAGAGACAATTAGTTCTGAATATAGTGTTCTACTAACTGAATTGCCTCTATAAAAAGAATCTAGATATAAAATGTCTTAGGTTACCAAGTAATATAGCTCCTAATAGGTGAAAATATGTTATATTGAGACTGATTTTCAGGTTATTTTATAGAAATCCATCTTAGTGTTTTGGAGTTATTAAATGTTGAGTTTTAATCAGAATTATGAACAGTTACACTTTGCTGGGCCTTAACATGCCTCTAGTGCAGCATTTTCAATAGTTTGCTCCATAATACTAATTTATCAGGATGTGAATAACTATAATAGGAGAATAGGATTTTGTGGTCAAATAAGTCTGGGGAATGCTTGATTAAAAGAATTTCCTTAAAGACTCCAAAACCTTTAATGTGCTTTTATGCAACGTGATTCTCCCAAGAAAGAGGATATTCAGAAATTTTATAAACTTAGTTAACTAGAAAATCTCTCTGAAGGAAGGACTGATATTCTTCAGAACTCACTTTGGGAAGTACTGCTGTAGTTTCAGCCCCCTAATTTTACGAAGGAGGCTATAAGATAGGTCCAGCAGTCTGTGGTAGAGTTTTTCTGACATCCAGAAAAGTGAGGAGCATGTCAGACTCCCTCCCTATATGACCCTTAAAAATGTTTTTAATTTTTTTTTTTTGAGATGGAGTTTTGCTCTTCTTGCCCAGGCTGGAGTGCAGTGGGGCAATCTCAGCTCACTGCAACCTCCGCCTCCTGGGTTCAAGCGATTCTCCCACCTCAGCCTCCCGAGTAGCTGGGATTACGGGCACCTGCCACCACGCCTGGCTAATTTTTTGTATTTTTAGTAGAGCTGAGGTTTCACCATGTTGGACAGGCTGGTCTCAAACTCCTGACCTCAGGTGATCCACCCGCCTCAGCCTCCCAAAGTGCTGGGATTACAAGCGTGAACCACTGCACCTGGCCCTTAAAAGATGTTTTTATATTGAAGGTCGAGAAAGGGCCTTTCACCTTTCACTGTTGCATTACTCCAACAGTGAAAAAGAGGAAGGGACAGCTTTTAAAAAACATGCTCTGATTGCTTAGTCTGTGTTTGAAGCAAAGAAGACCCCTCCGTGCAGTGATGATACGAGGAAGAGGAGAGAAGGAAATGTTTGAGAGGAAACAAAGAGAGGGTCGTACAGAAGAGGCAGGAGACAGCAGCAGCAGCAAAATGGGTGGGAAACGCCTATAGATCTTTGAAGGGCCAGGTTCACCACAGCACTCCAGGTAGGCACTAAGGTGCCCAGTGTGATTATTAAACACTTTAGCCTCGGTGGCACCAGGCCATCCTAGCAGCTAGTTCTTTGAATTATCCAAATAATGTGAATGTTCCATAACACAGCAAACTCCTAGTTTTTTCTGACGTTGGACATAGTCCACATACAGCATTAAACCCTTATTTTGATCATCAATTTAGCCTCCTTCCATCCTCAAACTTTTCATGTAATTAATAAGTATGAAAAAGCTTGAGGTTTAGGCCTTTCCTGCACTAACTGGCAGTGGTGCTGAATGGGCTAACTGCAGAAGAGAGATGGGGAAATCGACTGAACTGGGGAATGGATCAGCAAATGTGAAAATTCACCGTAAAATTAATGCATTTTTCGGCGTGGCATTGAAAGCACAGTAGTCACTGCTTGTCCACATTTTCACTTTCCACTATTTCAGTTATCTGTGACCACCTTTGATCCAAAAATATTAAATGGAAAATTCTAGAAATAAACAAATAAGTAGCACCTCGTTCTGAGTAATGTGATGAAATCTTGTGCCTTGCTGCTGTGTCTTGTTTTCATCACAAGAGGAAGAATGAGTACAGTACAGTAAGATATTTTGAGAGCAAGAAAGATCATGTTCACATAACTTATTGCAGTATATTATAATTGTTCTATATTCTTAATAGTTGTTAATCTCTTGCTGTGCTTAATTTATAAATTAAACTTTCTCATAGATATATATGTATAGGAAAAAACATAGTCATACAGTCATGAACCACATAACAATATTTCAATTAAGGGGGACCATACATACGATGGTGGTGCCATAAGATTAAAATATTGTATTTTACTGTACCTTTTCTGTGTTGACTAGTGTTTAGCTGCATAAATAGTAGTCTTGTTACAGTTGCCTATAGTATTGTTTAGTAACATGCTGTACAGGTTTGTAGCCTAGGAGCAATAG
This sequence comes from Aotus nancymaae, assembly GCF_030222135.1. Lineage (NCBI taxonomy): Eukaryota > Metazoa > Chordata > Mammalia > Primates > Aotidae > Aotus > Aotus nancymaae. The sequence continues at coordinate 73,572,466 of NW_026988450.1, forward strand.
GCTTACTATAGAGCCCAGGTGTGTAGTAGGCTATTCCACCTAGGTTTGTGTAAGTGCACTCCGTGATGTTCCACAGCATTGCCTCATTTCTCAGACAGTATCCCTGTCGTTAAGCAGTGCGTGATTATACAGGGTTCAGGACTATCTGGAGTTTCAGGCATCTTCTGGGGGTCTTGGAATGTATGTCCTGTGGATAAGGGGGACTGCTGCAATTGCTTGTTAGTCTCTTAAATTGTTCAGTTGGCAGATCACTTGAGGGCAGGACTTCGAGACCAGCCTGGCTAACATGGTGAAACCCCGTCTCCACTAAAAATAGAAAATCAGCTGTGTGTGGTGGTTTGTGCCAGTAGTCCCAGCTACTTGGGAGGCTGAGGCAGGAGAATTGCTTCAACCCAGGAGGTGGAGGTTGCAGTGAGCCATGATTGCACCCTGCACTCCAGCTTGGGTGACAGAGTGAGACTCTAGTCTCAAAAAAAAAAAAATGTTCAGTTGGTGCCAGTAGTATGTTTAGTCCAAGAAAGATACAAAAGCCTCTTAGACATGTACATAAATAGCTACAAAATAATTTTAACCGTAAAATAGTTTGACAGAGACAATAAAAACATGCATAGGAAATTCAGAGTAAGGGGAAAGAGTTTTTGCTTAAATTCTGGCTTTCGTGCACTCTAACTCTGAGCCTAAGTTTCTTCTGAAAGTAGGGATAGTAGTTTAGGTCATAGAGTTCTAGTAAGGATGAAAGTGATAGCACAAAGGCACCTAAAATGGTTCTGTCACACCAATTTATAAGGTTGCCTAGAACGTTCTGTAAAGGAGAACTCATTTCCCTGGGCCAACTTCAAATAATATCTGGAAGGGAAGTTTGAATTCAAGTTTGGAGGGTAGAGTGGGCAGCAGGAAACCATCAGGAAAGGCCAGAAGTGATGTTCCTTGAGAGGTTGAAGGAAAAGCCTCTTTCCTTGGAAGGGAGTTCTCTGGTATTTGGGGGTGGACTGGGGTGTGGAACTTAGTGCTCACAGTCAGTGTTGTGACCAGAAAGCATTGTTCAGAATCAGGGAAACTGGGCCAATGCAGAGGCCAGTGAACAACGTGACATGTGGCCAGCTGGATTTCAACTTCCCTGATAGTCACCCTACATGTGTCTATAACAGTGAAAAAGATGCCACACCTTTTAATATGTGCTCATTAATAGTGACAAGGGGGTCATTCTAGAGCTACGAAATGACCCCCAGACAACAAAGTAAACATTCACAGGTTTTAATTCAGGAATAACTTTTAATGTTTTCTTAGACATTTTATTTAAGTGAAGACGGAGGAAATTCAGCTTTAAAATTGATTTCTCTCTGGGCAAGAGTACATAAGCATGCTTGCTTACATTTTTATTAGATGCTCCTACTTACATTTTTAGGTGATTTTTATTTACTTTATCGGTAACATTCATTTGAAAAAGTAATTGGAAGAGAAAAATGTGTTGGATTTATTCCCCTGCTATGCAGGTTGTCAGCTCTGGTTCAATTGTGTGATCTCTCTACATTGTTGACAAGTGAGAGAGCGAGAAGGATATAAATGGAGAGTATGTGAATTGATTTATTTTTTCAAGCCCTGTGTGAATTTGCAGCTGTGTTGGTGAGGCAAAGTTCTTTCATTGTACAGTGGAGCTAGTGCCCAGTGAACTGTCCTTGAGAGAATGGAGAGGATTTCCTTTTTTTTTTTTTTTTTTTTTTGAGCAGTATAAACTTTTTTTTTTTCTTTTTTTTTTTTTTTTAACTGTATTTTGGGCTCTGGTGTACATGTGCATATCCAGCATCCTGCAGGGTTGTTGCATAGGTGAATACATAGTGGTTTGCTGTCTCCATTCCCCCGTCTCCGCCTTCCGTCACCTACATCAGGCATTTCTCCCGGTGTTATCCTTCCCCATCCTCCCTGCCCCATCACTCTCCCTCCCCTCCAGCCCCCCACCTAGACCAATGACTGTTGTTCTCTTCCCTGTACCCAAGTGTTCTCATTGTTCTTCACCGACCTATGAGTGAGAACATGTGGTGTTTGGGTTTCCGTTCTTGTGTCAGTTTGCTGAGAATGATGGTTTCTAGATTCATCTATGTCTCTACAAAGGAAACAAACTCCCGTTTTTTATGGCTGCACAGTATTCCATGGTGTATATGTGCCATATTTTCTTTGTGAGAATGGAGAGGATTTCTTTCCATTGTTTCTCTCTCACAGCATCAAGTTTCTGGTAATGGTGGCACTTTCCTTCTTTTGTATTGTGGCCAAAATGATATTTAAACCACTGGAGCTTTAAGAATTTGATTTCTTTCTGTACTTTCTTTTTAAAAAATGTCTCATAATACAGCATTCTTTAGTGGAAATCCTTATGTATGTTTATCATGGTTTAGAGTAATGCAGTCAGTTATGAATAGTTTTAAATTTAATGATTTTTTTATCCTTTATTTCATCTTAAAATAATCATTTAATTATCTTCTCATGGAAACTGATATTCAGAAAGACCAAGTCAGTATTACTTAAAATTGGAAACAGTAAAGGCCGGGCGTGGTGACTCACACCTGTAATCCCAGCCTTTGGGAGGCACGGGTGGATCATCTGAGGTCAGGAGTTCAAGACCAGCCTGGCCAACATGGTGAAACCCTATCACTACTAAAATATAAAAATTAGCCAAGTATGGTGGCACATGCCTGTAATCCTGCTACTCGAGAGGCTGACATATAAGAATTGCTTGAACCCAGCAGGCAGAGGTTACAGTGGGCTGAGATCGCACCACTACACTCCAGCTTGGGTGACTCTGTCTCAAAAAAATAATTGGAAACAGTAACCAGAAATAGTAGAATATGATTGCACCACACGATTGATTTCCAGACATTCTGACTTGCCTGCTTTTTACCTTCCCCTTGGCTGACACTGCAAGGTCTCACATGCTTCTCTGCCTGCCTTCCAGTTGCCTCAGCTATTTGTGGTTCTTGGAGTGCTGTTGGGACCCCGAAGCAAGTCCTCTCAACCTATCAGATCACTTGTCACCCTGAGGTTTATTTTAGCCCCCATATGAAACAGAAGCCCAACTGAAATACTAAATAGGAACTTTAAGTGGAATAAATTCTGGATATACTCAGAGAGTTCTTCTCTTGCAAAATCAAAAATTGAATTTGATACATGAAGTATAGTTAGGCCATGTTTTGAAAAGCTGAAGCAATACTTTTCAGGAAGTTAGTAAAAAAAATTGTTTTTACTAACAATTAAACAATTTAACATTGTTTAAAAATAAAAATTAAAAGCTTCAGCAAAAGCATCATATGCTCAAATTTCTGTTGGAAGAAATTCTTGTTACTGCTTAAAGCACCTATAAATAATGTAGGTGAAACTGAACATGTTATGCTGCGTTTCCTATAATAGTAGTGGAACTGCGTTCTCAGAATATAGAATTAAACTGTTTTGGCTTTATAATGTAAAGTGTCATATGTGGTCCTGTTACAATGGTAAATTGTCTAATGTTAGAGTTAAATTTAATTAATGGGTGTTTTTCTGTGCCTGCCCACTGAATAGCTGTGTGTTCCTAAGCAATTTTCATAGACTCTGCTCGTTTGCAAAATCAACTTAGCAATAATATCTGCCCCTCCTGTCTTAAGTGATTTCTTGATTGAAAAAATGAGATAACATTATGTGAAAGTACTTGGGAGGTAAGAGTGCTATGTAAGGGCAAGGTCTTACTGTTGTGTCCTGTTAACTTTTAACTTCTTTTCTCTTACCACAAAAATATATGCCACGGGCTGATTTCATTCAATTGGTGAACTCTTTCTTCAAAACCACCTAAACTTGGAATAAATGGTGATAAACTTTCCTTATATTTATTTTCCCAACTTACAGCTTAAACTGGAAGGAAAAAGTATATAAGATTCACATTTACCTTTTGACTTTAGTCATCCTTTTCCTAAAGGTTTATTCCTGTCTATCATCCTGCCCCCTAAGAGTTTTGCATAAATCTCATATAATGGTTCAACAAATGACTGGTGTAGACCGGGTCTGCTTTATCACTAAGTCACTTTATTATGAAACACTTAAAGTTGAACATCTGTATATAAAATGACGAAATAATGTTAAACAGTTTAGACTTTCTAAGGCCAGGCTCAGTGGCTCATGCTTGTAATGCCAACATTTTGGGAGGCCGAGGTAGGCGGATTGCTTGAGCCCAGGAGTCTGAGACCAGCCTGGGCAACATGGAAAAAGCCCGACTCTACAAAAAAACACAAAAACTACAAAAAAAAATAAATAAATAAAAGTAAATAAATAATTTAAAAATGTACACTTTCGGATCTGATGGTTTTCATGACTAACTCATTAGACCACAATGAAAAATGAAATTAATAAAAATTCACAAAGCCATATATAATTAGTTTTAAAATAAAGCCTGAATAAGCCATAATCCCCTTTACTTCCCTCTCCCCATTTTGTAAGCAGTTGGTGTTTGATTGATAAGCATGTCCAGCTGGGAAATAAAGGTCTGGCTTCTAAGCCATGTTCTACCAGGCTGTGACCTTGGACAAGTCACGTAACTTCTGTATTTCAGCTTCCTCATTTCTAAAATGGAGTAATAATAGTACTTGTCCTACACACCTCATTGGGCAATTGTAGATAAAACAAGATTGTAGATAGGAATGTTTCGACCGCCCCCACCTCCAAAAGTGAAAGGTGGTTATATAGTTACCACATACAGTCCTCACTTGACAACCCATATCTGAAAGGCCACAAGACTGAAGAGTGAAAGAAACTTCCTGATTCTACCAACAAGGATGGGAAGGGAGTCTCTGTTAGCTCTTGGAGGAGGAAAAATACATTCCCAGTGTTTAGATTTCTGAATCAACTTATGGAACACAGTTTCCCACATAAATAACATTCCGTGACTGTGTTTCCAGACTAGCCAATAAAAAAGGAAGAGATTTAACCACAAATAGTTCATCGTGATCCAATTTCTATAAAGCTGTTAACAAAGCCCACTTGTAGTATGAATATTAGCTTGGTGTTGGTTTCAAGTATGTTAGAGGCCTTAGCCCAGGTCTGGATAACATAGTGAATCCACCTCTCTTCTAGCTTCCTCACTTATTTAATATTTGCACAAGGCTTGCTTAAGCCAGATTTGTAAATATCGTCAGTTCATACTTCAGTCTCCTGGCCTTTTGACTGAAATGCTTAAACCAACTTTCTTTCCCCCAGTGAAAGGGTGAGAAGCCCTTTCAGGTCCCCAGTCCCTTTAATGAGCACAGTGACCTTACAAAGTTAGAAAAGGTGGTTGTTGTTGACTTTGAGCCTCAAGAAGATTAAGGGACTTGCTCAGATCGCTTCGTTAGTCTCAAGAGGTGAGACTTGAACCTCAGTGTTTTGACATGTAAGTCAAGGCTCTCTTCGTGACATTTCTGTTTCAAGGTGGATGTTATTCATTGAAGTAACTTTGAGTTGTAGTTTTCAGTTGAGAGTAAGAATGTTTTTAGGGAGTCTTGGTTATAAAGTATATTTATGATTTTGTACATATCTTATTGTAAATTTTTCAAACGTAAAGTTTGGGGAAATTTAATCTAAATAAAAAGTGACTTCCCACACTGATGTGGCATGTGTTGGAGAGGGATTCTATTAAAATTGAAGAACTATTTGAAGGAAAGAATATTGTTATATGTAACGGTTATATTTAAAAAAGGAAAAACTTTTGAATAGCCAGTATTATTCACCCTTTGAAGCCTAGTTAACATATCTCCAGTGCTTGCAATGAGCCAGGCCGTTTTCAGTTATCTCTGGTTGAATAATTATTTGCTTCTTGCAAGGTTAGCCTACAGATTTGCTCATGATCAAGTCTCAGAAGTAGTGAGGGATAAGTCTCCATGACAGAAGACAGTGATAAGGTCCGTATGTGGCATTATATGGGACTTGTAAAAATGTTTCACTGAACAGTGAAAAGGATACTGCAATTAGAGTCACAAGACCTAGCCTTCCCTTTGTTCCTCCCCTGCCTAACACTGTGACATTGGGTTAGTGACTTGTCCTCATAAACCTTCACTTTTCCTTATCTGTAAAAAGAGAACAGTGATACCTCATGGGGCTGTGGCAAGGATTAAATGAAATAATTTAGGTAAAGTACTTAATGTATGCCTTCAAAAGACATGGGGCCTCATGTAGCAGGCATTCAGAAAATATTAATTGCCTCTTTTCATCTTCATGCACAAGGTGGTTGTGAAATTAAGTTGGAAAACAGAATATGAAAGCTGGTTTAAAAATGTTTAAATGTCATTCTAATACAAGACGGTATTTTTCGATGACTGCTGCCTTCTTCAGCACTTCCAGAGTAAAATATATGAAAGAATTAAGGAAACTGGATTATAATCAGAAGATCTGGATATTACTGGGTGGTGATCATATCCAGAAACATAGTAGTTTGACGATATTATCTTACAATGCCCTATGAAATAGTATTAATCTATTTGCAGAGTTGGTGGCCACACTGTAGTCTTAAGTTCCATCACCTATTGTTTGGTTTGGAGAAGTTATTTAATCTCTCTAATCACTGATTATCAAAATTATATACATTATTTTCAAAAGTACTCTATAGGTTATGAAGCATCTAAGTGTGGTTTTTATATTGTTTATTGTTCTAATTTATGTATAATACAGCAGTTTTTTGATTAGGCTTGTGATGGTTAGAATTTATTTTCATTTAGTCAGGAAATCTTTCTAAACGGAGGAGAATTAGAAGGCATAAGGCAACTTGATAGGTGTGCTAGTGGGAAGCAACTTCAAGTATCAGGAAGCCATATTAATTATAGAGAAGGCAGTGCCGGAGAATTTGATAGGCTGCTAGGTGGGAGTGAACAGAGCAGGTAAAGGATAAAGAGCACTAATAAACTGATGGAGTATTGGTAATTCCATAGTCTTGATTGTGTTGGGTGAGATGTGATAACAGGGAAAAGATTCAGCTTCATATCCTTCGATTGCCCTCTTTCTGGGCTGTAGACATGTGGCATAGTGTAAAGACAAGGGATTTGAAGTCAGACTTACTATTTATTAGAAAACTCCTGGCATTTTGGAAGTTAATTTATGGATTTGAAAAAATGTTATGATCTCAAAATACAATTTTTGCTTATCTTTTCAGTTACTATAGTCATACTAAATAGGTTTTCTTGTTGTTGTGGTGGTTGTTGTTTTGGGTTTTTTGTTATTGTTTTGAGACAGAGTCTCACTCTGTCGCCCAGGCTGGAGTGCAGTGGCGCGATCTCGGCCTAATGCAACCTTCGCCTCCCAAGAGATTCAAGAGATTCTCATACCTCAGCCTCCCAAGTAGCCGGGATTACAGGTGTGCACCACCACACCTGGCTAATTTTTATATTTTTCTTTCTTTCTTTTTTTTTTTTTTTTAAAGACGGTGTTTCACCATGTTGGTCAGGCTGGTCTTGAACTCCCAACCTCAGGTGATCCACCTGCCTTGGCCTCCAAAGTGCTTGGATTACAGGCATGAGCCACCACGCCCGGCCAATTTTTATATTTTTAGTAGAGATGGGGATTCACCATGTTGGTCAGGCTGGTCTCAAACTCCTGACCTCAAGTGATCTGCCCGCCTTGGCCTCCCAATGTGCTGGGATTACAGGTGTGAGCCACTGCACCCGGCCCTAAAAAGATATTTTTTCATGGATGCTTAGCAAGAACAGAAGGAAGAAAACAATTCCCATTTTCCTGTCTTTTTGTTGAATTAGTTCTTTGGATTCTTAAGATCCTCTAGTTCATGGAGGGTGTGACTGGGGAAACTAGGGAAGATGCTTCTGCTACCATCTAGCTGGGGTACTCCTCAGTGGTCACAGCTGTGGAAGGCGGGTCTTCCTTGTTTAGAGTGCCTCAGTAAGAAAAGACTTCCATGAAACTTAGCACTATTTCATCTCCATTCTCCTCCTAAGTCTTTTACGTTCCTCAGGATAGATAACACAAAATTGGCCAGACCTGGTGGCACGCACCTGTAGTCCTAGCTACTCATGAAGTCGAGGCAGGAGGATCACTTGAGCCCAGGAGTTTAAGAAGGCAGTGAGTTTAAAAGGTGCCACTGCACTCCAACCTGGGTGACAGAACAAGACGTCTCAAAAAAAGCACCATGTGGCCAGGCACGGTGGCTCATGCTTGTAATCCCAGCACTTTGGGAGGCTAAGGCGGGCAGATCACGAGGTCAGGAGTCCAAGACTACCCTGACCAATATGGTGAAATCCCGTCTCTACTAAAAAAAAATACAAAAAATTAGCCAGGCATGGTGGCATGCACCTGTAGTCCCAGCTACTCGGGAGGCTGAGGCAGGAGAATTGCTTGAACCTGGGAGGCAGAGGTTGTAGTGAGCCAAGATCACGCCACTGCACTCCAGCCTGGGTGACAGAGTAAGACCCTGTCTCAAAACAACAACAACAACAAAGCAGCACCATGTGTGTGGATTCCTCCTCTACTGTCTCCCACCTCATCTTCCCTCCACATATACTCTCACACAAAGACTGGAGCAAAGCAGACTTCTTTCACTGTGCCTTTGTAGCTAATTGTTTAGATTCTAGTGCAAGATGGCTCTTTACCACCGGATAAGCTTTGGTATGAACAATCACTACTGAGTTGTGTAGTAAAAGGAGGTTTATCTAAATATGTAGAAGAAAGTTGAGATTCTCGTTAGTTAGAAATTTGATTGCTAGAAATTTTGAATTTGATATAAAACAGAATAAGCAGTTAGGGAAGGGAACATAGAACATAATATAGGCTTTGTATATTGAAAGTTGTACTAAAAGAATTGCAAAGTCAATCCTAAGGCAAAGAGGCTATGAAAGAAATTATGCTAAAGGGATGGGAATAGGCTAGATGTGGGGGAAAAAATCAGTGGAATTCTTTTTTTTTTTTCTTTTAAGAATGTTTTTTATGTTAGGAAACATGCTTTCTATATTAGAAATGCAAGCATTGGGGGAAGTTTTCTCAGTTCCACATGATGTGATGTCTTTGAGGAGGTGAGGACAGGAAAGGGTAGACAGAACTTTAATCCTTGATAGGAAAGTATATGTTGAATGCCATCTGGGAAACTTCTCTGTGACTCATTTTGTCAATGTCGAAACCAAGCTGAAAGTCAGTTTGATTGTTCAAAGGTCTCTGTAATCATATAGTTAGGGTATTTCATTTGATAAACATTACCTGGCTTATCATTTCAAAACCTGTTGGAAGAATTTTTGAAATCACTAGTTGATGGGTTTAATGTCTATGAAAGATTTTATTTTATTTTTTTATGCACTGCTTATGAGTTTAAGCTGCCTCTTCTTAAGAGCATAATGTTATCACAAGCTCATGAAGATTGTAGTGAATGTCAGCAAAATATTGTATTTTAATAAATACTAAGATATGCTTAAATAGGTCCCCTTGACAAGCTCTTGGGAATTTCTGTGTTATAAGCTGCATTTAGAAGGAGTGAGAAAGGAAACATTAGGAGGTGAGTGGAAGAAAAGGAAAAAGACTGTATAGAGTCTTTTCTCCCAGTTGCCCTTTCTCAAGTTGTCTGTTGACTCCATTTGTCTTGGTCCATTTGGTCTACTGTAACAGAATGCCATAAACTGGTAGCTTATGAACAACAGACATGTGCTTCTTACAGTTCTGGAGTCTGGTGCTAGCATGTTCAGCATCTAGTGGGGGCCTAGTTTCTGGTTCTTAGTGTCACCTTCTGGCTATGTCATCACAAGATGGAATGAGCAGATAAGCTCTCTGGGGCCTCTTTGATGTTGGCACCAGTCCCATTCATGAGGGCTTTACCCTTGGGCTCTATATCTTCCCAGAGGCCTCACCTCCTAATGCCATCACCTTGAGGGTTAGGATTTCATCATATGAATTTGGAGGGCACACAGACTTTCAGACTACAGGTATACGTTGGTGCTTTCAACCCTAGTTGTTGTTACTTCGGCCTGCCTGTCTGACAAACAAGATACGTGGTAATAGGAATGAAGCCTATTTGTAGTGCCTAGTGTGTCTAATGCTGAGATGCTTTATACACATTACCATGTATTCTCAACCAGGGTATAGTAGATAATAAGAGCATTTTTGTGTAGATGAGAAAGCTAAGGCTGACAGTTATGTGACTCACCCAGGGTTACACACCTAGTAACAAATCCAGAGAATATTGTTCAGTTGTTCTCTTATTTGACCTCTCTGCTACTGACAACTGCTCCTTCCTTCCTGAATTTTTATTTTCCCCTGACTTTCATGACAACACATCTGTTTTTTTCTTCTAGCTTCTGGTCAGTCCTCCATAATCTCTTTGGTAGATCCTACTTCATCTCTTCACCCACTAAAGCTTGCTATTTCTACCCATTCTTTGATTTTCTTCCCTTCTCACATTGCATACTCTTCCTGAGAAACATCTATGCTCATAACTTAATTGCTCTCTTTATGCTGCTGAGTCCCAGATCTTTATTTCCATTCTAGATTTCTCATCTGAGAACCACACACATGAACGTAATGACAGATTTGATGTTCTCCACTTAAATGTGCTATAGGCACCTTAAATTCAATGTCCCACAGTGAAGTTTTCTCCTTGATTTTCTCCTGGGATTCTGTAACTTAGTAAATGGCAATATCATCCACCCAGTTTCTCCTATCAGAAATCTGGTTGTCATCCTCATTGTCCTAGCTCCTCATATTTTATATTCCATCTCCAAATTTTCCTGCTTCTGAAATTAATTTGCCTACCTCCATTCCCATTTTCCCCTTGGGAACACTGGCTGCACACAGTTGCTCTCTTCGTCTGTATTTCTTATCTGATAGCCCATGATATCTTTCGAAAGTGAAAATTTGATTTTTTTTTTTTTTGCCTGCCTTTTCCACATCTTTACCTTCAGTTTTTACTTGTTACTTTCAGCATTAAGCTCAAACTTCTTTACATGGGATACACCCCTCCTTACCTGTCTAGTCTCATTTTGCGCTGTTCTTTTACACTAGTTCTTGGAACATCCTCTTGCCTCTGGCCTTAGCACACACTGTCTACTGGGAGTGCTCTTTTTTCATTTCCAAAGACTGACTCTTTCTCACTCTTCACAGATTGAGGCTAGCTCCTTTCTTACAGCCTTCACTGACATCATCCCACCTCTGCTTGCCAAGTGGATTCCTCTCATGTGCTCTCATGACATCATGAAGTTAATCATTTTTCATAGCATTTGTAGCTGTGACCCAGTCCTCCTAAACCACATCTCAGACATATAACTGTCTTCTTTTCATTTTCACTTTATTTCATTCTCATAGGCATTGCACATTTAACCTTCCAAAACTAAACTCTTGTTTTTCTCCAAAAACAGCCGTTCCTCTTGACTTCCCCATCTTAGAAAATGGCAGTATTACTATTCCATTTTTAATTAGACCAAAATCCAGAGTTGTCCTTAGTTCCTTAAGTTTTTCACAGCCCATATCCAGTCCATCAATAAACCTTACTCTTTTTTTTTTTTTTTAGACAGAGTGTCGCTCTGTTGGTCAGACTGGAATGCAAATGGCGTGATCTTGGCTCACTGTAACCTCTGCCTCCTAGATTCAAGTGATTCTCCTGCCTCAGCCTCCCAAGTAGCTGGGATTACAGGCATATGCCACCATTCCAGGATAATTTTTGTATTTTTAGTAGAGATGTGGTTTCACCATGTTGTCCCGGCTGGTCTCAAACTCCTGACCTCAGGTGATCCACCCACCTTGGCCTCCTAAAGTGCTGGGATTACAGGCGTGAGCCACCTACAACATGTATTTAGAGTCTGACCACCTCTCACTGTTTCTCCTACTATCACCCTAATCCATGCCATCCTCACCTTTTGCCTGGATGTCTGCAGCACCTACTGACTAGTCTCCTGCTTCTGCTCCCCTTCCCCAAAAGTAGTTCTCATTGTAACAGCCAGAATGATCCCCTTTTAAAAAGCAATTCAGAACTTCTCACTCCTCTGTGCAAAACCTTTACATCTCTCTCAGAGTAAAAGCTAAAGGACTCACTCCATCATCTGTCCCGCTTTACACTCTGATTAATACTTCTGACCTCCTCTCCTATTACTCGCTTCCCCTTTTTCTGTGACTCCAACTATGTAGCTCACCCCTCATTTTCTTTAGGTCTCTGGTTCAGATGTCATCTTTTTATTGAAGCCTGCCTTGACTGTGCATCATAGAAGAGCTCATTCTTTTCCACTCTGTTTAATTGTTCTCCGTGGCACTTGCTACCATTTGGCTAGTTAAATATTTTCTTATTATTATCCTACTCAAATAGAATACAGCCTGCACAAGGGCAGCAACTTGGTCTCTTGACTGCTGTGTTCCCAGCATCTGGAGCATTGTGTGACCCCAATAGGCTCTAAGTAAATAGCTGAAGCTAGGGTAGTAGTTATGTCATGGACTTAGTGATATAACAGACCTGCTAATGCAGTGGTGACTCCCAGCTCCGGTACTGAGCTCTCTGACCCCTTGCAGTTAGACCTCTCCTTAGCTTCAGTTCCTAATCAGTCATGCAGGATGTATTCATTCTTACTTCCAATGTTATTTGTTTGGGAGAAGGTTAAATAAAATAATCTGTATCAAGTGCTTACCTCAGTACCTTGCCAATAATAAACAGTTGAGAGCAGCTGCTGCTACTAATACTGCTGTTAATTCTGATCAGATTACAACTTTTAAATTGCTTCTTACTTATTTGTCTCTTCTACCAGATTTTGTCTGGCTACATCTTAAACTTGCTATAATAATAATAACAACAATGTGACCATAAGAACACCAGTAATAATAATAGCAGCTGTTATCATTTGGGTGCTTACTGAGTACTAGAAAGTATTCTGTAAGTCAGCACTTCCCAGTGCCACTTCCTGCAGTGATGGAAATGTTCTGCTCTGTCCAGAGTGGTCATCACTAGCCACATGCAGCTATTGAGCACTTGAGCACTTGGCAATGTGACTGAGGAACTCAATTTTTAATTTTATTTAGTTTTAACTAATTTAGATTTTAATGACCATGGGTAGCTAGTGGCTTCTGTATTGGATTTTAAAACTCTCAATTCTTTACCTACATTAATTCATTTAATACTCAAGGGTTAAGGAGATTATAGATGAAGAAATTGATTTTCTGAGTGGTGAAGTAACGTGCCAAAGATTACACAGCTGATACAAGGCAGAACTGGGATTTAAAGGTTAAATACCTAGATAATCTGGTTCCTGGGTCTGTTGACAGCACCTTCTATGCTGCACCTCCCTCACGTCATTCTCAAGAATTAAAATCTCAGAGGCAAAGGACCAAGGTGGCATATCTGTCTTCTTGCTACAGGGAAAGCTGAGAGTGAATTTCTGGTTCTTACTGCAGTGAAATATCAATCACTCCTAAGGTGAGAAATTCCCAGACTTAGGATAAGTGTTCAAACAGTTCTAAACAGGTAAGCTTGGCTACTCAACCTCTGTGTGCACTTTTTTCCCAGACTTAAATTTACAAGAACAGTGGCAGCAACAACAAAATGTTTCCTTCTAACGTGTTGCAGCTATTTTTCCTAAAAGCAAAAAACATGCTCTCTCCCTCCCCAAAAGGGGGAATGACACATCTTACCAGGTATTGTTTCCAGCTTGAAGTCCATGATGTCTGGGCTGAGCTTGTTCCTTTTGTTAAGGTTCCCTTATGTCACTATAACTAGTGAGCCACCAACTTCTTTTTATAAAATATTAGGAGAAAAGGAGAAGGGGAAATTAGTTAAAAACAGAAATGTGTCTATGTCAGACCAAGGAAGAAATATGAGTAGATACTTCAGTCTTAGCTTTTGCTGTTGGGTCTGAATCCAAAGTTGGTGTTTTCAGTTCCCTTCCTCCACTACTCATTCATTCCATGTTCTTTTTGCCCTCAGCCAGCTCTCAGCTAATTGTAGATTTTTATCTGAGTCACTTATATCTGACAACACTGTAGACTATCATTTGTAGGGTTAGGGGAGGGGGCTTGGCGTCCTTGGTGGTCCTGCCTGTTTGGAGACGTTTCTGTCTTCCATTATCTGTTACCGCTAGATGCGGTCAAACCAGGAGGTAGTCCAGGTTCCAGACACACACCTCCCTTCTCTCATTCTGTAGCAACAATCTTCTTTACCCTTGATAATCGAGATTCATTAACACAACCAATTCTGTCACCTTCCTTTTTGTCTCTGTTCTGTGTCATGAGGAGTTCAGAATTGCTCGGTTGCAGTTTAAGCTTCCAAATCAGTGGAAGCATTGTTGAGTCCCTTGGTGAAATCATTCTTCGCTTGGGTGCTGAGACTTAAACCAGCAGAACCAGAGTCGCAGTGAGGGGGAGTTGCAAGTTGATCATTAGGTGTGATGATGGGGAGGAGAAGATGTGTAACTAATTCTGCTTCTGTCTCTTGGTTATTGGGCCCTGTGTTACGGCTGTGGGAGAAACAATGTTATGTATTATTCACTGGTTCTGAGCATCTTGGGAGACACCATCCTATCTAATTTCATTTGGAACTGAATCTTCAGAAGATGATTTCAGCATTCTGAAAGATGATCTTGTAGATGATGGGGTATATGGTAAGAACAATAAATCCCATTAGCATCATTCCATCGTTGTACTCGTTCGCTGTTCAATCTTGAGTGAGATACCATGGTGATGAATGAAGCATTGGGTCATTCTGTGGATGGCAGAGGTGTGGTGCACAGGAAAGGCAGTTTCATATTCAGAATATGTGTCTTTTCGTACAAAGAGCGACACGTGGCCCCTAAAAGTTAGGGTGTATGTCTGAAATCATGTGTGTTTTCATAAAATTAAGTCCATTCTAAGTTGTTACTTGGAGGCACAAGCAAAGCAAAACATTTAAGGTGAACGGGGGTTTGAATGAGTTGAAACTGGCTGACACTGACTCACTATGACCTTGAGCAAGACGCTTAACTACTGCAAACTGCCTGTTCCTCATATCTGTGAAATTGGGATAATGATATTTTTATGTATTAAAGGCTTTGAACCAGTCAGATGAAAGGTGCTGTGCAAGTGAAAAGTGTTTGTTAACAACAGCAATAATAATCCTCTTCTCACCTTGCCCTCAGTATGACCTGTGTTTAAACTGAGCACTGTTAAAAAGATTGTCTATGAAATGGTATCCCGAATAGTTCGTTATGTTGCTGCTATATGCTCTCACAGCACTCCATAAATTTCCTTCCCAACACTTTACCTAGTTTGTGATAACCTGCTTGATTATTTGAATAATATTTGTTTCCCCCAC
Source organism: Aotus nancymaae (assembly GCF_030222135.1). Classification (NCBI taxonomy): domain Eukaryota; kingdom Metazoa; phylum Chordata; class Mammalia; order Primates; family Aotidae; genus Aotus; species Aotus nancymaae. The sequence goes on from NW_026988450.1 coordinate 73,587,704, forward strand.
TAGATCCAAAAGCCTCTGAGGACAATGGGGACCACTTTAGTCTGTTTATTATAACATCTCCAAGGCCTAGCATGGTTCCCACATGTGGTAGACATTCAGCAAATATTTACTGAATGAATAAATGGAGAAATAAATATAATGCATGTTTCTAGAATTCTGCCAAAACAACATGAAAAACCCAGAGATGTAAAATCAATTTGGTTTCTTTTCCACCAGTATGGGGATCCTAATGCTGTATTCCATATAAATAAATCATTCTGGTTGGTCATCATCTTATAGTGGGCATGGTGCCATGAGAAATTTATTGGAGTAATTTTTAACAGCAGAAATGTTTAGTAACAGATGCACATGGATGGCAGGTTGCCTCGTTCGGCTTCCATCTGTTAGACAACTGTCTATTCTAATGAGACTGGTCCATTAGAACTAGACAAATAGCACTCTTACCCATGTTTAACCTTACTCATTTTCACAGTTTTTCCAAAAGGCTTGAAGGAGGAAAGGTGTTTCCATGTTTGGTTGGCTGCTACTTAATAATAGTGTATCACAACACCTTGGCAAACCATAAAGTCCACTTGATGTGTCATAATGCTCAACGAGGAAGTATTCTTTCTTAAGTGTTTCGCCAAAAGTCAAACCCATGCTAAATAATGGCACTAGGAAACACACTCAGCTACAGATAATTTGGTCCAATAGATTTCAGTGTAGGTTGTGCAATTGGCAACAGAAACTGGCATGAGATGAAGGGTTATAATCCATGCTGGTCATCATTAGTGTGTGTGATTTTTAAATAGGGCAGAGGCAATATACTAAACTCTAGAAAATATGGTATGTCCATATGTACATGCCATTAGGTTAGACCCAGTGAAAACATGATGATTCTCAGCTAGGGCATGCCTTTTAATAAAAACTTTACCAAGTTTTTTTTGCTATATAAAGGTGGAGACAGTGTTGGCCTATATAAATTTACCCTGTACATGACCAGTTAGTTTGGTGATGTGTCATTAAGTGTGGACCAACTTCCATAAATGTCTTCGTGCTTAGCATAATGCCTGGCACCCAACTGGAACTCAGTAATTATTTGTTGAATGAATGTTCTAGGACCAATTGAAGCAATTCCGTCAGGATTTCCAGCATGAGAGCAGTTCCATAACTTTAGATCACTATGAATTAAAAGTTGGAATAAAAAGTTGGAAGGCTTAGGAGTACTAAGCAGAACATAAAGCAAATAGCTTATCACCAGTATGTGCCTGTAATAAACTTCTGAAGGCTGTGTCATTTCCAAAATGTAAAATCATTGGGTATGTGTTATTTTGGGAGGCAGACATCTAACAATGAATGTTTTGGAGAAAGTAAATCTATCTGGGTCTTGGTTCAGTTACAGGAATGACTAATTTTATGCTAGATTCTCACATGATTCAAAAAGTGTGTGAATGACTCAGCTCATTAATATCCTTAGCTCCTGTGATCAACCCCCCCCCACCACCACCCCCAGTGAAATGATGGCTATAAGGCTATACTGATAATTGGAAGAGGTGGAGACTTTGACTTTGCCCTGTGACAATAAAATGACACACTTTAAGTAATTACATATGCATACAATATTGTTTGAAAGAAATGAGTTATATTATCATATAAATACATTTAATATTTGTGTTAAAATATGGCAGAAATACAATGTAGTTTCAGCATGGATGAGGACTGAGTTCTACTTTTTGTTTCTACCCATTATGTTTTTTCCTAAAACAACAAGCCTCTGTTTATAGGGACAGAGCCATTTGGAGGCCTTAGTTGCTAACAGTCAGCTCGTTGATTACCTTCTCCTTGCTGACATAAAGAAATGTTGCAGTCACAGAGGTGTTGGGTTCTAATTACATGTAGCTAAGTATTCACAAGTGATTTTGAGCTAAACTGAGCAATATATTGAAGAGTTTGTGGAATTTCAGGGGATTTGCGTGTTTCTCCCTGTTACTGTTTCCTTCTTTTTGAAGCAGTTCATTAAACAAAGACCTGGATATTTGGAGTCAGCCTTTGTGCATATGTCTGCTCTTGCTAGAGTCTCTAGTGACTCAGAAGTCTAATGCACACTTTTCACTCCTTATTTAAAATAGCCTGACTTCTCTACAGCATTTGACAGATCTTGAAATTCCTTCCTAAACTTTGTGGATATTTTCTTTTGGTTGTTTCTTAACTCTTGTACTTTTTCTTTTTAAACTCTTTTAGCTGCCCTTAAAATGTGATATCCTCCATAGTTTGGTCTCAGTCCTTTTTTTTTTTGTTTATATTTATTCAGTCTATTTATTCATTTGTTTCCATGGTTTCCATTAAAATCCATACACTGCTGGGCGCGGTGGCTCACGCCTGTAATGCCAGCACTTTGGGAGGCCGAGGGGGGTGGATCACAAGGTCAGGAGATTGAGACCATCCTGGCTAATACAGTGAAACCCCATCTCTACTGGAAAAAAAAAAAAAAAAAAGATTAGCCAGGCATGGTGGCATGCACCTGTAGTCCTAGTTACTTGGGAGGCTGAGGCAGGAAAATCACTTGAACTCAGGAGGTGGAGGTTGCAGTGAGCCGAGATGGAGCCATTGCACTCCAGCCTGGGTGACAAAGTGAGACTCCATCTCAAAAAAAAAAAAAAAAAATTCATACACTAGTTGCTCCACATGAGTGTTTTTATGTCAGTCTTGATGAACTACAGACCTGGATATTCAGCAACATTGGAGATACATATATATATACACACACATATATATATGAAATGATAATAGTAACAACAATACTACCAGCTACTCGTTATTCAATCTTTTCTGCATCAGACAGGTGAGTACTTTATTACTTCATTTATTTACCTCACAGCAACACTATACATTCACTTAAAAAACAGAAAAATGTCTCATAAAAATCCCAGTTTCTAACTGTCCTGGGAAAGCCTGGGCTTGCCTTCTCACCTGGCAGCAGACATCAGCAGCCAAGTAACAGCTTTCCTCTTACCTGGGGTTTGTACCATCTACTTCAACACAGTCCTCACCACTTCCTATTAGGTGCACTTATTGTGAGTTTCCTTGTGTCCTTGCTTGTCTAGCCCCACAGGCATTTCTGACACCTGTAAGGACTATTTACATGCTTTCCCAGCTGGTTGCAGACTTCTCTGTTTTTTGCCCTGGGACTGGAATGGTTTTCTCAAATGAAATTTGTTACTTGCTTTCTCTTAATTTTTTTTTTATGTTAGGTTTCTTTATCAGCTCCTCCACAACCCACGGCTGTGTTGAAGTCTCTTCACTGAACTTAGAAGGAAAAGTATAAACGTTTTTGGTCCTTTACTATGGGCCAGAATTCAACACAGGTGTGATTTAGTTAAATCTTCACAGCACAGAAATGGGTGTTTCTGATTCCTAGTTAAGAGATGAGTAAAATTCAAGGCCCAGGGGATTGTCTCAAGATCCATACCCAGAGTGGATTCAGATCAGTCTGATCCTGAGCTCCAAGTTTTTTTTCTCCTCCATCATAACAACTCTAACTCCTGTTCCTGTATACAAATAAACAAGTCTCTCTAGCGCTCTCATTCCCAAGATCTGCTTCATATCTTGTTCTTCCTTTGCCACCAAACTTTATTCATTAGTTCACACAGAACTCTGTTAACCCCTTTTCTCATCTCAACACAGTGTAATTTAGCCTTCCTAATTCACTCGTTCACCCTCATCATCTGAGCATCCACTGTGCAACAGGCAGCATGCCAGGCACCGGGGACATAACCCATGGCTGAGAGAAGCTTCATGGAGCAATAGTTCCAGTGCTGTATGAAGAATGCCTTGTAATTAAATCCAGTGGATTTAAGGATTAGCCCTTTTCTTACTTAAGCTCACTCGCATCATTTTCCCCACAGGACAAGCACTTCTCTAATGGAAATTTTCTTTCCTTTCTTCTGTAGCATTCCTCACTGCCGGTTTTCTTCTTCAGTTTTACAGAGCTCCTTTTGCATCGCTCTTCTTTGTCTTCCCATGCCCTCATTCTAAATGTTTCTGGCTGCATACTAGGTACCTTCACTTCGACGTCTTACAGATTCAGTGATTTCTGCTGCTTTCCTCAAGAAAAACTAGCATTTGACTAGTTGTCCACATTAAATATCTTGGAGGCATCATTACTCCCTTGTCTTCTCACAACAAGAGTTGGTGATTCTGCTTCAAAAACAGCATCGCGGTCTGACCCAGTTGCCAGCACCTCTCCTATTAGTTAACATGTGGCAGCAACTGCCCTCACCCTCCCTGTCAGTTGTGTGTCCTCCAGGCATTAACGATAGTAATCATTTTTTTTTAAGTTCTCATTATCACTTTACTCCTCCACAGTGCAAAGATCTTGTAGGGTCTTTCTTGCTGCCTATTTGGTCAGGTCTCAATTCTATAACCTGGCTTCCAGGGCTGTTCACCCTCTGCCCCTGATCGACTTTCTGGTCCTCTCTCATTTTAGCTACAGTGCTTAGCACATAGAGAGCACTCACGGAATAGTAGATGAGTAAGTGGGTGGCACAGAAAAGTCTGACCTTTTGTCTTCAAAGGGCAGTAGTAAATTTTCATCATGTAAGTATGGTACCTGCCGTTTACTTCTCAGTAGCTTCTCTCACTTTTAAATTATAATGGTAGAAACATTAATCCAGTATACTGTGTTTCTCCAAAATTCGTATGTTGATGTCCTAACCCCTAGGACCTCAGAATTTGGAAATCGGGTCTTTAAAGAAATCATGAAGTTAAAATGAGGTCAGTAAGTGGGCCTTCATCCAATATGACCGATGTCTTTGTGAGAGGAAATTTGGACACAGACCTGTGTAGAGGGAGGGCCATGTGATGACACAGAAAGATACCACCTACCAACCAAAGAGAGACACCTCAGTAGGACCCAACCCTGCTGACACCTTGATCTTGGACTTCTTGATTCTAGAACTGTGACAAAAGAAATTTCTGTTGTTTAAGCCACCTAGTCTGTGGTACTTTTTTATTGCAACCCTAGTAAATTAATAGACCTAGTATCTTTTAATTCACTGAGATTCTAAGTCCTGTATCTGGGGAGACTATTCTTAGGAAAAGGATGGACCTAATCTAATAGATCCTCTCCTTTCATTTCAAACTTCTTTGAGGTATTTGAAATTTGTCCAAGGAAGTTCAAGGTTACAGTGAACTATGATCACAATACTGTACTCCAATCCGGATGACCCAGAGCCCGACCCTGTCTCTTTAATTAAAAAAAAAAAAAAATTCTCTTAGGAAAAGAAAGTCATCTTCATCTTTTTCATACTACATGATCAGCCATTCAATTTTTTTCCTCTCAATAATCTATTTCTCTTAGATATTCAAACAAAGCAAGAAATCGTTTAAAAAAATAGTGCCCATTTATTTTATTGATTTAAACTGATAGAGTTGAATTTTTTTTTTAATTTCATTTTGATAGCTAGAATACAGTAAGATCTCTTTGCATTGAATGGCCCTGCAAACTGTAGCATCAAACCAGGAGAGAAGACATTTGCAGCAGTGAATTTATGTGCACTTTTCTAAACTGCTGTTTAGAAAAACAGCAGTTTTCTAAAGGTTCTGGTTTTGGGGGAAAAACACAGTGAATCACTAAAAATATGGTGTATTCAGCTTTTCCTAGTCATATTTCAGGTTGTCATGTTGTCAGACCTCAAAATGCCTCTCCCCTCCATCCTCACTGCCCGCACCCCTACTCAGTCTTCACCTCCTCAGCAGTGATTGTAGTGGAACAGCGGGAGTAAAGTAGGTTGACTGTGTTAGAGACTTTGTTGGAAAACAACACTCAGATTTTACTTATCTGCTTAGATTATCCCAGATTACGTAATAATTTCAGACAGATTACACCTTGACAAGGCTCACCTGAATGCCTTCCTATAATGTTACCGTTAATATCTTAGGTGGATGTGAGTCCATTTTATGTCATAAATCCAGAAAGAGAGCCTATAATCCTTTCTAAGAACCAGCAATTTATTTTCTAGGTCTACTCTCAATTCTCCATGCTATGATTTTGAACTTCTCACTCTTGTTCTATTATGTAGAGGTAGAGGATAGTTAGTCACATGTATGATAGCTCTCTTTTTTTTGAGGCAGAGTCTTGCTCTGCTGCCAGGCTGGAGTGCAATCGTGGCTTGCTGCAACCTCCACCTCTTTAAGCAATTCTCCTGCCTCAGCCTCCCGAGTAGCTGGGACTAAAGGCACATGCCACCACGCCCAGCTAATTTTTGTATTTTTAGTAGAGACGGGGTTTTACCGTATTGGCCAGAATGGTCTTGCTCTCTTGACCTCATGATCCACCTGCCTCGGTCTCCCAAGTGCTGGGATTACAGGTATGAGCCAGTGCGCCTGGCCAGTAGCTCTTATTCTTGAGATATTAGACATAATTAAATAGCCTTTCTATCTTCTCTTTTCCAAACTGAGTTTTATTCTTTAGCCTTACATAACTTCTGTTAAATCCTTAATTACATATAGCACTTGTCATTAAAGCCTCTCCATGTTTTCTACAACTCTCTTTAATGGTGAATCCAGCACTTGGGGGTTAGCAATACAAGAAGGCAGTCAGTTCCTACACTCTACTGTAAATATAAATTTTAGACATTTTGGTTTCATGCTTAATTCTCATTTTCTATTTAGTAATCAAAATAAATAGCAATTAAGCAAAAGATTATATTTTTCTCCTCTGTGACAAAAGTTAAAGCAGATACTTTGCAAATAATCTTTTGACTTCATATGCATCAATAACTCATATTCAGAGAGATTAGAAATATATCCCACTGACTCGAACCAAAATCTGGAATTTTCTGTATCTAACTTGTAGTCTTTGCATTACATCTGACTACTTGGAAAGAGGATAAGTCATTTGACTTCTTTCTACATCATTTTATTTATTTGTGAAACTGAGGGTAGGAGATTAAGATTAGATTATCTCTAAACTGTCTTCCAGCCTAGAAATTGTACTGTATTCTAATAATAATGGCAGCCAGTAAATTGTGGCTTTTAGTGTGTAAGTATATTTGGAACTAATAAGATTAACTTATTTGAAATACATGTTGAGTACTACCTATTCTGTGCTGGGCACTGGTAATACTATGATAAATCAGACATCTTTCAAGGAGTTTACACTTTGTTAGGAGAAAGGCATAAAAATAAGCAATCGAATATTCCTGGAATGGTGGTAGAGGTCTGTCTCAAGCGTATGAGGGCACAATAGAGAGCTTGGTGAGTTTTGCTTGGCAGCAGGAGCATCAGGAAAGGGCCAGTGATGAAAGGGAGCAATTATGAAGGCCTGATGCAGAGCAGCTGCAGTGAAGTGGTGTGGTGCAGCTTGACTATAGTGGCTAAAGCTGGAGGATGAGAAAGTGGAAAGGGTGGCTCCTTTTTCCCCCAAAGGAGGTGGAACATGAACAGAAAATAACTGGGGGCAGGGAGCCAGGATTATAAGAGGTTGTTTGTTTTAAAATATGGGTGTGAAGAGCTTCTGTAAAGGTTCTTGGGGAAAGAGGCTGTAGAGAGGAAAGTTCATTGTAAAAGAGATGAAGATGTAATTAAGAACAGGGCTGAGAATGGATAGAGAGATAGATGGATAGATGGATAGATATGTGATAACATACACAGAGCAAAATGTTAATTGTGGCATCTAGGAAGTAGATGAATGAGTCTTCACAATATACTTCCTTCAACTTTTCTGCATATTTGAAAATTTCTAATATTAGGAAATAAGTTTATATTTTTGGGGATGGAGAAGAACATGGGTTGAGAATTTAGCCTTGAACAGAACCGGGGGGCACTTATTCCTTGGCATGGCAGGACATTAGGGAAAGTCAAGGTTAAAGCCCCAGCCACTTTTGTAAAGTAGAAGTGACTCTCACCTGCTTGGGTGGAGGGCCAAAAAAAACGATTGTTGAGCATGAAGGATGGAATAACTACTGGTGAGTGTGAGATAAGACTGAGCAGACCTGGGTGCTGATGCTCAGGTCTGGTGAAGTTGCCACATTTGTGATTTTCCCTGGTAGTTATCAGAAGACCACAAGTTTGTAGGATCAGGCTGGGTGCAGTGGCTCATGCCTGTAATCCCAATACTTTGGGAGGCTGAGGCAGGTGGATCACTTGAGGTCAGGAGTTCAAGACCAGCCTGGTCAACATGGTGAAACCCCATTTCTACTAAAAGTACAAAATTAGCTGGGTGTGGTGGCGCATACCTGTAATCCCAGCTATTTGGGAGGCTGAGGCAGGAGAATCGCTTGAACCCGGAGGTGGAGGTTGCAATGAACCGAGATCATGCCATTGCACTCCAGCTTGGGCAACAAAAGCGATACTCTATCTCAAAAAAAACCAAAAAAATAAAAATTAAAAAAAAAAAACCAAGTTAGTAGGATCATTGAAGGGCCATCAGCTTAAGGAAGCGAAAATAGAATGAGTAGTTAGCAAGTTGGCATGAATGATTCCCTTCAGTATTTGCCAGCAGTCTGTCCTAGAACGTGTCCCAACCTCTTTGGTACTTTGTTCAAGAGATTGTTTTCAGCCTCACTATCTTTTGCTTTGAATTATCTGAGATAAAAACAATATTGCAAAACTTTGTTAACACTATTATTGTTAGCATTTAATTCAGGTAATTTTGTTGTGTCCCTTAGGTAAAAGAAGAACGTCCAGAAAAAATACCAGATTTAAAATTATTGGTGGAGAAGAAATTTTTGGCTTTACAGAACAAGAATTCTGATGCAGACTTTCAAAATAATGAAAAATTTGTACAGTTTAAGCAGCAGCTGAAAGAACTAAAGAAGCAATGTAAGTCAACATGCTTTGCTTTGGTTCGGCTTTTTGAAATTAGGGAACTGACTTGATGAACAGCCCCAGAAAACTGATTTTATAAAGTTTGCTTATCTGCTTGGCTTGATCCTCTTTCTAAGTTGCTTTCTAGTGTTGTTGCAATTCTGTATTTTGTCTAATTTTTTATTCAAAACAGCCCGTCCATTTCTGAAAGCCAACGGTTTCCACAAAGTGCTCTTGAAAATTTCCCAGCAGCTAGTTTTATGTATTTGTCCCATTGCTGGGGAGGGGAATTGGGAAAACAAAATAAAACTGAAAACTATTTTATTTAAATAACAATGGTAGTTTTCAAGTTTTAAACTGCTGTGCCAAGCTTTAAAATAACCACACTTTGATTCTGGTTGTGCTGCTTTGGAGTAACATTAGCTATGTTTTCTCAGAAGACTGCTTTTATCTTCTCAACTATGAACCAAAATCTCCTTGATCAATTTTAGCATTGTAGTAGTGTAAATTGCATGTGATTTTAAAATTTGTTGCCTTCTTAATAAACTATTACATTCAGGTTTTTTAGTGGACATAATTTTGACTTAAAAATTGGAGCAGGAATTTAATTTTTTGGTATAAAAAAAATTTGTAAACAGTATTTACCAGAAATAATAATATCTTTTCTGCACAGTAAAGTACATATGCCCTTTCTTTTCTCATTCTTCCATGTGGTCCACATACCAATTTTATGTAAATTGATTTTTTCACATTAGTATCTAGTTAGTCCTATAGTCTTTGCTTCTTTTAGGATTGAGACTCTTATATTTCTTAAAGAATTGAATAGTGAAGCAAACAACCTTTTCTAACTTTAGTCTTCCATCCCCTTCATTTACACACTGAGCAGGAATGTTGTATGATAGGAGACATAAATTTACTTCATGTCCTTATATGTGCTTAATGTAGGGATTTGTATTTTGAAATAGACTTTCTTTTAAATATAAGCGTTTTCTTTAAATTGATGCTGAGATCTCAAAAAATGACTGAGGAAGCTGCTTCACTTTTGTCTATTGTACAAATAACTTAAGTTTCACAATTTGGAATGTTTTGCAATCATGATGAGACTTTTGTTTTTACTGTAGATTTAACCAGTAAGCATTTTCCCCATATTTTAAGTCTATTTTTTGTTCTTTTTTGAATATCACAACTCCCAACATCCTTCTAATGTACTTTTCACTATTCCCTCAAATGATTAATAATACCCTAAAGAGATAATAATTTGCCGGTGGCTTTCTGATCTTCAAGATGCTAGTGAATTAATTGTACAGCCATGAGAATTAGACATTATTCTCCTTAAATATACATGGGCCATATAGTCTTTATCTCTTATCTGTGATACTTATTACTCAGTGATGTGTGTGTGTGTGTGTGTGTGTGTGTGTGTGTGTGTGTAGTATCTGGCACATGGACCTGGGATTACCAGCCTGAGGCCAACAAATCTGCTCTGTTGGGACGTATAGGTTAAACAAAGCTTTTAAAAGCTCACATTATATGACCTCCAGGTTGTTTACCTGGTCATCTCATGATAATTAGAAACTCTGATTGGCAGTTTTAGATTTCTTGATTAAAAACCTAAGTAAACTGATTGTTTTAGGCATTTTTTCAAAGGTGTTCTCGGTGAAAGGACTAGGAACTATTCTATATGGTGCTTAGTGAAAATATTTTGAACTAATGTATGTATCAGTTATTTGTATTTATTTATTAAATGCAAAAGTTTTCTGTCAAATAAATAGTAATTTTTCAATCTTAAAAAAATATGCTAGTGAATTTCAGTTTTGGTGTTGGTCTAAGTAGCCAAATGTATTTTATTTGACTGTTTGGAGCCAGTATTCATAAATTGTGGCAGACTTAGCATCCAATCGTAATTCCTGATTTTTAAGAAATTTTACAATACTGGTTGAAGGACAAATATTCAGAAATATAAATTTTCTTCTTTCGTTATTGTTCACAAAGTTATTATTCCATAAGGTAAATGATGAAGAATTTTAGAATCATATACTCATGGAGAAACGCTTTCTAATTAAAAACATATAATTCAACAAAACGATACATGTTGAAATCGTGGCTGTTATTTCTTAAATCTCTCTAAAATGGGGGTGGGGGGGAAGAAAATGTTTCCTCAGGCCACCAGTACACATTATTTGGATAGACAGTCAAACCTTGTGTGTATTTATATTGAAAGAAATACTTCCTTATATAAGGTTTCCCTGTATATTGTAACACTGGAATTAAAATAACTTTCCCCTAAAATAATTAAAATAAAAATTTCCCCTAGAATTTTATTTTAAAAAGTTTATAGATTTCAAATGACAGAACAAGCAAAATATTAATACCTTTAAAAATACTCTGTAAGATCTGTATGCCTTACTTGCAAAATGTAGTTTTAGTGCAACATTATTAGCACTGTTAATTGAACTTGTATCATGTCTAGTGGATTTTCTTTCTTTAGATTTAACACTGCTGTGAGGATTCTAATTAGGACCAGGCTCCCACAATATTTGTGTAGCCAGGTCAAAGGTACACTATGATATATAAATGAGCTAATGAATCTATTTTGAGATATGCGCTGGCGGCAGGGAATAGCAATAATAATTTTTTTGTTTTTAAAGATTAGAAAATAGAGGTCAGGGAGAGAGACTTACTTATAATTGCCTGTTTTGACAGAGTAAAGGCGAAAGTGCTTTTATGGTCTACATAGATCCAAAGGGTTCTTTTATGAAAATAACCACCATGTTTTCACTAATTTTCTTATGTAAGAACATAAATGCATGGGATTACATTTGACCAATCAGGATCTAATCAGAGAAATACCAGGAATCTTTTAGGTGGAGAAAGGCCAAGATGGAGATGCAATGAAGTTGTCTCCCAGGTGGTTTTGTCACATGGGCAGGCCTAGGTACACTCTACTGGCAATGCACCAGCTGTAAGTGAATCTAGCTGTGGCTCAGCAGCTGGTTCTCACACTTTTTGGTCTTATGCTCCCTTTACATTCTTAAATTGTTTTTTTGGCTTTTTTGAGACAGAGTCCCGCTCTGTTGCCCAAGCCAGAGTGCAGTGGTGCAATCCTGGCTCACTGCAACCTCCGCCTCCCAGGTTCAAGCAGTTATCCTGCCTCAGCCTCCCAAGTAGCTGGGATTGCAGGTGCACGCCCCACACCCAGATAATTTTTGTTTTTTTTGTAGGGATGGGGTTTCACCGTGTTGGCCAAGCTGGTCTTGAACTCCTGACCTCTGCCGCGGCCTCCCAAAGTGCTGGGATTACAGGTGTGAGCCACCACGTATGGTCACATTCTTATTTACAGAGGTCTCATTTACTGAGAGCCTCCAGAGAGCTTTTGTTTACTGGTTATATCAGCTGACATTTATCATATTAGAAATCAAAACTGGAGAATTTTAAAAGTATTAACATATTAAAAATAATAAGCCTATTATTACATGTTAACATAAACAGTATCTGATATGAAATACCACTTTATATTTTACAAACATAAAGGAAAAATTATTGAGAAGAGTGGCATTGTTTACATTTTTGCCAGTCTCTTCAATTTCTGGCTTAATAGAAGGCAGCTAGATCCTCATATCTCTATCTATTTTGTTGATGTACACAAAGAAAATCTTGTCTCACACATTGATAATTGAACTTGCTGAAAAGATCTTGCAGACCACCAGAAGCTCTCACTTTGACAATTCTAGATCTAGGCCTGGGGTCGGTAAACTGGGCCATGGACCAAATTCAGCCTGCCTCCTAATTTTCTATGACCTGCAAGCTAACAATGGTTTTTATATTTTTTAATTGTTGGAAGAAAAAAATCAAAAGAGGGATAATATTTAGTGACTTATGAAAATTCTATTTCAGTGTCCATAAATAGTTTCATTGGAACACAGGCATACTCACCTGTTTATATATTTTCTGTGGGTACTATCACACTATTATGACAGGGTTGAGTGGGTGCATCACAGACCATCTAGTTAGCAAAGCTTATCGTATTTATTATCTGGCTTTTTACGGTAAACATTTACTGACCCTTGATCTAAATTATATTGGGAAATAACGGCAGTTTTTGTTTTTTTAATTTTAGATTTTTCCCTAAATACCATCCATTTGTCTCAGGTGTATTCAGAACACTTTGAGGCTTCACTGTGTATTAATTACTACAGTTGAGGCTCTGAAATAAATAAAAAGCAAAAAGCAAGAATCTGTACATGCAGAAGACAGTGTATACAAACATGATATAATATGAGAACCATTAATAACAAATAGCAAAGAAAAACATCAGAAACAAATGTTGTACAATGTGGACCTAAGTGAGGAGAGTCAAAACAGGAATACTGTGCCAGTCAACTGATAGGGGCTCTCTGAAGCAGTAAGTTCAGAAAGATTCTGAGGCTGAGTTCAGCTCCAGTAGGAAAGAATGTGCTAAAAGATAACAGTGGGAAAGGAGAGGGCAGTACAGATGTCTAGTATTTACCATTCCCAGATTACAAACCTAACAGATACACTACACTCATTTAAAGATATCGTTACTCTAAATGTAGTATATTTCAGTTATACACAATAATTTTCCCAATAGTTATGTCTTATAGATATTACTAGGCTTTAGATATAATATCTTTGAACAAAGAATTTTGTCCCTTAGATACCCAGTGTCCTGTATGTTAGAAATAATTATGTCTGCCTCAGCTTACATCTCAGGGTCATTACCAAGATTAAATGAGATACTGACTCTGCTAGTTTTAAAAGCCTTAGATTTAAGTTATTGCAGAAGAGCTAGTACAGCGTAATGTAAAGAACATGGCTTAGCAGCCAGAAGACTTGGATTTTAGTCACTTAATAGTAGCCTGATCTCCCTTCAGATACCACCCATTTTAGATACTTCTAATTCCTGGAGTCATACAAAATCAAGATTGATTGAAGATAACGTCTACACTTCTAAACAAGAGGCCTAGGATAATGATGGTGGTGATAACTGAGTTAGGGAACAATTTCACAGACAATAATTTCTTAAACAGTAATCATATTCTCACTAACCCAAGTTGTGAAATGAAACAATATGATTTGGTTTAAGGCAGACATAACCAGACTTTCTTGGATGAAATAATTTTAATTTAGCTAAACAATATGGATAATTTTCTATTCTCCTTGCCTTAAAGTGTCTTCACTATTACAGCTCATGGTTTCTTGCAATTTTAACATCAGGAGAACTTAATTAGAATGTGTGAACTCCTCTGTATAGACACTTTTTCAAGTCATCAAGCAATCTTTCTGGCATCTTTTATTCATTTACCTGTTATGTGACTAGCGGGCATTGTAGATTTTAGTGTACATCAGCAAAGGCAGAAATCGAGGGCAGTTGACAAAGCCCTTATATTTGGAAAGTGTCTAAGACTGAGATTTAGAAACTCCAAATATAAAGGCATTGCTTTATGGTCAAAAATAGAATTGACTGTGAATCTGAAATTTTTTGTATTAATTTAATGTGCAGTATAATTTTGTTAGTACATTTAAATTCTAAGCATAAAGGAGAATATATATTTTAATGAAAAAATGCTAAGCTGAAAAGCTCCACCACAAATTTAGACAGTATATTTAGGTCACTGTTATATATAGAATATATGGTATGGAGATAATTGCCTCTATGAGTGAAGCTTATAAATCATTTTGAGTGACAGTGATATTTGTATCAGACATACAGAGACATAGGAATTGACACTGTAATCCAGCAATTAATATGGATTCACTTTAAGCACACTAATCTAGATCTCAAAACTGATAAGAAGAGGGAGGGGACATTCACTTTACAAAAGGATTCTCTCAAGGGTACCATTGAGTAGGATGTTTCGTCTCGGGAACATTAGAACACCTTCACTTTACTATTTCTAGTTGGTGGCTTTTCCATCTCGTTCACCATCTATTCAAAACCACAGTATAGTTGCACAAGGGTAGGGGTTTTTATGTTTTGCTTACTGCTGTATTCCTTGAACTCCAGCATGAGACCTAGGCACGGTGTAGTATTACCATAGCACAGGTCCCTGGTGGTCACAAGAATCTTCAGGAAAACCATCATGTGCTTGAGAGCTTCTGTGCTACTGAAAGAAGACACCTGTCACCCCTGCCAGCCTATTGTTGCTGTGAATGGGTGTGGACCCAGTGTTGCCAGATCTTCTGGTTCTTTTGGAAAACTTAGAAGTCTAAGTTACTAGATTTTTAAAACACTGTTCAGATAAAACTATTAGTTTGTAACTTTTGATTTTACCTTCTCATAATATCATTTTTTAGTGCCTTATTAGGCACTTCAATGAGATACAGCAATCGTTTAATTTACTGTTAATTTGTGATTTCTTCAAAAGAGTGGATGGTTTTGCTTTCAATATTCTGCAGACTAAGGCCAAAATGTGCAGTTTACTTCATTTGGGAATGTATATTATAGAAACCTGTTGGGTTCTACTGAAAAAGCAAGTGGGGGTTTTGTGATGGGGGCCAGGTACGGGAGCCCCCTCATCCAGATGCAGGTGAATAGTGTGGTTCTAGGGAAGACTAGTGATTGGAAAGGTATGTGTGAGTTTTGAAACTTGGAAGGAGACAGATGAGAAGTAAATAAAGGTAGTGCCAACAGGGAAAATATTTGTCTTTGCCTAGAAATATACTGAGTGCATTTAAACTGAGCAAAAAGTTGACCAACTTGCCTTCGTTCTGATACTATTTAACCTACAAATTTCTTGCTTTGTCATAAGGTACAACTGTCTATCCAACTTCACAAATGATGTGAATTGCTGGCCTGCTATAAACCAAAGCCCAAGACTGTGTAAGGCAGGAATAATTTCTTATTAATCTCTATGTTCTTTTTGTTTCTCATTTAGTAGGAGCTCAGTTAATATTTACAGAACAGATTCATTCAATTGATCAGATAAACTGCCTAGAAAAATAGGCTCAGAACCTAGTTAAGGCAGTCTGATGATAAAAATCCTTTTCCTTTCAATACATCATCAGTAAGGAAGAGAATAAATAGAGGACAAAAATAAGCATTTATAGGGTTGATATCTGAAATTAGCAGAAAAGGTTAAAAATTTATATTGTCTTTGAAAATACCTTAAATTGCTCAACAAAAGTAAATACATAATTTTGTGTATATAACCCTTTACAATGATATGTTGGTACATATGTATAGTATATATAGCAATAAACAGTTTTTAATATCATGGAGTATGGCTTAAGTCACTTAAGTGTGACTGCTTAGAACATTTAAACCAATTTATGAAGTTTGCTGGCTTTTCTATGGTTTTACCTTCTCTTTGTGACTCTCGGTGGGTCTTCATTTTTTCCTTAAAGATGTTGATGAAGCCATTGCCATTCACTTGCTGAGTAACTGTTAATTGTTGGGAAATGCTGAAAACCTTAAATGTCACAACCAAGATGGACTTTTTCAGGCTGGATTGTATCCGTGGCCTGAGAGCTTATGTTCACTGAGTGAAATTTCTGCCCTAAACAAATTTTTTATTGAGTATTTGCCTCTCTCCTCTTTCCTCCTCTCTGAGTCAGTGTCTATCTTTTCTGTGTGTCTCTTTCCTCCCTTCTGCTTTCTTTGTGCCTCCCACCCTGTACGTTTTCTCTTTTCCATAAATCTTGACTTACATCATTGCAGCTGAAGAGTATCATCCCCATCTTAATGATGAAGCGGCCTCAGAGAGGTAAAGTGACATCCCCAAGACTACAAAGCTAGTGAACAGTAGAACCAGAAGACAGACGATGCCAGGGATGAAGAGAAAACATTGGAGAGAAGAATAGCTACTTTACTTCTTCTCTTTTGTAAAGCTGTTACTTTTTAGGAGATTTGGGGGACCAAATAAATAATTAAGTTAAGAAAAAGATTAATTCAAATTAAAGGATTGATTCCATAGTGGTGGAGTTTTAATCAGGCCATTAAGCTGTCCAGGAGTTATTTTGTGGTGAGAAATTAACTTTTCTACATGTCCTTTATGTTGTACAATAAAGACACTTAACTACTTTGCATTCATCTTAGGTTTGCCCTATTCCTATTGGAAGATAGTTCCAATAGGAGTTCCAATACAAGTCATAGGCAAGCTTTGTATAATGCCTAGTACCTACTCAGTGAGTGCCTGTCGAATTAATGAATAGCAGCCAACATTGTTTGAGTGCTTACCTATGTGGGCTATAGTACTTGGAGACTTTATGTGCGTTATTATTTATTTTTCTCATCTCTGTAAGATGGCTGTATCTATTTTATAGATTGGAAAATAAGCAAAGAGATGTAATATAACTTGCCTGAAATCCTGTTGCTGAAATTCATACCCAGGTTTAGGTGACACCAGAGCCCATGTTCTTTCCCCTGTACCACACCAACTTTTGAAAACACTTTCATGTGTTTTTCTTTCTCTCAATTCAAGCATATCATTCATTTATTGAAAAAAAAAAGAAGACTTTTAATAGGACTCTTGAAGAGTGAATCACCTATTTTGATCTTCTAGATCATAGAACTGCATTGATGTACTTTGATGACACTGGAGGAATCTGCTTCATCTAGCTGAGAGAGAATCTTTTTTGGTCACTTGCATTTAGAGATTAGGGAGTAGGAACGATACCAGACATTACATAGCAGTCCTTCTTTTCCAGATCCCGTGGTTTTGGCAATTTATTTAGAATATAGTGCTTAAGAGTGATGTTTCTGGTGTGAATAGTTGGTGTGTTATGGCAGAGAGGAGTAGGATATTTATGGCATCCCAAGTTTAGAACAAATTCCATGAAATTTATTTCAAACATAACAACAGTAATCTCTTGCACATACATCATCTCACGTAATCTTTACAACATCCACATGCAGGAAAGGAATGCATGAAAAGTACAAGTTCTGTTTTTAGCAGACTGAACACCATATAATAAGAATCTTGGAGGTGACATATTTACCCAGTGTCTCACAGTCAGGAGGCCACAAGGATAGCAAATACGTTCACAAGGAAAGGGGAAGTTTTAGAATGAGAGATAGCTATAATTAAAGTTAGTAAAGAAAGGTTCAGTTATCAAGGGACAAATGAGTCAGCTGCAAGTTTAAACACAAACTGTGAGCTATGGGTGTTTCTGTCATTGTGACTTATTTTAAGAGAGTATGAAGCCATCCATGCTCAGAAAGTAGCCTGAATCTGGAATAGGAGGACCAAGTCTTAAGTGTCCCAGAGATGATGTTACATTATACTTAATTATCTTGTCAAGTTATAATTCCTGAAGTTGGAATGATTTAAGTGCTGTATTTGTTAGATATACTGGAAGTTTCAGGCAATATTATTAAGTATTTCTTTCTATTACTACTTCATTTTTAAAAGATGTTTATGTTTGTTTTTTTTGGAAAGAAACTTTAGAATTTTGGCAGCTAAGCATTTCTTTCTGTTTCTACTTCATTTTTAAAAGATGTTTATGTTTATTTTTTTGGAAAGAAACTTTAGAATTTTGGCAGCTTCGTGTGTGGTGTGTTACCATATATATAGCAAGTAAACATGGTTTACTCATTAACCATTCTGAAATTTTGAGGTCAGATGAGATGTATTATGTTAATATTATAATTTGGCTTTATAAAGCAGCTATAATCAAATTTTATATGTATATGGTAGCAATTATATAGGAAAAAACTGCATGTAGAAATTCAGAGCTACTTGTATGGAAATGCATTGTTGGTTCAGTCTCTACCCCAGTGATTCAAATGTGTGGTAGTAGGCCCACAGGCATTTTGTTTTTTTTTTTTTAACATTCTCCAGGAAATGCTAATGTACCATGAGCGTTGAAAATAATCTGCTAAAAGTTGCTTACTAGGCACTCTAAAGGATATAAATCTGGCACCAAGTCCAGATCTAATGCAGCTTATTATTTAAAAGGGAGGATTTATACAAACATATCTTAGCATAGTCATAAGCACATACATATATGTTACTTAGTAATTACCTAGTGAATTAAATTGTACTTGGTGTCCTGGTTTTGCATATAAACTAACTTCATTTACCTGTATCTCAGAGCCTGATTTTAAAACTCCATGTTGTACTTAGTATTCATTCATTCAACAGATGTTCATTGAATATGCTGGGAATATGGCAGTAAACAAAATTTTCAAGCCTCTGTGCTCGTGGAGCTTACATTCTGGCACTTGGCATCAACTCACTTTACAGTATTTTGGTGGAAATATGTTTCTTTATTAACTCTAAAACAAAGATGTCTATTTATTGATAGTCTTAATCTTGATATTTGTGTTATGCTCAAGTACTGTCTTTCAGAGTTACTTGCTTTGTATTTGTTAAAATTTATATTAGTCATTACATTCTTTTTCCTGGAAACCTTTTTTTTTTTTTTTTTTTGAGATGGAGTCTCGTTTCTGTCACCCAGGCTGGAGTGCAGTGGCACAATCTTGGCTTACTGCAACCTCTGATTCCTGGGTTCAAGTGATTCTCCTGCCTCCCAAGTAGCTGGGATTACAGGTGCCTGCTACCACACCAAGCTAAGTTTTGTATTTTTAGTAGAGAGGGGGTTTCATCATGTTGGCCAGGCTGCTGGTCCTGAACTCCTGACCTCATGTGGTCCTCCTGCCTTGGCCTCCCAAAGTGCTGGGATCACAGGCGTGAGCCACCACACCCAGCCCTGGAAAACTTTTTAAACTAATTTATTTAGTCACCTACATATGTTGACAACAGTGTTACAGATAGAGACTGTCTAAGCCATGGAAAGATACTGGAATATGAAATGAGAAAATGTAAGTTCAGATAATGGCACAACCAAGTAGTAGTTTGTAGTTTTTAAAGCACATCAATGAAATTATATTTTTATGTAAAGTATAGTAATATAATAATGCTAACTAACCCACAGAGTTGTTTATGGGTTAAATCAAATATTATATGTGAAAAGTGTTTTATAAAATGTCATATACTCCCCAAATATTACTTACCTGATATTTTTGAACTTGTTAGAGGCATTTACTTTAATGATTTTCATTTATACATATACTTAAATTGTATAAAGATAAACATTTTTAAAGTTATCAATCGGCATGAATTCTTAAGTCTAAAGGAGCAAATAATGTTTTAGTAATTTTGTTAATGTGGTTAAGATTTTAATGAAGGATAAAATGTTGCTAGACTAGTTAAGGAATGTTCTGTAATTGGCAAGGGTGGGAACAAAAAATGTTGATAAAGTAAAAATCATTTTTCAGTACAATATTGGTTTTGGCAATCTTTTCTTGATAGAAAGACAGAAACTGAAGTGTCAGGAATTGCTCTATTCACAATGAACCATTCTGTGCTCTGATGAAAATATGAATATTCATTATAAGCAGATGTAATGGAGCTGCAGCTATCACTATGTGCTCTGTGGGCCTATAATATACTAGGGATTCTTTTTGGGTATACATAGATTTAACTTGAAAAAAAAAAATTGTCTCTGCTGTTTGAGCTCAGTTGTTTAGTTAGCCTTAAAAAAAAAATCACCTGATGACTTTCTGTAAATGTGTGTGTGTCTGTGTGTATATATAGATAATTTTTTTTAGTGCCCTCATCTCACATCAATCTATTTGCCACATTATAGACTGCATTATATCCATGGACCTTGCATAACTAAGATCTAGAAAGAGGAAAGGAAAGAGGCAGAAATGGCTTCCTAGGGAGAAGCTTTTACTGAGAAATAAGCCACATGGCTCCACAGCCAGCCCGTAGGTCCTTGAGATACATACAGCCCATGCTTCATCCTACCCCCACTTTGTACATGTTAATAGACTTTATTCTTAAATAATTATTGTTAATAGACTCTTTTTTAAGAGCAGTTTTAAGTTCATAGCAAAATTGAACATAAGGTACAGAGATTTCCCATATACCCCATGTGCACATAACTTCCCCCATTATCAATATTTTAGTGAGTAGGCCCCTACTATATTCAGAGCACAGCTAGTCACTAGGAAGGAAAGTACGTAATTGATGTCGTGGAGGTGAGAAGAAAAGGAGACTGGTCTCTTAAGATTACAAGGTCCTAGAACTTTAACATGCAAAATCTCTAGAAGATAGAGAGTAGGGTAGGGGTTCATGAAAGGTTTTTAGTAGGGTTTTCCAAAGTAAACATAGGTTATTTTAAAAAATAAAATATAACTTGATACCTTGAACGTAGGAGAAAAAGAATTTTAAAAAGTAATCAGGGTCAGATGTATTAGTCAGTTTGCTTTCCTATGGGATTCCTTAGTCCTTATCATGTAATTTACGTTTGGTTAGAATGCCACTGCAGTGAGAACAGATGCTTGTCTGCCTTCATCTGCTGTATCCCTTGTGTCTACAACAGTACCTGTCACGGAACCACTGCTTAGTGTATATTTGAGAAATAAATGAAGGACTGTAGAAGGGGGTTATAACTTAGTTCATGGGACCTTTTTCCCCCATGGGACAAATATTTCATGATAAATACTTTGACACATAGTAGCCCTGGGAATAAAAGATAGGGCCAGACCCTTTTTGCGAAGGTTACCTTGGCGGACTTGAGCAACAACTGCACTCTTAACTACAAAGCGTGGCTGCCAGTTAGCCAGAGGTGTTCTCAGACTTCCTGACAACCTTCCTTACCCAGTTTGACCATTGGGTCCTTCCTTATAGAAGGTACTTCCTTTCTCTTTCCCTAAGGGACACTATACTTTAACTTCACTTCCGTTGCCTTTGGTAGGAAACTTAAAATTAGACTCAAGAACTTTTAATTTCTTCCTCCAGTCATCAGCCTTAACAACCTCCATCTTTCCTTTATGTGGAAGCATTAATTTTTCCCCCTACACAAAGTATTAAGTTGACCATACTTCTTATATTTGATAGTGGTATGGAGTCAAGAAAATATAGTAATAGCTTGTTTATATATATTTTCCTAATGCTTTAGAGCACAGGGTTTTATTTTACATTTACCAAAAGCAAAAAATTCCTACTGCAGCGATTGGTAAGAATTATGCCATTCAATAAGATATGCTGTCTAACTCATTCCTAAAAGTCTAGTCCCCTTCCTAAAAATCCCTAGCAGTCCCTCTCCGTTTCTTTCTGCCCCCACTGCTATCGCTGCTCCACTTCTGATCTTACCATCAGCCTCCTACATGCTCCCAGCTGTAGACTCGATCCTGCCAGTTTCTACCAGAGTGACCATTCCACAGTATATATCTGGTCATGCTTGCTCACAGGAAGCTGGCAGGAGTCAAGTAGGGCATGGGCTTTCCGTGGCTCCCTTCGACCCTTCTGGCTCCAGGCTCCTATTTCACTTTCTCGCCACTCTTCTCTCTAGCCCTTTGATCCACTTACCATTCCTAGAAGGTACTGTGCTCTCTTCACCTCTAGATGTTCACTCTTGCTGATCTCTTCATGGACGATTCCACCCCTCTTTCTCTTCCCTTGGTTAAGGCAAGTCCCTCCTTCTGCCTCAATGCAGACATCACTGACTTCAGGGAGTCTTCCCTAAGGTAGAGCAAGTGCATGTCTACAATGCAAGACCTTTAAAGAAACTTTCATATGGAGAAGAATATCTAATTACAAAAATTAGGGAAATTAGTATGTGCTTGGCAAGAAAAGGGATTTGGGGCAAATTTTATGGTAGCTTTGAAATATTTTAATTGTTTCATTTAAATAGTGTACTAAATGGAACCCCAAACCGAAATATTCAACTCATCTAATATTTGGCATGCATTCTAATGCCCCTTAACCATCAGTAAAATGTTCTGTATCCACTGCTTTTGGTGACAGTGCCTCCCAGCAGACACATGAACCTTCTCTCTTGACTGACTCATTTGATTCAAATAACAAGTTTCCCCATGACCCCGCTTCAAAAAGTAGAAAGTGTCTTCTTATGTTTTCAGAGTACCAGGCTTCAAGAAGCAGCTAGCAATTCTTTGTTTTTGTTACTCTTTGTTTACTGTTGACCTAGTAATCACCTCAGCTGGCGGCTGGAGATTGAAGCTGGAGAGTGGAGGAGGAGGACCTGAAGGAGTAGAGGGTTGAGGAAAAAGTCGTAGAATTATAGGTTGTAAATACTAGCATTATACTTAATAAAATGCACTAACTCTTATGGTCAAGTTTAAGCTTTCATAATACAATGATAATTTAAGATAATTATAATCGTTGAATTTGAAAGATACAAATGTGTGCCAAAACTCTTTAATATATTGTCCTGGTAAGTGTGCTTTTGGGAATCACTTCTAATATGATAGTCCAAAATGTAAATGCTTTATATACAGAGAGTTCTCTGTGATATTCAGCAAGCAACTTGGGCAACAATCAAGAGCTTTGTGAAAATTATCTATAAAATGAGATGTTCAGAAAATGTTTTATCATATACTGTTAAATTTTAGAGCAGTATAAATATTTATATGTATTCTGATCACCATGACCAGGTAAGAAAATACTGTAAGCCATGAGCAGAAATAGAACAGAAGTCACAGGACATGAGGAACAGCAAATAATCCAGTTGGAGCAGATCATATGTATATGGGAGAAAAGATTACAAGGGTAGGTTGGGACTGATTGATGGAGTTACTTGTTGCCTTGAAAAGGATAGTTTCATTAATAAGTAATGGGGAGGGTTACAAGTTTTTCATTAGCTGAGCCATCTGATTAGATTTGAACTCTAAGAAAGTAAGTCTGGTTGTGGTATGTAGGATAATTTGGTATGGGAAGCGATCTTGTTACATTGGTCTAGTCAAGTGCTGATGATATACCTAACTGCCATGGACTAATTGGAAAGAAGAGAGTGAATGCAAGAAGTGTTGTAGAAGTAGAATCTACAGGATTTATCAACACATTTCAAATAAAGTAGACTTAGGAGAACAAGGAGTTGAAGTTGGCCGTGAGGTTTCTAGTTTGGGTAACTGGGAAAATGGTGATACCATTAAAAAGTAGTAGTAGACTGTCTCGTGGAAGAGCTGGTCTTTGGGTGGGGAAGGTGACTTTCATTAATATCAAGCATACTGAATTTAAGGTGCTGGATTTTGGTATAAATCTTCAACAAATGGTTGGCAGTGAAAAGTGGAGTGTAAGACTATGGCTTAAGAGAATGGGAGAGAAAGGCTTTTCAGTTGCTCCCAGGTGACAGTTGGAGCTCTAGGAGCAGATGAGCTCTGTAAGGGGAAGAGAGAGCCTAAGGAGAAGAGGCAGAGCCAGCAAGCAGTGGGGGGAGAGGGATCAAGGGGCTTATGGGCCAAAAAGCATTAAAGGGAGAAACTTTATCTTCTTAGTATCATGTTCTTATTTTAGTTGAATTTCCTATTACCAAGGATACATACATTTCTGAGTCCTAAATAAAATTTTTCATACTTTTCATATTCAAAAATTCAAAAACTAAGTTCCGTTACCTAGTAAGATTATGGGGCCAGAGGGATAGAATTCACCAGTTTTTTTTTTTTTCTCTGCTTCTACCCCATTGGTAGTATGGGTTAAGAGTTTCCTTCATAGCTTCTTTTTCCTCTCCCAGAAATTGATATTTAAAGAGTAAAGGTCACACCTGACTTCTATTGAATTTTATAAGCAGGAAACACATTGTTTAGTTTAAAAAAATTCTCGTAGCACATAAAGGGATAAGAAATGAGGTATACACATTTATTAGATGATAGATAGTTTCAAAAATCAGTTCATCCAAAAGCTAGCAATTACTTTTTATTTAGAAATTGCAATTTAATCATAATTTGATTTTTAAGGTATTTTAATATAAATATTAAACAGAATGATTTTCAGTGGCTGTGGTTCAAAACTGCTATGGAATAGAAATTAGTATTGTGACACCATTTATGTGTCCAGTTGTAAATTAAATGGTGATGAGTTTCCAGCTCCGTTAGTTTTTATTGTGGAACAAACCACCCCAAAACATAGTGGCTTAAAATAACAACCGTTTATTTGGTTCGTGATTATATGGCTTTGTCATTTGGATGGGGTTTAGCTGGGTGAGTCTTCTGCCGGTTCAGAGGGGCTTCCTCACACTGCCAGACTGGCTGGGGGCTTCTGCATCTAGAATGTCTTCAGCTGGGACAGCTGATACCCTTTCCATGTGGTTGCAGCCTCCAGCAGATGAGTTCAGATTTGTTCACATGGTGGCAGTGGGTAGGCTAGAGCCTCTAGAGCCAAAGCTGAAGAGCTCTTGAGCCCTGGGCTTGGAAATCTCACAGTGTAACTTTTGCCAGACTTTTGGTCAAATAAATTACAAGGCAACCCAGATTCTAAGGGTGGGAGAATAGACTCTGCTTCATGATGGGAGGGTGGTAGAAAGTATTGTGGCCAGATTGTCAGTCAGCCATATCAACTCATATTCATTTGTTCATTTTGAATACTCAGATACCAGTTTTTAACTGCCGAAACAGCATTGACTCTGTGTGTGTGTGTGTGTGTGTGTGTGTGTGTGTGTGTGTGTGTGTGTTTCATTCATCCTCTTTTCTCAGTATGTTACCTCTGCAAAAGGAGGTATTTGAAGTAATCTCACTTTTCTGATTCATCTGTTTGGTGAAGGACATGCTTGTTTATTTAGATATTAAAGCAACTTGAAAAGAGAATGTAACATAAATACAGTAAAACTGCAGTGGGGGGAGAGGGTTTACCTATACATTATTTGTTAAATATCTTTAAAGTGACTGTTTTGTGCCTGGCACTAGGCTAGATGTATAGGAATAGAGAAAAAGAAACATGGGTCATAGTCCTTACTTTAAAGAAGTTTATTTGCTAATAGCATGAGTAAAATTTATACCCAACAAATAATTTATTAATGTACCAAGGACTATGCTTTAATCTAAAGTTGTACATAGATGGATATGACCTAGTCCTTTTAGTGGAAATAGGTATTTAAAATAACTATAATTAAAAGCATGAGAGAAATATCAACTGAGTGCTGTTGAATTAGAAAAAGAATAGGAGGCGGCAAATGATTGAGTGCCAGCATAAGTGATTCATATAATTAACACCTGAGAAGGGCGACATCTTTGAAACCAGAGGGTGATGGCTTCATATAGAAAATGAGTCTTGAATAAGACTTTGAAGAAGAGGTAGAATTTGAATAAGTGGAGAGGTAGGAATCCTACTCAATTTAGAATTGAGTTGTTTTGCCAAGAAGGTAATTATTTAATTAGAGTCTTTTCAAGTGGCAGGTATTAAAGAGCATGTGATAACATGACTATAGAAAGACTCTGTAGAAAACATTACACTGGGAAGATTGCTGGCAACGTTTTTTCCTCTCCAACGGTGCCAAGTCTTTTTTTTTTTTCTTTTTCTTTAAAAAGAAAACAAAACTTTATTTAGAGATGGGGTCTTGCTGTGTTGCCCAGTCTGGTCTTGAACTCCTGGGCTCAGATGATCCTCTCGTCTCCTGAGTGGCTGGGACTACAGCCGTGTACCACCGTGACTGACTTGATTTTCTGTCATCAGCTATTTGTGTACTTTAATTGGAAGATTGAGTAAAGAATAGTTATTTTATAAGGGAAACACACATTTTGTTTTTATTCAATACTACTTTGTAGCCATATATTGATTGAAAAAGAAAATAGAAACAAATAATGTGTATCTCTGCAGACAAAGAAGTACAACATTGAGAAAAGTAAGGAAACCCCCATTGAGTAATGTCAACTGGTACTTTCTACAAGTATATCTGGATCTATTTAGGGACTAAACTGGTAGAAATATTTGGGGAATTTCCTTTCCTAAATTTGACAGGTAAATTTGCTTTTCACACTTTCTGTTTCATTTGCTTGTATTTAAACTATTTTGAGAAGGAGAAGGATCAATTCAAATGTGTTTTATTTAATATTAATTGAATAATACCATATTTAAACATATACCAACTTCCAAAGTGCTTGATGTAACTATATATAATTAGTAAAAGAAGAATCATAATTTTTATTTTTGTAAATTAAATGTAGTTTTTCCCTGTTAAAACACCATTATGAATGAATCCCTTTATCTAGTTTATCATTGCCTTTCCTAAAAGCAGCGATACTTGACTAATACTGTCTAACTTAATTGCTACCATGTGATGAATTCTAGATAATTCTTTAGGGGAAACTTTCCTACTATCTCAGTTATTTTCAGTGACAAGAAATTGGGGGAGTTTATAATAGCTCTTATCATTTCATGTATTTTAATAGCTGGAATATATGTCCAGTCCAAAGAGAATGCATCACAGGGTGATCACAAGTTGAAAATGAGATAACACATGAAAGTATTTTGTAAACTGCAAAGTCCTGTGCAAATAAGTGTAAGGTGATATTATTGTTCAGAGATTAGTATTTGTTATTTCAAGGTCTCTATAGAACAGTCATAGTTCGTAGCTTAGAATCTGGAGCCAGGTGTTCTGAGATCAAGTCTAGGTTCAGCCCCTTACTAGTTCTGTAATCAAGGATAAGTTTCTAAACCTCTCTATACCTCAGTTCCTCTGTCTGTTAAAATGATGTAATAATAGTATACCTACTTCATAGGATTGTTGTGGAGATTCAATGAATTAGTATATGAAAGTCTTTTGCAACAGCGTTTTGGCACACAGTAAATGTTATGTGTTACCTATATTTCTCATCGTTACTGTCATTATCACTACATCATGTAGAATAGATAATTACTTCCTGATATATGCTAATCATGTTTTTCTCTGTGGAATTCTTCCTGTACTCTCCTAGTTTTGCATTTTTCTGAAAGAGAGCTCCTTGAGGATGAGGACCGAATCTCATAAATTTTTTTTTTTTTGACAGGGTCTCACTCTGTTGCTAAGGCTGGAGTGCAATGGCACGATCTCGGCTCACTGCTCACTGCAACCTCCACCTCCAGGGTTCAAGCGATTCCCATGCCTCAGCCTCCCAATTAGCTAGGACTACAGGCATGCCCCAACACACAACCATGCCCGACTATTTTTTTTTTTTTTTTTTTTTTTTTAAATAGAGACGGGGTTTCACCATGTTGGGTTGGCCAGGCTGGTCTCGAACTCCTGGCCTCAAGTGATCCATCCAACTTGGCCTCCCAAAGTGTTGGGATTACAGGAATGAGCTACCATACCTGGCCTCCCAGATTGATTTGATTCCAGGTACCTTCTATGGGAAACCTTCATTAACCACTTCTGCCCAAGACAGTCTCTTCTGTTCTATTATACCTTTTATATATGCATGTATAATAGCATTATTATATATTCTCTGCTCCTCTTTAAAGTTTTTTATCTTTTTGATTAGGTGATATATGTACATAGTTCAGACTTCACGAAATGCAAAAGACTGTAGTGATAAGTGGGCCTCTGCCTCCCTGGAGACAGTTACTCTACCAGTTCTTTACATATCCCCGCAGAAACAGTCATGGCGTTGCACAGCTTGCACATGTGTTTTAATGGTAGCATATTGGATACTGTGTTCTACTTTGCTTTGTTCACATACTATACTTTGAGTATTCCATATCAGTACATATAGCACTTTTGAATGGCTATATAAAATAGTGCTATAATTTTTAACCAGTCACCTGATGGTGGGCTTAGTGGTTTTTCTGTGGCTGTTACCGACATCACTGCAATGTGCTCTGGTACACATACAGAAGTCCACACAAGTAGGCCTGTACTGTCAAGTAAATAGATGGAATTACTGAGTCAAAGAACATGTGCATTTTAAGATTTTTACTCTGAAAGACAAACTGCTCTTTATGGGGATTTTATTAATCTACAGCCCCATCAACAATGTATAAGAGTCCGCTTTTCCTCACACTTGCCAACTCAGTATGTTATTAAACCTTTTGGTCTCTGCCGCTTATATATCCCAGATCAACTTCTAATTCTGCTTCATACTGTTTGCCATCCTTTAGAATATTTCTGTTTTGCCTCCCTTCATTACAGTAGCTCTTTGCAATCTTAGATAATCATATCTTCATTGACTTTCCTTAACTTCCAGGAGAGTTCTAGTTTCTGATATTCTGTTCCATTAACATGTACTTGTCAAACCAGGTACCCTCAGTTACTTACATGTCATAGTGCTTTGTAAATGTTTATGGATCGATTAGCCCAAGTGGCAAAGTCCATCTTCTCTGTAATTTTGAACAAGAGAGAGCCATCGCTTTCTAAATACTTTTTATTAGTTTCTGCCTTTGTGTTAATTCGTGTATTTCACATTGTCAGTATCTGTTACTACACGTGTGAATCTTTCTCAGTGTTCAAACTCGGCCTCTTTGCTACCAACTTTTACCTTGTTAGCAAGGTGAGCACATATTCATTTAAAGGTATCAATAAGATTTTATGACCTGTTTTCTAGTAGCCCAGGATAGAGTCTTTCTGGGTTCACTCTGCAGAGCTGGCTGAGTTAAGTGGGAAGAATCTCAAAAAAGATGCCATCCTGGGATAGTAGGGGAGACTCAGGGACTTGGTTAAGTTAAAAGGGTACCCTCTGCAGTGGCTCATGCCTGTAATCCCAGCACTTTGGGAGGCTGCGGCAGGAGGATCACAAGATCAGGAGTTCGAGACCAGCTGACCAACATGATGAAACCCCGTCTCTATTAAACACAAAAATTAGCTGGGCATGGTGGCGTGTGCCTGTAATCCCAGCTATTCAGGAGGCTGAGGCAGTAGAATCGCTTGAACCTGGGAGGTGGAGGCTGCAGTGAGCCAAGATCACACCACTGCACTCCAGCCTGGGTGACAGAGCGAGACTCCATCTCAAAAAATATAAAGGAGTGCCCTCCTAGAGCCGAGACAGTGAGATCCTGGTAACTGTGCAGGAGGTTTTGCTCATGGCCAGACTGTTGTGGGAACCTCTTGAACAACAAGGTGAAAAGAGCGAAGTGGGCAGGGAAGTTGTGAGCCAGGCTGGGGTTTGAGTGGAGGGTTCAGGTACATATGCAATACCAAACCATTGAAAGTCATTGCTAGAATATTAAGTATTTTGACATTTTAAAGAGTATAAATTAGGGATTGTTGATCAGATGAAAAGGCATGGTGGGCTAGAAAGCAATGACTGGCAGAATCTAAATAATTTATTGATAACGATAACATTTTTTTAATGTAGGATAAGATCGGTCCATTGTATTCAGTTGCACAGTTTATTAGGTACTACACAAAAGCACCTGTCTAAGGAGGCAGAGGGAGACTAGATTCCAGCCTGGGCTCGAATCATTGAGGCATGTACCTGGTGGTATGCCTGAAGCAAAGTGTGCCTTTTTCTTATTCATCTGCTAATTCAAATATTCAGGGTAGGCAAGTGGAGGCCTTGTTCTCTTTGCTTCATATGTTGTAGACTTAATGTGAAGAATATCCTCTAATCTGTTAAAAAAATCAATATGTCATAGTATTTTCTTTTTTATTTTTTAGATTATAAAAACTTCCTCTTTAATCAAGGCTTATAACATGAACAGATTTCTTGAATAAATGGAAAGTTTCCAGTACACTGAAACATAAATCCACAAGTCACCATACATACAACACCCGGCAGAAAAAAACAAAAACAAGTTTACACGATCCCTGTAACAGCCATGGTGTTAATCTCAGATGCTTCCTCCATCTGCCGAGTGTGTTCTAGATACACAGCACACTGTGGCTTCTGGGGTCACACTCAGCTGAGGCTGTGGGTCCACAGAGCACTCATCAGGCTGGGCTATGGTGGTGGTGGCTCTACTCAAGAAGCAAAGCAGTTACCAGCACATTCAAACAGTGTATTGAACATCTTTTAAATATCAAAGTGAGAAACAAGAAGGCAACACAATAATGTCATCAGGAAGATGTTAGGAAGTAAGGACAGCTGTGTAAAGCTTGAGGCTGAAAGTGGCTTGCCAGCTTCATTTCTTCAACTTCTTGGGTAGTGGGCACCGGAACAGTAAGATGTGAGGTTCTGGTTCATGGATCATATAATGGACCCAACCCTGACTCTGCTGAACACCAAGATTCCTGCATTCAGATTCAGACATCAAATGGGTTTTAGGGACCAGCTTGGCTATGTCCTTGGGCAACACGACATGCCGATACTCAAACTCCTTGCTGCTGTATTTGTCCGAATAATAAATTTGTTTGTGCGACATGATTGCTCCGTCTGCTAGCCTTCAACCCCGCGCCGCCAACCTCCAAGGAACCGTCATAGTATTTTCTGATTCAAAAATTATATTCAGCAATAAATGATGACTGGTCACCATTTAATTCTCATTTATAAAATGAGAATAGGGAAAAAGAAAAAAAGAAGTTAAATATTTGGCTTTGAAAGAGTAGACCTCTATGAAAAAGAAATGTTAAACATTTGTACTGTTTCTTTTAAAGCTTTTTTTCTCTGTTGTAAGATTTTCCCCTTTGAGGACACTGCAAGCAAAATGAATCATGCCATTGGAGAATGCCCTCTAGATCTTCTTGGGGTTATCTGTAGCCAGCAGTGTACAGGAAACTAGTCACATTATTAATTGCATTCTCTCTTGACCAAAGGGTTAGCTATTCTAAAATGTGATTTCACTGCCCGCATCGGTCATAGGCCTAAGCTTCTCTTTGTTACTTTAGTAAATATATGTGTGTATGGAGTGATTTAGTTCAAATTTAGTGTATTAAATGGTAGTTTACCTAAGGCACCCATGTTTTCCCTCCCCTCTCTTCCTGTTTCAAATTATACAGAGGCCTGGAGGTCTACAAACCACATCTATTCTGAAATGTGAGTTTTGTTTGGCTCACACAGTTTTGGGATTTGTTGTGTTTCAAATGTGTTTAGATAAGAGTTGTTCCTTTCCATTATTCACTATTCTGACCATTCTCTTTTGTTTTATATCTGGTCCTTTTCATCTGTCTTTCATGTTGGCATTCCAGTTTGTAATTCTCACTTTATATCTGGACACTGAACACAGAATTAAGGCAGGAAATTAGAAGGTAGAATAAAATCTGCCTTTAAGAAGCAATTTACATTAAACAAATAACTCTTATTTATAGTATCAAGAAATGTTTTCAAATATTTTAATTGTATACCAATATCATTCCCCTAACTACTCTTCCCATTTAATTACGATTAGGCTGGGCAAGATAAATATGAGGTTGGTAGGCAAAATTAGGGAACTGTATCAAGGTTTAGAATACCAGGGGTCAATAGCAGGCCAGTCCCTGGAAGGCAGAATATACACAAACACTAAGGTCAAGACATCATAGGTCAGAGCAAGGTGGACAGACTAGGGAATAGCAGTAGCATCCAGTGCCCATGGGAGCAGGAGCATCAGGTCCAAGCCTCTAGGACCAGGAAATGCATGAGCATTAAAGGAATGAGATCAGAATTGGGAGGCAAGGAGGCTGAGTCATGGGAGCTCACGGTCTCAACAAGGAAATGGGTCACTGAGGAGAAGGGGGGCAGTACAGGACCCTACATGAAATAAAGGAGTTTGCCACAGACAAACCCCCTTTGCCTCTGCTTAGAATTTTTTTTTTAATTAATAGGCTTTAGTTTCTAGGTTAACAAAATAGAACAGGTAGTACAGAGAGTTCCCAGATACCACCTTCTCCTGCCATCCCCTCACACACCTATTTCCCCTATTTTCCTGTTTTTAACGTTGTACATTTGTATGATATATTTGTTGCAATTGATTAACCAATATTGATACACTATTAATGAATTAAGCTCATTTTTTACATTAGGGTTTATGCTGTGTTGTATATTTTATGGAGAGTGTGTTCGTGTATCAACATTTATATTACATAAAACTTAATATTTTGACCATTTTTAGGTGTGCTGTTCAGTGACATTAAGTACATTCACACTGATGTGCAGCCATCACCATTAGCCATCTCCAGAACTTTCTCAGTAACCCTAATGGAAACTGTACCCATTAAACAGTAACTCCTCATGTCCCTACCCTCACCCTCAGTAGCCACTGTTCCATCTATCCTATGTATTTGACTATTTTGGGCACCTCATATAAGTGGCATTGTACAATAATTGTGCTTTTATCACTTGAGCCCAGGAGTTCGAGACCAGCCTGGGCAACACAGTGAGTCCCTGTCTCTACAAGAAATTAATAAATTAGCTGAGCGTGTTGGCACTTGCCTGTTGTCCTAGCTACTTGGGAGGCTGAGGCGGGAGGATCACTTGAGCCTAGGAGGTCTTGGCTGCAGTGAGCCATGATCATGCCACTGCACTCCAGCCTGGGCAACAGAGAAATACTCTGTCTCTTAAAACTAATAAACAAAAAATTGTCCTTTTGTTTCTGGCATATTTCACTTCCCATGGTGGCTTTAAGGTTCACCTATGTTGTAGCATGTATTTCCATTTCATTCTTTTTTAAGGCTGAATATTCCATGTTATATGCCACATTTCATTGATCCATTCATCTGTCAATGGACATTTGGGTTTTCACCTTTTGCATATAATGCTGCTGTGAACATCAGTGTACATACATCTGTTTGAGTTTCTACTTTCAACTCTTTTGTGTGTATATAGTCAGAAGTGAAATTGCTGAATCAGTTGGTCTATGGGTTTTTGGCAAATGCATAATATCATGTGTCCGTAGTACAGAATAGTTTCATTGTCCAAAAACTCTGCTTCAAACATTCTTCACTCTCCCACCTTTGCCTCTACTTAGGTTTTAATGTTCTTTTTGTAGACATTTAACCACTGTTTATACTTCCAACCTGGAACTTTCAGGTAAAGATGAGTTAGTAAAATCAGTGATCAAAGGAAAGTAAGATGTTCTGATAAATTATCGATTGTCCCTTAGGCTTTGAGATTTTGAAAGTTACTTACACAGTTAGCGTACAGGTAACAAACGCAGAGCTTTAGAATGCATTGGCTTCAAATAAGATTATTTGTGTGGCTGCAGTTAAATATTGCATCCATTTATTCCACAAAGATGTATACCATACTATATCCAAGCCCTGTGCTAGATACTTTCCATAGGAAACAAAGATTCCATTGAGGTAAGCTAGACTATTTTAGGAATTTCCATCTTTGTTACCACCAAGGTACCTCTTTGATAGCTGTTCTCCAGGAGCCATGTGTTTTCAAAGATCCTGTCTATTACATATTATGCTTGTGCTAGGCTTTCTCAGAATATTGAAAATAGCTTTTGAATCTCCACTATAATTTTCAGGGAGCCCTAGAGGTCTAGAGCTCTTCATAAGAAAGCTGATCACTTTTTAAATTCAGAGCATGAGTCTTCGATTAGGATGGTTTGTGTGATTGTCACTGTGCCCAGTGCTGTTATTACAGCTGTGCTGAGGTACTTTGTATGGCTGTTTTCCAGTCTTGCTTTGCTCAGATTACCATTTCTCTATCTTCTCCAGTTGCTTGCTGACCCAGCCTTTTCCATTATACTTCCTTAGTGGCAGTGACCATCTAGATATGAAAAAATAATAATAATAACACTAGGACAGAAAATAAAGAGACAAGGACAAGAAAACTCAGGCATTTGTGGTCATTAAAGAAGAAGTGTCTATACACTATTTTAATTGTTGCTGTCATATGAACCTCCTGATAATTTGTTTATTCATGTTTGTACATATTCTGCATAATATCAGTATATGCATTATTAGTGTAACCTAATTTGTCTACTTTTTTAAATAAAAGTTAATTATAAATAGAAAATTCTGAGATTTTGCATGTACTCTGAGGTGCACGTATCCCACTTTAGTACCCTGTGGTTACATTGTCAGAAAATGTGAGTGGTTGTGACTATTTTTTTTTTGAGACAGAGTTTCGCTCTTGTTGCCCAGGCTGGAGTACAATGGCGTGATCTTGGCTCACCGCAACCTCTGCCTCCCGGGTTCAAGCGATTCTCCTGCCTCAGCTTCCAGTATCCCCTGGGAAGGTAGCTGGAATTACAGACTTGCACCACCACACCAGAATAATTTTTTTTTTTTTTTTTTTTTTTTTTGAGACGGAGTTTCACTCTTGTTGCCCAGGCTGGAGTACAATGGCGCAATCTCGGCTCACCACAACCTCCACCTCCTGGGTTCAAGCAATTCTTCTGCCTCAGCCTCCCGAGTAGCTGGGACTACAGGCACACACCACCATGCCCAGCTAATTTTTTGTATTTTTTTTTAGTAGAGATGGGGTTTCACCATGTTGACCAGGATGGTCTTGATCTCTTGACCTCGTGATCCACCCGCCTCGGCCTCCCAAAGTGCTGGGATTACAGGCATGAGCCATCACGCCTGGCCGGTTGTGATTCTTAATATAGAGTCAAATAAAATCTGAATACCAGTCCACTAAAGCTGCTTTAATGGGATAAACTTTTAAATGAACCATTAATATACACTCCTCTTAACCATTAATATATACTCCACATATTTGCTATTTGGGGTCTGAGGAGGCAGAAAGACAGAAAGAGATAGAAGAAAAGCCTGAGTTGACTTTAGGACTTTCAGTGTTCCAGTGCCTGGATATAAATGAAGGATGAGCATTTCTACTTAATTTATCTGGCTGGATTCCTGTGCCTAATGGCTGCATATATACCATAAACACTGTGAAGAAGCAACCATGGAAACACTTGTTTTCTTGTTGGGCTAAATTTACTCTGGATTGAATATTAACACAGGGCCTGGCAGTACTTTAAAAGCAAAAATAGCTTAAGCGTGATTCACTCTGAGTCATTTACTGCGGCTGCTGCTATACTGCCTAGAGCTTGACATTGAACAAGTTGGCAGCCTGTATTGCTACATTTTTTCTAGGAACTCTGAACACATTTCATTCTTGTGAATTCGCTTGTGCAACGATATTAAATAGAGTAATATGTTTATTTTGTTTCAAAGTCGAATGAATTTCAGAATGGTGAAACTGAATTATTTTTCTTGGGCTTTCTGGAAAAGCTAGATTCTCAGAATTCTCCTGTGGTTACAAGACTTACTCTATTTTATAAAGAATTAATAAAATGTCATAGGAGTTTTGTTTTAGGCACTTTGGGCTTTTCTTATTGAAAACACCACATTAACTAAAATACCTGATAGTACTGTCAGGATTCATTAATTTTCTGACATTACTGGACAAGATGGTTCGTGCCATTCAGAAAGCTCTTTTGCTTTCTTCTTCTTTCCTAATACAATGAGGCATGCAACGTAGCCTGCCTTATGGTTAAATTGGGTGTATGACTTGTAAACTTCCCTCTTGCTATTAAAGATTATATAATGGGAAGTTCTTTGGTTTTGAAAGGCAGACCAAAGCCACCCACGGGATTTCTACTGGCCCTTTAAATGTATTGCATCCATTTCTCTGAGTAAACCCATGTGGCTGAGAAATAGTGAGTAGCTTGTTGGCTGACTGTGGGAAAACCTATGAAGGATCAGTTGACCTCATCTGGGAAGGAGTCAGAAATGGCTGAGAATCTAAAACTATATATATGAGGATGGTTTTGTTTTCTCTTGATGTTGCAATCTTTATTTTAACATGTTTTTGTGTTTAGCTTTTGGAGTTGCCTAACAGTATAATTTCAAATGAGGTTTAGTTTCAGCTGTTTAATTTTAAACTGTAGGGAACATGATTCAAAAAAAAAATTAAGACACTATCATTTTTCTTAGAATTTTAATGATTTGTATAGGAAGAGTTTTCCTGTGACAGCCTAAAACGAAAATGAGCCTAACCTAATTCTTGATATTATTTTGAAATTGTTTTACCGTAAAATTCTTACATTAGAACGTGTAATTCTGTCAGAGAATTTCAACATAGTTGCATAAATTGTGTTTCATATTACAACTTGTTCTCTGCTTGACTTCATTGAAATTAATAAAAGGGCTCTTTGAGAAGGATCTGGTGAGTTAGCATCATTATTTAAAAAAAAAAAAGTAAAGAACTTACTCATAATGTATCCTGTGTTGCTAAGTTTTCAAAGTTAGCTATCTCAGCCACACCCAAAAGCCCTTTCAGAAGATTGAAATCCACTTATTCATTTATGCTGGCTTA
This sequence comes from Aotus nancymaae, assembly GCF_030222135.1. Taxonomy (NCBI): domain Eukaryota; kingdom Metazoa; phylum Chordata; class Mammalia; order Primates; family Aotidae; genus Aotus; species Aotus nancymaae. Next base: position 73,624,356 of record NW_026988450.1, read on the forward strand.
GAATTTTCTTCCTAGTAACGTAAGAGCTGAGATCGATATAAATTTTCCATGAAATATATGATGATTGCAAGAAAAACTAACATTTGGAATTTGAGTTGCTGCCAAGTCTGATGTTGTAATATATAGTTCTTTATTCTGTGATTACAAAGATTTCTTATAGCAGGGCTTTCTAACTTGGGCTGTGTGGGTGCTAAAAATATCTCCAAGGTATTTTTTATGTCCCAAAGGGATACTGTCACCCTTCCTCAGAGCTAGAGGATAGAATACTAGTCCTGCAGTAGCGTTGCCCACATCATAGTCATGTCCACCTTCTACTGCTACATTTCCAAGTCATATAAATGAGTTTTTCATATGGCTTGAAAATTAGCTCACCAAAGTTAAATAACCAACCCATGTCAGGTTGTAAACTAAAGAGGCTAGTCTAAATGAGTCTCAGCATCGCCCAGTAGCCACTGTGTTATTAATTCCTTTACATAGATATGTCTCTTTTTTTGAGATGAGATCTTACTTAGTCACCCAGGCTGGAGTGCAGTGACACAATCATGGCTCACTGCAGCCTTGACTTCCCTCAGGTGATCCTCCCACCCAGACTCCTCAGTAGCTGAGATTACAGGTGCACACCACGATGTCTGGCTAAGTTTTGTATTTTTTATAGACACAGGGTTTTGCCATGTTGCCCAGGCTGGTCTTGAATTCCTGGGCTCAAGCAGTCCACCTGCCTCAGCTTTGCAAAGTCCTAGGATTACAGGCATAAGCCACTGTTCTCAGTCAGATGTGTCTTATCCATAGACATATTATAGGTTGAGTATCCCTTACGTGAAATGCTTGGGACCAAAAAGTGTTTCAGATTTCAGGTTTTAGATTTCTTTAGATTTTGGAATATTTGTATATACATAATGAAATATATTAAGGATGAGACCCAAGCCTAAATGAAGAATTCACTTATGTTTCATATATAGCTTATACACATAGCCTGAAGGTAATTTTATACAATATTTTAAATAATTTTGTGCATGAAACAAAGATTTGACTGCCTTTTGACTGCAACCTATCACATAAGGTTAGGTGTGGAATTTTCCACATGTGGCAACGTGTCAGTTTTTAAAAAGTTTGGGATTTTGGAACATTTCAGATTTTCAGATTAAGGATGTTCAACCTATGAATGAGATAATGTGAAAGTCTTCACACAGGGTAGCGTAAAGTAGGAACTCAATTAAAAAGCCCATTAAATCTGAATTTATGTTATAAATATTCACCTTATTTGGTCTGCAAGTTTTCTTTTTCTCTATTTATGTGTACACTCATTTTTCAAACTCATATGCCAGAAACTATAGGATATTTGAGACAAATTAATAAGCCTTCAAGAATTACATTCTTCCCTTGAAAAGGCAGGTGTGCAAATTATTGAATATATTAATCATACGCTTTTTAAAAAGATTAGGTACAAGGATGTCATTTCCTTAAAGTAGGAATGATTTTTTAAATTTTTTAATTGAGAAATAATTGTATATTTTTATGGAATACAGTGTGATGTTTTGATATATGTATACATTGTGGAATGATTAAATCAAGTTAATTAACATATCTGTCACCTCATTTACTTTTTTTGTGGTGAAAACTTTTGAAATCTACTCGAAGTAATTTTGAAGTATACAAATACATTATTAATAACTGGGATTTCCATGCTGTGCAATAGATCACTAAAACTTATTCCTCTGTCTAACTGAGACTTTGTAGTTTGATCAACATCTCCCCATTTCCCTAACCCCATCCCCCTGCCCCCTACCTCTTCTAACCACCATTCTACTCTCAATGTCTATGAATTAGCCTGTTTTAGATTCCACATGTAAGTGTGATCATATATTCAACTTTCTGTGCTTGGTGTATTTCACTTAGCGTAGCACCCTTCAGGTTCATCCATATTGTTGCAAACAACAGAATTTATTTTTAAAGGCTAGCTAGTACTCCGATGTGTGTGTGTGTGTGTGTGCGCGCGCGTGCACACATGCGCGCATATGGGATTCCATGGTGTATGTGTGTATATATATACACACACACATATATATCACTTTTTTATCCATTCATCAATTGATAGACACTTAGAGGCTGTGTGCAGTGGCACAAACCTGTAATATCAGCACTTTGAGAGGCTGAGGCGGGTGGATTGCTTGAGCTCAGGATTTTAAGACCAGCCTGGGCAACATGGCAAAACCTCATCTCTACAAAAAAAAAAAAAAAAAAAAAAAAGCCAAGTGTGATAGTGCATGCCTGTAGTCCCAGCCACCCAGGAGGCTGAGGTGGGAGGATTGCTTGAGCCCTGACAAGGCTACAGTGAGCTGAGATTATGCCGCTACACTCCAGTCTGGGCAACACAGTGAGACCCTGTCTCAAAAATAAAATAAAAAAGACTGGGCGGCCGGGCACGGTGGCTCACGCCTATAATCCCAGCACTTTGGGAGGCCGAGGCGGGTGGATCACGACGTCAAGAGATCGAGACCATCCTGGTCAACAAGGTGAAACCCCGTCTCTACTAAAAAATACAAAAATTAGCCAGGCATGGTGGCGCGTGCCTGTAATCCCAGCTACTCAGGAGGCTGAGGCAGGAGAATTGCCTGAACCCAGGAGGCAGAGGTTGCGGTGAGCCGAGATCGCGCCATTGCACTCCAGCCTGGGTAACAAGAGCGAAACTCTGTCTCAAAAAAAAAAAGACTCGGCATGGTGTTTCACACCTGTAATACCAGCACTTTGAGAGGCCAAGGCAGGCAGCTCAGGAGTTTGAGACCAACCTGAGCAGCATGGTGAAACCCCATCTCTACAAAAAAAATGCAAAAAATTAGTCAGACATGATGGTGCGCACCTGTGGTCCCAGTTACTTAGGAGGCTGAGGTAGGAGGATTGCTTGAACCCAGGAGGCAGAGGTTTCTATGAGCCAAGATTGCACCACTGCACTATAGCCTGGACAACAGAGCAAGACCTTGTCTCAAAAAAAAAAAAAAAGTAAAATAAAAGGTAGACACTCAGGTTGCTTCCATATCTTGACTATTGTGAATGATGCTGCTGTGAACATGGGAGTGCAGAAATCTCTCTGACATACCAATTTCAATTCATTTGGATGTATACCCAGAAGTGTGATCATATGGTAGCTCTATTTGTAGTTTTTTGAGGATCTTCCGTACTGTTTTTCATAATAGCTGTACTAATTTACATTCACCAGGGTTGCCTTTTCTCCACATCTACACCAGTACTTGTCTTTTGTCTTTTTGCTGATAGCCATTCTAACAGATGTGAAGTGATATCTCTTTGTGATTTTAATTTGCATTTCCCAGATGGTTGGAGAAGTTGAGCATTCTTTCCATGTATTTCTTGGCCATTTATATGTCTTTCTTTTGAGAAATGTGTTCAGGTCCTTTGCCCTTTTTTTTTTGAGTCGGGGTCTTGCTTTGTTGCCCAGGCTAGAGTGCAGTGGCATGATCATAGCTCACTCGAGCCTTGAGCTTCCTGGCTCAAGAGATTCTCTCACTGTAGCCTCCCAAGTAGCTGGGACTACAGGCACACACAACCATGCCTGGCTAATTTTTAAAATTTTTAGTAGAGATGAGGTCTGGCTGTTTCCTCGGCTGGTCTTAGACGCCTGGGCTCAAGCAGTCCTCCTGCCTTGGCCTCCCAAAGTGCTGGGATTACAGGCATGAGCCACCAAGCCCAGCCCTTTGCCCATTTTAAAATCAGGTTATTTGTTTTCTTGCTATTTAGTTGTCTGAATTCCTTATGTATTTTGGATGTTAGCTTATTATCACTTGTGTGATTCACAGATTTTTCTCCCAGTCCGTGAATTATCTTTTCATTATGTTAATTGTTTCCTTTGCTGTACAGAAGCATTTTAGTTTGTTGCAATCCATTTGTCTTATTTTTTTATTGCCTGTGCTGTTGGGGTCATATCTAGGAAATTATTGCTCAGCCCAATGTCGTGGAGCTGTTCCCAGTTTTCTTCAAGTAGTTTTACAGTTTCAGGTCTTAAATACTTAAGTCTTTAATCCATTTTGAGTTCATTTTTGCATATGTTGTGAGGTAACCGTTTAATTTCATTCTTCTGCATGTGTATATACAGTTTTCCCAAAACATTATTTATTGAGGAGATGTTCTTTCCCCATTGTGTGTTCTTGGCACATTTGTCAAAAATCAATTGAGCATAAATTCATAGATTATTTTTGGGCTTTCTATTCTGTTCCACCAGTTGGTGAGTGGTAAAATTTTTTTTTTTTTTTTTTTTTTTTTTTAACTAATAACAACTATCGACCTTTGAGTACTTCCTATGTACCCAGCTCTATTTCAGGAGCAATAAGGTAGGTAGATGGTGTTATCCCCATTTTACAGAGGAGGATATTGAGGCCCATAAGAGGTTGAGCAATTTGCCCAACTTTACAATTCAAATCCAGGAAATCAAGCTAGAGAGTCCATGCCCTTAACTATTACTTGTTGCCTCTTGTTGATTGACTTTGTTGAGGAAAAAGAAAAGCTCTTAGGAGCTGGAGGAAATGGGAAGTCAGTTCAGCAGTGATAATGTGATCTCTTTGTAGGACATTAGATTTTTTAAATTAGTGATTATTTTGGAGTACTTTTCCTAAAGTCTGTGTTTCTAAAACAAAGTGGCTTCATCCGGTAGGCTAAATCTGAGAAGAATTTACCACATATTCAGCGTATCTTTCTTAGGCTATATGTGCTAACCCCTAACATGAGCTGAGTTTGAGAACTTAATGTTCTTACATATTACCTCCGAGACTGAAATTAGTTCTTAAACCAGTGTTGGGTTTTGCCATTCAGAGGCACTGTGGGGGCCATGCCAAGAAACAAATTAGCTAAAAGCAAGGCTTTCCTTCCATCGACGACAGTGGGTCTCCTTTCATCTTGTGGCTCTTTTAAGCTCTCTAACAGCCTCTTTCTGTCTTTTCAACTCCATTCACCTCAAACCCAACAGTTCTTTTTTACAGTCAACACTGCTAAATAGTTATTCAGAGCCCTGCAGCTCTCATTTCATTCTTGGCTTTGTCTAAGTTCCTGAGAGAGCTGCAGAAAGAGGTTGAAGAAGTGAAAATCATCAGCTCACCCTGTTTGCATATCCTGCAGTTTGCCAGCACCCCCTGTGAAAGTTCAAGGTCTAAGAGTACAGTGAGCAGAGAAGCCTCTCCAGGGAGGCTCCCAATAGCTTGTTTGTTTCACATGGTGCTCTGGGGTATATTTGTTTTTATTCAGGAAGGTATTGCCTTTTTATTTCTTGATATATTTTATAAGAAAATGTTTTCTCTTAACATGAGAGCAAATTATACTTATCTGCTGAACAAAGCAAAGCTATCTGCAAGGACATTTTTGTTTTTGCTTCAAGCACCATTGCTTTTGGCAATTGTAGACAAAATATCGTACTGTTTGATGAGGTGTAAAATAACACACTTTAACTGGAGAATGAACACATTTCCAGATACAATATTACCGTTCTTTTCTTTTTCAAATAATAGTTTCCAAAAATGAATTTTAATGGACTTCTACCATTTAACCAAAGTGAATCTTTGAATCTCTGAAGTTGCCCCCACTTCACACCTGCATATGTGACACTTAACAATTATTTACACTTTTGATTAAATTCAACCTTTATGTCTTTTTGGAAAAAATGAATGCATACAGTTTTCTTCACAAAAACTCCAGTGTCAAACATGTTGTTTTGAGCTTTTTCTTGGTGTATTAAGCTGACATTAGGCACCAAGATAATGCATTATGGAAATAATGGCATTCCTCCCCAGAGGGCCTCATGACTTGAACTGAATATTCTCATGGCCCAGTCATTGTGTGGATTTGCTTTTAAACATGTCCAGTCTTGGCATTTTAAAATAACATTTTAGAAATTCACCAGGAAAGGAAGGTGACCGTGCAGTTATCAGATGATAAATTCTAATCATGGGACTTTCGCGTGGGTTGTTTGTAATTGAAGACAGTGCATCCTTTGTAACTGAAGCTAGTGCAAATGAGGACAGGGGTGGCGGGGACAGAAAGCGGAGAGGTGTACAGCTGCTCTCCTTGCACTGTACCCCTCATATCTGCAGCCGGGATCAGTCTAGATCTCATTCATGATGCTTGGGGGCCTTGGGGGCTTGGGAAGCCAGCTCAGGCCTTGTGATCTGCTTGGATTAGTGTTGTCCGGGGTTCTCACTTTCTGACTCCTGGAGGATGAAATGCTACTTGTCTGAGAGGGAGTGGGAGTGATTCTTGAGAAGAAAAACATGATTTGGGTAGTGAAGAGGTGTAGAGGAGAGGTCCGGGGATGTGGAAAAGAGGGACAAGCAGGGAAGTAAGCATGAATAAAGGGTAAACTGGGGAGGGAGAACAAGAAGGGAGACCGAGAGGAAGAACCCACTTTCTCTCTTCCCCTTACTCCTCCCTGTTTGGCAGTCTGGCTATTTCTGCTTTCTCCCTTAGTTTCCTCTTTTCTCTCCCCCTTTCATGGAACTGCTCCAAAACTTGTTCTCTCATCCCTCTGCCTCATCTTTTTGTGTCCTTCCCTAACTCCTATCTCTACCCACCAGCCCAGTTCACTTCCTTTAGTTGCCCCAGTCCCCTCTTCCTAGGGGCCCACCAAGTGAGTGCCACATTCACAGCCATGTCTGGTGCAGTCTGAAACACCTGAGGCCACTCAGGGTCTGTATTAGAATTAACCTATTCTAAAGGCTTAACCAGACTTTCCAAGTTCCTTTTAAGTCAGAATGAACTCCTGCCTTGACCTTGCCCAACCTCAAATTGCAGGGACAGCTTCTAGATCCACAGGACATGAGAAGCAGGAGCAGGCCTGCCACGTCCCTGACATGGTGATCGAGATTTTATGAATGGTAGCTCAGTGTCTCCCTCAGTCCTTTAGACAGCAGTGAGGAGGTGTGGGCAACAGCAGTGTCCCTAACTCTTCGGTAGAGTGACTGCAACTCAGAGAGCAAATCGTGCCAACCAGGGCCTTCCCCGCCAGAGCTACTGCTTTGCTGTCTACCGAATAACGAATCAAATGTTTCTTTCCTTTGCTTTCTGTTTAGAATTAAGGACAAATTTTATTAGCATCTTTGTCTAAGCTATAGCGTTAACTCTCGGTTTTTAATTACATCCTCACAAATGTATTGCAATTAATACTAAAAATCAGGAAGCCTTCTACTTTGCTAATAAACTCTTTCTGGTGTTTGCAAATCTGATTAAGCTTTAATTAGAATTCCTTTATAGTCAGTCTTTTTCTAATTACTTTTCTGACTATAAAAATTTGTATATTATAAAAGATTCAGGTAATATAGAGGACAAAATAAAAATTATCCCATTTCCCAGAGATAATTACATATTAACATTTTGTATTTTCTTTCAGTCTTTTTTTTCTTTAAACCATATATTTGCAAAACTGAGATCAGTTTAGTGTCCTAATTTTTCCATTCTGTATAATGTGAGCTCATTAAATATTTGAAAAACATGATTTTAAATTGATTTCTAATATTTTATGTATGTTCCATTGCTTTATTCCTCTTTGAATCATTGCCCTCTATTACTGTTACATGCACTGGTTATCTTTCAGTGGATAGCAGTTGATATTATGAATTTTTAAAGTCAGTTTGATAGTTAAAAAATAGTATCTTGTACTATATATTCAGTCTTAAGTATCAAAATTGCCTAATTTTTAGATCACTTCTTGTTACTTTTATTTATGAATTATAAAGATTAAATAAAATTATGGTATATTTTTCAGGTAAAGATTATTTCAAAAGTTGAAATAAGTGATTGGTGTTTGTTTTGGTAAGATTTTACTCCTTTTGAAAGCATTTTGATGCATTTATTTATTCAGTCAGCAGATATTTATTCAATTCCTTCCAGTGCAAGGTGTTAATTGGTGAGGATAAAAAGAAGAAAAGGATGCTTTCTGCATTCGAGAAGCTTACAATTCAGTGCTGGTAACATATATGTAAACATGTGATGATGTAACACAAAGAAATAAATATTAAAATAAAGCTGCAAGCAGGGTGCTGGGAAAACACAGAAGGAAAATGGAATTTTTACCAGCAGAATCAGGGGAAGACTTCCTGGAAGAGCTGACATTTGAGCTGAGCCTTAAAGTATCAATTTAATTTCACTGAGGAAGGCAGTACATGGCATTTGAAGCTTAGAGTATCGTATATTCAGAGCCAAAGGGGGCTGAGAGCACATGTCATATTTGAGAAAAGTGGATGTCCCAGAGAGCCGGGTGTGTTACATGCCATATGGTGGTCAAGTGTAAAGGGGGCAAGGCAGAGAGTGGTCGCAGCCAGTGAACCTACAGCAAGATGATCAATTCATATGTGCCTGGCTCTGTGCTAAGCTCCTTCTCATATGTAACTTACCTCATTGAATTCACATGACAATCCTGTGAACTATGTATATGGCCACTCACAGATGGAAGTAGAAACTCAGAATGCATGAATGATTCCAAGTTACAAAGCTTATAAGAGACAGACCAGTCCTGAAATCCATGCTTTTTTTTCATTATACCAGATTGAGATAAGATATAGAAAGCCTTGAAAACTGTTAGGGTGTTGAGCCTATTTTATATTCGCTGCTGTTTGTTTTTAATCAGTGCTAGTATATGATTAATGAAGATACTTCTAGTGGTAGAAGGAAGGATGAGTCAGAAAAAAATGTTGCAGGAAGCAAGACAAGATAGAAGACAACCACAGAAGTCCGAGCAAGACATGGAGAACCTGACCTACTGCAGTGGTAATGGAAATGGGAAAGAAAAGAGAGATGCAAGAGACTTGGAGAAAGAATCTAAGCACTTAATAGATGGATGAGCTAAAAGCGGTGAAGGAAGCCTATATTACATTAGATTTGTAGTCTCCACTTTTTTTTATCATACATCCTTAATAGTAAAATATTTTTGAGCATGTATCTAGTAAAAAATGTTTAATATTTTAACCTCCTTTCCCCCAGTGGATTTTCTTGTGTATACCCATTTTAGAGGACACTGGAATTATTTAAGAAGAATGAGGGAAGGGGTTGCCAGGAAGAAAGGGTAGAAGAGAATCTGAGTTTGGTTTTGGTCATCTTGTGAGTTTAAGATAGCTAAAAAAGTATTGACATTTTGAAGATGCTTCATACAAAGTTGGAAGTGGTATTAAAAATTTTAGGAAATGCAATGACACCAAGCTTATGTTCTAGATAAAATTCAGTCTATCTTCAAAATAGAGTCTGGTTTCCCCAGTTCTACTTTGTGTATAAGGATAATTATGGATTAAAAAGCCAGGAGTCTGTTTTATATTATTTTTAGCTACGTATCTTTCGTTAATTGTTTTAGTGTTTTATTATATAATAGATGCTAAATGATGACTTATTTGATAAAAGTTTTCAATGTTAAATTTTATTTTACCTTTATTTTATATAATTTTTGAGAGAAGAAATACTTAGGACTGTTAACTGAGAATAAACCTTGTAGTCTCAGAGAAGCATTATTTATACAATATATTTTTAAAATTTAATTTTTAAAATCTATATTTAGTTGAGAATCAAATGAAACACTAAATTTTAGTTTTAATTTTGAAAATGTTAAAGAATACTCTTAAAATTGATCTTTTATGTAGCATACAACACAAAGATCTTTTTGAAAACCTTGCAGATTGTATGTAGTTCATTGATGTATTTAGATTTCTTTGGAACATTCAGTGTTATCAAGCCTAAACGTGTCTTTCAGACAGAGAGAATCATCCAAATATCAGAATGTCTTTACAAATGGCTCATGCTTTTCAGTAACTTTTTCAAAGTACAATTCTTATTTCCTTCTGGCCAACCCTCTATTACTGAACTAATACCTATAAAGCCTCATCCAGAATCCTTTCAATTTAACAAGGCCCTACAATGATATGATTAAAGACACAAGTGCTGCTTGGTGTTTTGGGTTTGGTTCAGTTTCGTTTGATTTCAATTAAGAATATGATTTTTTTTGGTGAAACCCCGCCTCTACTAAAAATACAAAAAATTAGCTGGGCACGGTGGCGCGTGCCTGTAATCCCAGCTACTCGGGAGGCTGAGGCAGGAGAATTGCCTGAACTCAGGAGGCGGAGGTTGCAGTGAGCCGAGATTGCGCCATTGCACTCCAGCCTGGGTAACAAGAGCAAAACTCCATCTCAAAAAAAAAAAAAAAAAGAATATGATTTTTTTAAAACTTTCAGCCACCAAAATCATTTACTATTGATGTTCAAAGCGTGAACATCCCTCGGGGAAGTGAGAGTGAGAAACAGCTGCAGTTCCTCTGTGTCTCATGAAATCCAGTTAGCTTTCTTTTGTTTCTTTTCTGTTCAGTTTCAATATCAGTATCTTCAATGAATTTTTATTGAACACTCAATGAATAGTAGCATTATTATAAGCTGACTATATGCTGATGAGGAAAAACACCTTTCTTTTTTATTGCTTAATGGCTAAAAGGTGCAAAGAAATTACCAGTCTAGGTCAAGTTCACTAATTGGGCAAAATAGATTTGCAAAACAAATACCTAAAAATGGAAACATTCCTAATGGAGGATATGGCAAAGAAAAATCATCTTCCAGATCTTGCCCCTGTCTTTCTTAGTCAGTAGGAGCAGCAGCATGAGATACTAGCACAGGTAGACAGATCAGGGTTTGCTAACTCTTCACTGAACTCTACAGAGTAGGTACAACTGCCCTGGATCAAAAACAATTTTTAGAGACCCTGATAGAGGATGAAGGCATTAAACAAAATCACAGTATAGATTGGTGATTGATTAAAAATTGTATTAAAAAAACGAAAAGAAATAATTGTATCTAATTTTCTATCTAATATATATTATTCTGGTTTCTTACTTGGCAAGTCTTTATAGAATTTTTGAGAGAAGAAATACTTAGGACTATTAACTGTAGAATAAACCTTATAGTCACAGAGGGAAGCATTAATTATGTGATATATTAGTAAAAGATGTTTATAGTTGTTTTACAGGTAGTAATAGGCTGATCTAATACACAGGAAGTGCTGTGCCACATAATGAGGATTCAGTAGATGTGATTAAATGGTTGCTGACATCCCTTCAAGACAATGACTTGTCTTCATAGCTCATCAGTGAGTTCACAGCCTATTGTTCCTTTTGATTTGGCCAACGTAAAACAGCACAGTTATTGCAAGAACAAACATCTGATGACCTTTACCACTTTAATATTGATATTTCTCAGAGACCAACCTCTTTAACACCTGTCCTTGCTCCCTGGAGGAGAGTTGGTGTTTCCTTTTGTGTTGCCACAGAACTTCTGTTGGTTGCCGATTCACTCTATTGACTGTTTCTTTTGCCGTGCAGAAGCTGTGGAGTTTGATTAGGTCCCATTTGTCTATTTTGGCTTTTGTTGCCAATGCTTTTGGTGTTTTGGTCATAAAGTCCTTGCCTACGCCTATGTCCTGAATGGTTTTGCCTAGGTGTCCTTCTAGTATTTTTATGGTGTTAGGTCTTACGTTTAAGTCTTTAATCTATCTGGAGTCAATTTTAGTGTAAGGTGTCAGGAAGGGGTCGAATTTCTGCTTTCTGCATATGGCTAGCCAGTTTTCCCAACACCACTTATTGAACAGGGAATCCTTTCCCCATTGCTTGTTTTTATCAGGTTTGTCAAAGATCGGGTGCATAGAGTTGTTTGTAATAATCTCTGAATCTGTGGTGATATCCCCTTTATCATTTTTTATTGCATCTATTTGGTTATTCTCTCTTTTCTTTTTTATTAGTCTGGCTAGTGGTCTGTCTATTTTGTTGATCTTTTCAAAAAACCAGCTCCTGGATTCATTGATTTTTTGAAGGGTTTTTTGTGTCTCTATCTCCTTCAATTCTGCTTTGATCTTAGTTATTTCTTGTCTTCTGCTAGGTTTTGAGTTTTTTTGATCTTGCTCCTCTAGCTCTTTCAGTTTTGACGATAGGGTGTCAATTTTAAATCTCTCCTTTTTTCTCATGTGGGCACTTATTGCTATATATTTTCCTCTAGAAACTGCTTTAAATGTGTCCCACAGATTCTGGTATGTGGTGTCTTCGTTCTCGCTGGTTTCGAAGAATGTCTTTATTTCTGCCTTCATTTCAGTGTTTATCCAGTCAACATTCAGGAGAAAGTTGTTCAATCTCCATGAGGCTGTGCGGTTCTGGGTTGGCTTCTGAATTCTGAGTTCTAACTTGATTGCACTGTGGTCTGAGAGACTGTTTGTTATGGTTTCCGTTCTTTTGCATTTGCTGAGGAGTGATTTACTTCCAATTATGTGGTCAATTTTAGAGTAGGTGTGATGTGGTGCTGAGAAGAATGTATATTCTGTGGATTTGGGGTGGAGAGTTCTGTACATGTCTATTAGGTTTGCTTGTTCCAGGTCTGAGTTCAAGTCCTGGATATCCTTGTTAATTTTCTGTTTCGTTGATCTGTCTAATATTGATAATGGTGTGTTGAAGTCTCCCACTATTATTGTGTGGGAGTCTAGGTCTCTTTGTAAGTCTTTAAGAACTTGCCTTATGTATCTGGGTGCTCCTGTATTAGGTGCATATATATTTAGGATCGTTAGCTCTTCTTGTTGCATTGATCCTTTTACCATTATGTAATGTCCTTCTTTGTCTCTTTTGATCTTTGTTGCTTTAAAGTCTATTTTATCAGAGATGAGAATTGCAACTCCTGCTTTTTTTTGCTCTCCATTTGCTTGGTAAATCTTCGTCCATCCCTTTATTTTGAGCCTTTGTGTATCCTTGCATGTGAGATGGGTTTCCTGGATACAGCACACTGATGGGTTTTGGCTTTTTATCCAATTTGCCAATCTGTGTCTTTTGATTGGGGCATTTAGTCCGTTTACATTTAGGGTTAATATTGTTATGTGTGAATTTGATCCTGTCATTTTGACGCTAGCTGGCTGTTTTTCCCATTGGTTGATGCAGATTCTTCATTGTGTTGATGCTCTTTACCATTTCGTGCGTTTTTGGAGTGGCTGGTACTGGTTGTTCTTTTCTATGTGTAGTGCCTCCTTCAGGAGCTCTTGTAAAGCTGGTCTGGTGGTGATGAAATCTCTGAGTAATTGCTTGTTCACAAAGGATTTTATTTTTCCTTCACTTATGAAGCTTAGTTTGGCTGGATATGAAATTCTGGGTTGAAAGTTCTTTTCTTTAAGGATGTTGAATATCGGCCCCCACTCCCTTCTGGCCTGTAGGGTTTCTGCTGAGAGATCTGCTGTGAGTCTGATGGGCTTCCCTTTGTGGGTAACCCGACCTTTCTCTCTGGCTGCCCTTAGTATTTTCTCCTTCATTTCAACCCTGTTGAATCTGATGATTATGTGCCTTGGGGTTGCTCTTCTAGAGGAATATCTTTGTAGTGTTCTCTGTATTTCCTGGACTTGAATATTGGCCTGCCTTGCTAGGTTGGGGAAGTTTTCCTGGATAATATCTTGAAGAGTATTTTCCAGCTTGGATGTATTCTCTTCGTCACATTCAGGTACACCTATCAAACGTAGATTAGGTCTTTTCACATAGTCCCATATTTCTTGTTGACTCTGTTCATTTCTTTTTACCCTGTTTTCTCTAATCTTGCCTTCTCGTTTTATTTCATTGAGTTGATCTTCGACCTCTGATATCCTTTCTTCTGCTTGGTCAATTCGGCTGTTGAAACTTGTGCATGCTTCGCGAAGTTCTCGTGTTGTGTTTTTCAGCTCCATCAATTCGCTCATATTCCTCTCTAAGTTGTCCATTCTCGTTAACATTTCGTCAAGTCTTTTTTCAAGGTTCTTAGTTTCTTTGCATTGGGTTAGAACATGTTCTTTTAGCTCACAGAAGTTTCTTATTATCCACTTTCTGAAAGCCGATTCTGTCATTTCATCACACTCATTCTCCATCCAGTCTTGTTCCCTTGCTGCTGAGGAGTTGTGCTCCCTTGTAGGAGGAGAAGTGTTCCGGTTTTGGGTGTTTTCATCCTTTTTTCGCTGGTTTCTTCCCATCTTTGTGGATTTATCCACCTATCGACTTTGTAGTTGCTGTCTTTCTGATTTTGGTAATTTTAAGTCTGCAGTAGCTGAACTCATAAATCCCCTTTTCTTCACCCCAGGTGTTCTGTCTCGAGGAGTTAGGGCTTTATGATTTTCCGCTGGCTTACAATTGTTTTCCCTGCCCACAAGGTGGCAGCCTAGTCACACTCAGCCTGCAGAGGCTTCGCTGAGCTGCTGTGGGCTCCGCCCAGGTTCCGTGTGGACTTCCCTGCAGTCCTGTTTATATGGGTGTAGTTAGAACTGCTTCCGCTATGCTGGCCCGCCCCTGTAGTGATGGAGTCTCTGTAGTGGCGGGTTGTCTTGGTTACGGCAAATTGCCCTGGGAACTGCAGGGTGTTTCCCGGCGGGGGTCGCCCCTCCTCCACAGAGCTGGACCGTCCCGGGTTCAGCCGTGTTTCCAGTGGCGACCTCTTTGCCCGGGAATCTCTTGGCTTGACTCCCTGCCTCAGCTCCCCTTGCTGGCCCAGTGGGGACCCAGTCTCGCTCACTCTGCACAAGGAGCTGCTCCTCCCTGCCCCAGGTGCAGGCCGAGCGTCCTCGCCAGTCCAACCAGTGGCGCTGGCAACCCGTGGGGCTCTTCCACCTGTGAATCTCCTAATCTGTGGGCAGTAAAAATCCGCTGCCCTGTGAGCCGCTGCATCAGCCAAAGCAGCCAAAGCAGAGGCTCTGAGATTCATGGCGCGCCCTTGCTCGGGAGTCTTCCTGGCTTGGATCCCTCCTTCAGCTCCCCTTGCTGGCTCAGAGGGGATTCAGTCACTCTCACTCTGTACAACGAGCCGCTGCTCCCCGCCCCAGGGCCCGAGCAGCCTCGCCACTCAAACCAGTGGCGCTGGCGACCCGTGGGGCTCCTCCTCCTGTGAATCTCCTGGTCTGTGGGCAGTAAAAAATCTGTCTGGAAATGCGGCATCCACTCACCCTCTGCGCCTTCTCTCGGAGCTGCAATCCCTACTTCCTCCTAGTCGGCCATCTTGGATCTCCCCCCATCTCTTTCTTTTTAACACTTAAGACAGGTCCATGGTATTTAGTATAAGCTGGTGTACTGAATGAATGAATGAATGAATGAATGAAATGAAAGTCACCTGACTCCTCTGAACCTCGTGTTTCTTTTTCATAAATTAGAATGTTACCCCCTGTATCCCACAGTATTACCTTGAGCATCAGTTGAGATGATGAACATGAAAGTGCTCTCTGTAAGCACTGTGCACATAATAAGAATTATTGTCTGACATGGTTTTTGTTATTATTGTTGAGCGAATAAGCCTCAGGTGCTTTTAGAATCTTAGTATTTTAAAGATGACACATTTATTACCATACTATTAATAGTACTGTAATGTTTCTTTTTAGGCGTAGAGTTAGGAGACAATCTTGAAAAATTAGATGAGAAGGAAATTATGATGGGAAATTGCAAACACATATAAAGTATGCCCAGTAGAATGTTTTGGGTACTTATCTCCAGCTTCAATATTGGACAACTCGTAGCCAATTTTGTTTCATCACTACCCTCTCTCACCTCCCCCTTCTCATGTTATCACAAAGCCAAGATGTATTTCTTTTCTTCTTTTTTAACCTTTTCAGATATGTAGAAATACTCTTAGCGTTCTTTTAAAAATCAAATCATAAGTACTAAAAAAAGATAGGTTGGTAGTTGAGACTAAAGGACTGTTATGTGAATGAGTTATTCTGACAGGAACTCACAGGTAAACAGGATATTTTATTTCTCAAGATTTTCATATGATGGTGACCAACTCCATTGCAAAAGAATGGTCACATTCCAGGATTGTAACCAGCTCTGGAGGCTTAGTTATGCAATTGCCAGCTCTGTCATCTTCTACAGGGATGTGACCCTACTGAAAAGTAAGGAATCTGAAGCGTGGCAGATCACTTTGAAGCTTTCCCAGTTTTTGCATGTTATCATGTAATAGTACTAAAACTTTTTGTCCTCCAGCTAGGCAACATAGGTATGTAACTTAGACTTTGGGAATACTGTAAAGTCGTGATAAACCCTGCTTTAAGGGTTTAAATCTACATTCTGGGATCATAACATGTAATTTAGACATCAGAATCCACTTAGAAGAAAAGAATTTTTAAAGCACGGTAAATCAGAACCACTTATGTGATTTTTATTGATCTTTTTTAATTTTTCATAATTTTATGATTCTGGTTCTCATAAGAACAAATACATATAATTTTAAACCCTAAAGATATTTAATTCTGTTAAGTATTTTATTTATGTAGGATTTTTATTCCTTAGGGTCATATGTAGAGTTTTTTATTTTTAACAAGGTATTGGTAAGTTTTACCTACTGCAATAAATTGAATATATAGTAATTTTGTCTGTCTCAATTAGTTTAAGGTTTTTATGCATGCTTGATTTTTTTTTCAAAATGAAATGAATGTAAATGCACTTTTATTTTAAAGTATTCCAAAACATCTTTTTATTAATGCAAGGAAGTTTGTGAGTTGAGGCAGGGAAAACAGATACAGGAGAGGAAACTCATGATAAGATTGTCATTACTCTGAAATATATTGTAATCACAGATCTAGGTTGGTTTCTGTCAGAGACATCACCATTTCTATCAGAGACCACCAGTCTCCCTTCCTGGAAACCTAGAAATCTTCACCTTTTCCTCTTTCATTTTCTACATCTAATAAATAGATCCCTATTGATTATTTATTTAGAAAAATCTCTGGGCTTTATCTTTTCCAGGTCCTTGACCAGGGTATAAGTTCTGACTTTTATCAACATTCATCTAGACTAATAGCAGTTGAAAAGAAATGAACAAATACATTTTGGCCATACCATTTTATGTACATTTAATCCTTACAGTAATCCTGTGAGTTAAGACAGTTATCTGTATTTTTCAGATTGTGAAAACTAGGCAGACTTTTTGAAATGTATTACACTGTGAAGGCACCTTCTTGCTCTGAGTCTGTCTTCCTCTGTAATACATTCCATCCAAGAATGTCAGGATAATCTCCCTAAAGTGTAACTTTTAATATAATAACTTAATAAAACCTATAATTACTGGCAAATTATATATCAGGGATTTTCACGTTTTTGTCTCATTCTATACAAACTACCCCATAAGGTTTATATTATCTCATAGACACCTTGTCTGTAATGACTTTTGTTTCCCATCAAATGAGTTATAAACTCTTAATATTGATGCTATTCCACATTTTCTGCTGTGGCTCTATTATGCTCTTTCAATCATTTCTCTGAATATAAACTTGGAGCTAGCTTTAGCCAGCTTCCTTATGGCCCTCTTCAGATACCATTTTTATTTCTTCCCTAAGGTCTACTCAAAACACAACTCTTGTCCACCCAATCCCCCCCCAATCCCCCACCACCTCTGTCCTCTAATTTAAACTCTGCCAGTCCAACAGAGCCCATTTCCCTGTCCAGGTGCAGTAGTTCAAGCATTCCAGCACTTAGGGAGGCTGAGGCAGGTGGATAACTTGAGGCCAGGAATTCCAGTCTAGCCTGGCCAACATGGTGAAACCCCATCTCTACTAAAAATACGAAAATTAGCCAGGTGTGGTGGCACACGCCTGTAATCCCAGCTACTCCAGAGGCTGAGGCAGGAAAATTACTTGAACCCGGGAGGTGGAGGTTGCAGTAAGCTGAGATCGCGCCACTGCTCTCCAGCGTGGGTGACAGAGCGAGACTCCATCTCAATTAAAAAACAAAAACAAAACCCTAAAAGCTTTTCCCAAATATTTGTATCTTCCTGCATTTTTTCTTCTTGATTTCCTTTATCATATCTATTTGCCCTTGAGCACATATTTCTTAATATGTTTTCTTCCTAACTACAAAACTCATATATGCTTGTGGCAAAAATATTATATGGGATATTTGAAAGTGAAAAGATAAGTCCTCTGACCCCAATCCCAGTTTGTAGAAGTGTGTGTCATTTTTCTGTGCATAAGCAAGAATATGCATAGCCATGCATACATCTGCACCTGTTTACACATGAGAGGTTATATAGAGATGTATATATAGATATATAGTTATATTTTATACACATAAACCATTCTATGCTATTTATTTTCACTTCAAAGTATATCGGAAATCTTTCCGTGTCAGTGAATACAAATAATTGTGTTTAAATATATCTCTTTATTTCCTCAAATTGTTTGATGTCAAATTGTTTTATTTGTACACATCTTATCTTCCTTCGGAAAAGAAAATGGAAAGTCCTCAAGAGCAGGCATAGTTACATACTCATTCTCTTTGTTATTCCATTATTCTTTACTCTTGGTGCATTTATTGCATATTTCACTATTCGTGCTGTGGGAAATGAAAGATGCCTGCCTTGTAATCCCTAAGGAGTTTTGACTTAGTACATAAGAATCCACATATTTACATATAATGTTAACACAAGGAAGGAATTGAGAAGCAACACATATTTCTATTCCTGGAAATATGGCAGTTAGTTTATTTAAACAATCTTCTTGCTGAAACATAATTGAAACTGTTCAGTATTTGTAAGAAAACATCCTCAAAGCAGCAAAAGGTTGAAAAGAGAGGAATTGAAGGCTAAAATCTGAAGGCAAGTGAGAATTCAGAGAGAATTAGAGAACTGAAACTTCTTGTGCTTAACATAGAGTTCAGCACAATGATTTGGAGGTGGTGAGGTCAGGGGGTTTCTGGGGTGCTCAGAAATTTCTAGTTATAGACCTGGTGGTAGCTGTACAGGATAATTATTTTCTAAATTTAACGAATATATTTTGCGCACTTTTCTATGTACATGTTATAATTTATAACAAAGAATTAAATGTAAAAGAATGAGTTGCAAAACTATACCTATAATATGATCCCACACATGTGTATTTTATATAAATGAGTGGGTGTGTTTGTGTATTATGTAAATGGGGTCTGTAATACATAAATTTTACACATTTATATAATAAGTTTATAAATGTATGTGTATATAAATGTGTGTGTGTTGCAAATGGAAATGTTTCCATGTATGTATTTCATGTACTTAGGAAAAAAAATGTGGAGGTACTTGCTAAACTACTCACTGAGGGCACCTCTGAGAGACAGGAAGGGCACAGGGAAGGAGCGAGGAAGGAACTTACACTTTTTGCTTTACACCACTGCAATTTAATTTTTAAATAATTGTCATCATTTAGTGTGTGTTAAAATCAGATTTCTAAAAAGATTTGACTAACATCTCTGCCCACTGATGGAAAGTATTCCTACCATGCTCTGTATCACTTGGTACAGTACCTTTCTTTTTTTCTTTTTTTTATCTTTCTCCTTTACTAGACTATAGGCTCTTAAAAGGAACAAGACCTGTCATGTTTGTTTTTAGATCTCTTCTACCTACTAAATCTTGGTACATAGTAGAGAGTCTATAAATACTACTGAAAACTGAATAAGTAAATGTACCTTAAGTAGAACAAAGGGCTATAGGCACTCAGCAGATATACATTTCCTCTGAGGCTCTTGTTACATTTTTAAATATTCTTCTGTACCTGGCACAGCAGTGAGCATAAAGTTGGCACAGTCAATAGAGGTTGATTTGAATTTCAGCAACACTTTGTGGAACTGTAGGCAGATGTGGAGTCCACCATGTGGTGCCCCTCTTGATCCCAGACAGCAGGGACATGAAATTACCCTCTGAAAATTAAACTGAGAAGTGAATACCTAATAGGTTAAGGCCAAGAGAGGCAACATAATCTTAAGAGACACAGACTCTTTGGGGAGTAAGGTTTTTACATAACCTAATTGAGGTCATTGACCTCTTACACACACTCACACAGTTTCCATCAGAATAGCAGTTTCTCTGTCTCTAAAACAGAGAAAATGTAAAGCCCTTAATGTCATTGTTATGGTTCCTAACAAAGCAATGTCAGATCAGCAACACCTGCCAGACTGAGGCAAGCATTCAGATGTCTAACCGATGTGGCACTGGAGTCCTGCATAATTAACTCCACTTGCTCTGCATCCACACACACCAGGCTTCCCTCTGGAAATTGCCTTCCCAAGAAGATGATTCACTATTAGGCTGATACAGTAATTCATTTATGCTCTATTCTTTTACTGTTCACTGTGAATTAATAAAGTCACATTCTTTTTTTCTCAATACATCAATGTCTTGTGAATTTTGTTAGCATGAGTCTGCATTCCCGGATCTAGTCAGGGAGATCAGCTATCAGTCTGCAAGACTCATCAAAGTAAATACTACCTTATGGCCATGTGTTGGCACGGACTACTGGATTACCAGGTGATGCCCATCTGCATCATTGTGTGCCATGTTTCCTTTCCATTCCACACTAAAGCAGTAATTCTTCTCAGAAGTGGTATGTGAAGAACTCCCTAATAATGTGCACATTCCAGTTAGAGAGTACTAAGTTATATTACCCCATGACAGTTGACCTCTTCTTCTGGGTATTAGCTGATTGGTTTTGCAAATTCCACACCTGTATGGATGAAGAGACTATATATTATGAATGCTAGATCATGAGGACTTCCAGTCCCTCATTTCTAGTCCTGGCTTCACAGCCTCTTCTGGTCCTCATCTCATTGTCAGCCGTTACCCTGGCATTATATTCAAGTACCCTCCTAACCCGGGTCTCTCTTGCAGCAGTGAAAACTAAAGAAGATGGGAGACACAGTGATCTCAATGAGATTAAGGATAAGGATGCAAGTAGAGCAGGCAATGAACGAGGTTATAGAAACTTTTTATTCCATTTCTATCTGTCTCTCTCTTTCCTCAAAACAGTCCCAATAGCATTTCAAAGGGTTTCAAGTTCCATGTAAGTTATAGAAAAAAAATAAAGCAAAAGTTCTCTGTGACATGTTTCAGCTTATCTATGAATATAACGGAACTGAAACCATATTTCAATAAATTATTAACAGCAATCCCTTGCCAAGAAGGATATCAGCATAGATAGCAGGGCAAACCCATTATAACTCTTAAGCGAATCCTGGAAGCTTTAAAAAATTGAATAGTGTATCAAATAAGTGCACTGTTAGCTGGGACTTTGTTAAAGAGAATTTTTTTCCTTTCTTTCTTTTTCCTCCCCCTTTCCCACCAGCCCCCAGCCAGAATAATTGATAACTACATCTCACCATGAATGTATTGGGAATTTACCCACAGTAGTTTTCCATTTATTTTAAGATTTAAAATAATATATTTTTAAATAGTAGATTAAAACTACAGAAATTTCAGATAGGATAGGTAAATACGAACCTTGAAAAGACTTATTTTTTTATAAACTTCCTTCTTAAAAATTCTTAATTGTTCTAATAATCACAATTGTGTTTATGTGTACAGTCAGAGTTCCACAGTAAGACACTGTGGGCTTATTAGTACATAAAGCACATTCATTCACAAGCCTCCTATTCCTGAACATTATTACAGAGCTGTTCTTGAATATTGATGTTTAATGATATGGGGCCAAATTGTTATTCAGATACTTACAGACCATTCCTTGATTATTTAGATGCTGATTAACCAGTCAATGACTTTTTGCCTTTGACAAAATTTCCACCCTCTGGCTTTCCTCTGATGTTAATGAAGAAGAGGGTTCAGTTTTCATCCCATTTGGCAAGGTTGGTTTCATGGACTGAGCCACCTTGCATGTAAAATCGGTAGTTATTCTGTAGACTTTATGGTAGTGGAAGTTAGGCTAGGTTGCATCAAAACACTCACAATCAAGCCTATCACCATATTTGAGAAGAAACTCAAAAGTATTTGATATCCCTTAGTGGATTTTAAACTACATCTTACGATACAAAAAAAAAAAAATAGCATTTTAAAAATTAGGCCGGGCACTGTGGCTCACTCCTGTAATCTCAACACTTGGGGAGACCAAGGTGGGCAGATCACTTGAGGCCAGGAGTTCGAGACCAGCCTGGCCAACATGGTGAAACCCCATCTCTGTTAAAAATACAAAAATTGATGTGGTGGTGCACACCTGTAGCCCCAGCCACTCAGGTGGCTGAGACCTGAGAATCACTTTAACCCAGGAGGCAGAGGTTGCAGTGAGCCAAGATCATGCCACTGCACTCCAGCCTGGGTGACAGGGCAACATTCTGTCTCAAAAACACACACACAGACACACACACACACACACACACACACACACACACAAATTCAAACCGGGCAGTATTAAATGTTATGTGTGAATAGAAAAAATTACAAATTTAAAAGAAAAATCATACTCACGTCCTTCAATAAATAATTAATGAGTAGAGGCTGAACGTAATCAACATTTATAAAAATATACCTAGAATTTTCAAAACTACCTGTATTTTTCAGAACTTACTTACATTTTCTCATTTTTCTGAAGTGCATGAGATGGTACCAAGATTCCTGCAAATAGAAAAGTATATAACCTATGCCAGAAATAAAGACAAAAGAGTAGAGTGAGTCAGAGAAAGATGGTCACCTGAGAAGTTAGGGAGTGTGATCCCTGCCCCTTCTTGCTCATTGCCGAGGCCACCGTCAGTCTTTTTTTTCTCTTTCCTACTGTTGAAGGTCAGAGTATAAACAGGGATTCACTGGACTGAACTGAAAAGAAACTAGATTGTAGAACAGAATTATCTTGAAGTTGGGCAGCATTAAGACAAGCTGAAGTTTGCAGTTTTCTTTTTTTCCTTTTTCGGGATGGAACCTTGCTCTGTCGCCCAGGCCAGAGAGTACAGTGGTGCGATCTCCGCTCACTGCAACCTCCGCCTCCCGGATTCAAACAATTCTTCTGCCTCAGTCTCCCGAGTAGCTGGGACTACAGGCACATGCCACCACACCGGCTAATTTTTGAATTTTAGTAGAGATGGGATTTCACCATATTGGCCGGACTGGTCTCCAACTCGTTATTCACCCATCTCAACCTCCCAGAGTGCTGGGATACAGGTTTGAGCCACCGCACCTGGCCTACAGTTTTCAGAATTACATTGCTATCTTCAGACACTACATACTTTATAATGAAGCCAGTCTTTCACATACTGGCTGCACAAGGACCTTGTATAATATGGCTGAGTAAGCAGAGGTAACTTCGCCTTCTGTTCTGCCTTTCTAAATTATTTTCTGCATCATCTGGTCTTCCTCAGTCTTTCTGCAGCCCTCTAACTCTTCTAAGTTTTGTCCCTTTATGGTAGTTTTACCGTAAGCCTTGATAGCATTAAGTAAATCCCTGCGTATGTGTCTGTGTCTTGTGTGTAATGGTTATATTTTGTTTTTGTCCGTTTGTAATACACTTAGGATATTCCTGTCCAATCAAACACCAACAGTAATATTTCTTAAATTTTTAGAATGATTAGTTCTTGACAGCCTGAAAATCATCCTCAAAAAAAGGTATATAAACCCAACATGTTAGGAACGACTGCATGGTATTCATGGACCCCAGTACCTATTTTTGGATCCCAACTGGGTTCAGATCCCTTTCCCATTATGTAGTTTCAAAGTTAGCAGCTTCCATGGTCACTAGTGGAACAGGTTGAGTATCCCTTATCCAAAATACTTGGGACCAGAAGTGTTTTTTATTTCAGACTTTTTTGAATTTTGGTATATTTGCATTATTCTTACGGGCTGAACATCCCTAATCTGAAACTCTGAAGTCCAAAATGCTCCAATGAGCATTTCCTCTGAGCACTAGGTTAGTCCTCAAAAAGCTTTGGATTTTACAGCATTTCAGATTTTGTATTTTCATATTAGGGGTACTCAACCTGAATTTGGAAATACATTCACTCATCAGATACTCATGGAATGCTTACTGTGTGCCAGAAAATGTACAAGGTAGTGAGACAGAGTAAAAAAGACACTGTCCCACCCGTAAAAATGTGTAATGCAGTTGAGGAGACAGGCAACCGAATGTACAATTACAATAGAGAATACATTCAATAGTAGTGGAAGTACATATACTTAAGAGAGCATAGAGAGCATGTCAGATGAGTATTTAAGTAGGCTGTAGGGCATCAAGAAATTCTTATAGTTACATCTGGGTTGTTTATTTTCTGAAGAAGAAGGAATGCTGTGTTTAAAGTCAAGTTACAGACTTATGCGTCATATTGAGAAATTTGGATTTGATTTTAAAGGACCTTACGTTGAAGGATAATGAGAATTAATCTGTAACTAGAAAAGATAACTGTAACATGGAGGCAGGTTGAAGGAAGCAGGACTGGAGGTTGGGAAACTGTGTGGTAGTAAGCCAGGTAAATAGATAAACAATAGTGATGATATTAACAAAAGTACTGATAGTGTAAGATGAAAAGAAGTGAATGAGTTGAAAATATAAGAATTGGGAATCACAGAATTTAGTAATAGAATTTATTCCTTCCACAAATAACGTTGAGCTGCTATGTGTTACGGCATTCTGTTAGATATGGTGGGGAACAAGAGAGACACCCTCTCTGTCCTCAAGTCTAGTGTTGTTAACTTCTGGGCTTTTGGAGTAGACAATTTCAGTAGATGATGATGCCACACCAGAAATGGAACAGACAGGTGTCTCAGACCAAAGATCCCCAGACGTGAGAACTGCTTCTTTAATGCTCCTTTTGAGATTTCAAGATGTCCTTGTGATTGAGAATCACTGTGTCTAATGAAGTGTATCTCTGTATAAACAATATTTAGGGGAGGAGTTTGAGAACCACTGGGATTACAGGCTTGAACCGCTGCGCCTGGCCTGCAGTTTTCAGAATTACAGTACTATCTTCAGACACTGACATACTTTATCATGAACAATATTTCACATACTGGCTGCACAAGGACCTTGTATAAAATGGCTGAGTAAGCAGAGGTAACTTTTCTCCTTCTGTTCTGTCTTTCTAAATTCTGTATCATTTGTTCTTCAGTCTTCCTGCAGCCCTCTAACTCTTCTGATTTTTGTCCCTTTTTGGTAATTTTACCCTAAGGCTTGATAGCATTAAGTAAATCCCCGCATATGTGTTATAGGTGATAGTTGAAGCAAGGAAGTGGATATTACCCAGAAAATGTATGTAGAAAGAGAGGAAAGGATGACTGAGAATTAAACTTGGCAAAACCATGGAGAGAGAAGAGGAACTTGATGGGGAAACCGGGAGAGTATAAAGAATGTAATGTATTTTCCAAGATGGAGCCAGTAGAATTAAAGGGAAGGAAAGCAATATGGCAGCAGCAGGCAGCTGCAGGGTATATTGGATGGGCTTCTGGTTCCAGGTGATGACCTGAGCTTACATATGAAACGCCACATGTTCACCACCATCCCACTCCAGTTGTATCACCTCTGAAGTGTCTAAATGGATTTAGTAGGAAAAAGTCTTTATCACTGCAGACAACCAGGAAAGGGTACCATGCAAATCCCTAGCTTAACAAAACTTGGTTCCAGCAAGAACTGTTAGCTTATGGTTCATCCCATGCTAAGGGGGACCTTGCCTGGAAAGTAAATGGAGGGACCTCTGACCAGTGCTCACAAATACCCTTCACCTTACAACAGCGGGAGCTGGAGACCGGGGTGAACTGCAGAGTAGTTGTGGAAAAGGAGGAGGGACATATCTTGAAATTTCTGGAGCCTCTGGTAATTACATAGGTAGTAGAGAAGAGATTCCCCCACTCACAGCACAAACACATAACCCATGCGATGGCTCAGAACTCTCACCTGGTTACTGTAGGCAAGGTCAGGCTGACTGCACAAGAGACAGTGCTAGCTGCTTAGCTGCCTGTGCGTCACAGTGATAGCAGGGAGAGGAGAGTCATCCTTGAGCTGCAGTCACTTTTTTTTTTTTTTTTTTTTTGCTGGAATCTAAAAGATTTTATTAAAAACTCACAACACTGTTGATAGAACACTCTCAATTCTCAATATTGGTTACATGTAGACTCTATATGGGTAAGCACATGTAGAAAAAAATCACCAGACATGGAAATGTCTATGCCAGAAACTGTGCAGGGAACTGAGATAGAGTGAAAAAGACACCAACCCACCCATGAAAATTTATGATGCAGTTAAGGAGACAGGCAATCAAATATACAATTATAATGCAGAATACATTCAATAATAGAGGAAGTACATATACTTAAGAGAGCATATCAGAAGAGTATTTAAATCAGCTTTAGGGCATTAATAAAGTCTCTTTACAGTGACATTTGGCTTGTTTGTTCTCTGAAGAAGCAATGCTATGTTTAAAGTCAAGAGAGTTGCAGACAATGTGTCATATTGAGAAATACAGATTTGATTTTAAAGGGCCCGAAGTTGAAAGATGTTCTAAAAGGAAGATCCAAAAGGACTATTCCAAAGGGAGATGACTGTGAGCAACCTTAGCAAATGAGCTCCTTTGAAGCAACCTTGCAAAAATCGTGATTTTAAAAAAAGCCTCTAAATTTCTAATGTGTATTGTCATTGAAAATTGAGGTGTGATTGTGTTGATAAAATCAAGAATCACATCTCAATAAAACTGTTATTAAATAAAAAGATAGTAAAGATCATTCATTCTTAAACATATTCTAACAAAATTATTATATTTTTAAGAACTATAAAGAACTATAAGCATCCAGATGTGTGAGAGTGGGGAAGGTAGAGTGAGGGAAGAGATGGTTATCTCAAAAGAAAGAGAATAACTGCATCCAGTTACCTAATAGTATCCCATCCTAAAAATAATGGAACATCCATCACCTCAGGCATTAGAGGGGAAAAGGCTGTTGCTCGAATTTTACAGCTTGCTGAGGCATCTTCAAAGAGCAACAGCAAGATCGTCTTTGACGCTGAGAGACACACAACTTGTCCCACTTCTGTATAAATCCCCTGAAAAGCAACATTTATAAAGGCATGTTGGAGCTACGCAAGTAGTTAGAATAAAGAACTCAAGAAAGGGAAGTTATTATAAGAGAATTTTTTAAGTAGCATAGAATTAATTGTGACTAGCAGTTGTTAACATAGTGGTGAGCCATAATGCTGATGATAAATGATTCCTCAAAAAAGAATAAAATGTAACAGACTAGTAGCAGATCAGCAATTACAGAATGTTTCTCAACAATTAGGCAGGAAGAAGACAACAGAGTGCAAGGACAGTAAAAAATAGTTTTTTGTTTTTTTTTTTTTGAGACGGAGTTTCGCTCTTGTTACCCAGGCTGGAGTGCAATGGCGCGATCTCGGCTCACCGCAACCTCCGCCTCCTGGGTTCAGGCAATTCTCCTGCCTCAGCCTCCTGAGTAGCTGGGATTACAGGCACGCGCCACCATGCCCAGCTAATTTTTTTGTATTAGTAGAGACGGGGTTTCACAGTGTTGACCAGGATGGTCTCGATCTCTTGACCTCGTGATCCACCCGCCTCGGCCTCCCAAAGTGCTGGGATTACAGGCTTGAGCCACCGCGCCCGGCCAAAAATGGTTGTTTTATAATTAGCATTGATTTAAAAAAATACAGGGTAAAGTTCAGAGTTGAGCAGTAGCAGAGTAGAAGTAGGATGAATAACTTCCTAAGTTACTAATTCTGTTGATTAAAGAGAGGAGAGGAAAAAACTTCTTAATGAATATGGCTAAGGGGAGAGGGAGCTTCTTAATCTATATGGCTAAGAGATGGAGAGATAATCCATTCTAGAAGCATAAAAAACAAAACATAGCTTTAAATTAAAACCAGGCCAGCGCGGTGGCTCACGCCTGTAATCCCAGAGCTTTGGAAGGCTGAGCCGGGCAGATCACGAGGTCAGGAGTTCAAAACCAGCCTGACCAACACAGTGGAACCCCATCTCTACTAAAAATACAAAAATTAGCCAGGTGTGGTGGCAGGCACCTGTAATCCCAGCTACTGGGGAGGCCGAGGCAGGAGAATTGCTTGAAGTACTATAAAAAGGAGGCGGAGGTTGCAGTGAGCTGAGATCGTACCACTGCACCCCAGCCTGGGTGACAGAGCAAAACACTGTCTTGAAAGAAAAATTAAAATTAATTAATTAATTAATTAATTAAAACCAAACATCTATTACCATGCAGTGACTACTCTATGCTGTTAAAAGACACAGATTCAAATTGGCTTTAAAAAACAATTCAACCACTGTATGATCCAAAGGCACATCTTTTAAAAAACAATAATGGATTAAATGAAAGTCACCAGGTAGAAAGAAAAGACCAAAAAAAAAAAAGGAAAGAAAAAACAACCCAATAATGGAGAGGTTGGAAATAAATACCAGGCAACAAACCAAAACATTTCGAGTGCTGCTGTTGAATTAGAGGCAAAAGTATTATACTGTGCAACTTTCTTATTTTTTACTGTTAAAAATTCAGTAAACACTGGCAAAGCAATCCTCATAAAACTTTTTCATCCTATCAGAACACATTTAGAAGTATAAGGATTGGAAAAAATAGAACTGCTGTTGCAATTTGGACTTCTTTTTCAGAGCAAATGAACATTCTTACACACAAAAAAGATATAGAGGAGTGACTGCTCAAAGCTTAAGTTAATAAAGCATTGTACTTTGTATGCTTCAGAAAGTAATTTGCAAGGTCAATTAAATATTTATAAGATTTATACTGGCCATAAAGAGAATTTTAAAGGATTTTAAACATTGAAACTGGCCGAGGGCTGTGGCTCATGCCTGTAATCCCAACACTTCGGGAGGCGAGGCAACGGATCATCTGAGGTCAGGAATTCAAGACCAGTTTGGCCAACATGGAGAAACCCCGTCTCTACTAAAAATACAAAAAATTAGCCGGGTGTGGTGGCAGACACCTGTAAGCTCAGTTGCTCCGGAGGCTGAGACAGGAGAATCACTTGACTTGGGAGGCGGAGATTGCAGTGAGCCAAGATCACGCCACTGCACTCCAGCCTGGGCAACAGAGCAAGGCTCTGTCTAAATAAATAAATAAATGTAAACATTGAAATTGTACTTGCCGCGTTCTCTGACCATAATGCAGATAAATACACATTTACATCAAATATTAACTGAATTAATAATCACTTGAAATTTAAAAAAGAAATTTATAACACAAGTCAAAGGCTACATCAAAACTCTAGTTAAAAATGATTCAGCTTGGCCGGGCACGGTGGCTCACGCCTGTAATCTCAGCACTTAGGGAGGCCGAGGCGGGCGGATCACTGCAGGTCGGGAGTTCCAGACCAACCTGACCAACATGCAGAAACCCCGTCTCTACTAAAAATACAAGATTAGCTGGGTGTGGTGGCACATGCCTGTAATCTTAGCTACTTGTGAGGCTGAGGCAGGAGAATCACTTGAACCTGGGAGGCAGAGGTTGCGGTGAGCTGAGATTGAGCCATTGCACTCCAGCCTGGGCAACAAGAGCGAAACTCTGTCTCAAAAAAAAAAAAGAAAAGAAAAGAAAAATGATTCAGAAGTTAATGGCAAGAACATACGTGACTTATCAAAATGTCGGTGGGAAGAGGGTTTATCAAAATTAGAGGAAAATCGTTGCCTTTTTAAGCTAGATAGCATAAACATAAGCAAGTTGTGCAGCAATGCAAGGAAAAATCTTTTAAAAAATTAAGGATAAGGCCGGGCGAGGTGACTCACGCCTGTAATCCCAGCACTTTGGGAGGCCAAGACGGGCGGATCACAAGGTCAAGAGATCGAGACCATGGTGAAACCCAGTTTTTTAAAAATAAAATTAAAAGTAAGGATAGAAAAATGAAATAATAGCAGGAATATGAATTAGAAAAGTAGAAAAAAATGATTAAGAGCTGGTTTACTGAAAACTGAAACAAAATTAAGATCAAAACAAAATATGAAGGCTGGCACTGTGGCTCACGCCTATAATCTCAGCACTCTGGAAGGCCCAGGCAGGCATCAGATCACCTGAGGTCAGGAGTTCAAGACCAGCCTGGCCAACATGGTGAAACCCTGTCTCTACTAAAAATACAAAAACTAGCCAGGCGTAGGGTTGCAGACACCTGTAATCTCAGCTACTCACGAGGCTGAGACAGGAGAATAGCTTGAACCTGGGAGGCAGAGATTGCAGTGAGCTGAGTTGCACCACTGCACTTCAGCCTGGGCAACAGAGCAAGATTCCATCTCAAAGAAAATAGGAAATTAGGAATAAAAAGAGGTATATAACTATAGATGCATTGGGAATTTTTTTTTAATTGAAAAGTATATTTTTAACTCTGTGACAATTCAATTTTAACTCTGTGACAATTCAATCTGCAAATTAAATGATCAAAAATGTTTTCTTTTTTTTTCTTTTTTTTTTTTTTTGAGACAGAGTCTTGCTCTCTCACACAGGCTGGAGTGCAATGGTGTGATCTCAGCTTGCTGCAACCTCCGCCTCCTGGGTTGAAGCAATTCTCCTGCCTCAGCCTCAAGTAGCTGGGATTAAGGTGTATGCCACCATGCCCAGCTAATTTTTGTATTTTTAGTAGAGACGGGGTTTCACCGAATTGGTCAGGCTGGTCTCGAACTCCTGACCTTGTGATCCACCCGCCTCGGCCTCCCAAAGTGCTGGGATTACAGGCGTAGGCCACTTTGCCCGGCCCCAAAAATATTTTCTTAAATGACCAAAATGAGCCTAAAATGGCTAACAACTATAAATGACATTGACAAAACAGAATTTAAAGAAAGTTTCCTCCCTACCTAAAAATGCAAATTCCAGACATATTTATCAGTCAATTCTGTCAAACTTTGAAGGAACACAAACGTCCTATGCTATCTAATCTATTTCAAAACATGGAAATATCTTGGGAAACTTTGAATTTTATTTTATAAAGCTAGGCTATCTATGGCCAAATTATTTTTTCCTCATCTTTATTGAAGTATGATTGAAAAATAAAAACATATGCAAGTCTACAACTTGATGTTTGATATAGATATACATTATGAAATAATCACCACAATCTAATTAACATATCTGACACCTCGAGTAATTACCATTTTTTTTCTTTTTCTTTTGTGTGTGGTTAAAATACTTAAGATCAGCATTCTTAAGTATTTAAAACAAATCTCAAATATACAATACAATATTGTTAACTATAGCCATGTTGCTTTTACTGTGATTAAGTTCTGTATTTTTTTTTTCTTTCTTTCTTTCTTAAAAAATTAAGAGGGCTGGTGCAGTGACTTACACCTACACCTCTAATCCTAGCACTTTGGGAGGCTGAGTTGGGAGGGATTGCTTGAGCCCCGGGAGTTAGAGACCAGCCTGGGCAACATGGTGAAACCCCATCTCCAAATAATAACAAGAAAAAAATTAGCTGGGAGTGGTGGCTTGTGCCTGTAGTCCCAGCTACTCAGGAGACTGAGGTGGGAAGATTACCTGAGCCCAGGAGGTCAAGGCTACAGTGAGCCATGTTCATGCCACTGCATTCGAGCATAGGCAACAGAATGAGACACTGTCTCAAAAAAAAAAAAAACAGTTAAGAACGCTTCCACTTAAACCACATTTAGGAAATCTTAAGTCAAATAGCAAATACTATTAAAATCTGGCAGAAAATAGAAAGAATCCTAAATGTGATCAGTTAAGATTTATCTCACTAATGTAGTATTTGTTCATCATTAGAAATTCTGTAAACAGTAATCACATTAAGAGATCAGGAGGAAAGCCATTTTCAGTCATTATTACTATGAGACAAGCTGTAATATTACTCTAGGTGCTACCAAACCAGCAATGAACTAAAGTGATCACTTTTCTTGTGAAACTTAAGCTCCAGTGGGAGAATGAAAATAAACAGACAACTATTATAGTAAGTGCATGAAAGATTTTGGTGTATGTTAGATTTTTGAATCAGTGGAGAAAAGTTGGCTCATTCAATAAAAAATATTGAAACCATTGATTAATGTCTTAATAACTATGTTAAATCTAAAATTTATACTTTATATTTAAATATATTACAAATGAATTGAAGACTTTAACATTAAAAATTGAAACCAAAGTGTGAAAAGAAGCAGTGCATGGTATTTCTATTACCTTATGTTCTGTCTGACCTTTTCAGTCATGTCAGAAGGAAGCATGCTTGGGAAGATTTATGAGCTGAAGGATAATATTGCCCTACTTCTGAGACAATAAGGACAAAACCAATTGCTTCAAACTGGGTGACAGAGCAAGTCTCTGTCTCAAAAAAAAAAAAAAAAAAAAATTGGCAGAGCCATGATTGAAATTCAGTCTTGTACCAGAGTCCACTGTATTATACTGTTTCAAACATGGTTCTTAATTTTAAAGATCTCAACAAACAGGTACCTTAAGATGAATTCAGAGAGGGGAGAAATTTCACTTAATCTGCTTCAAGAGTAAATTTGGATGAGCATCCTCACATCACAGCTGGCAGTCCATTTGGAGCTTGTGAGAATCCTTTTCTCACCTACAGGCAGTCTTTGCCAGAAGATATTCATGGGGAGCGTTTGGGACTCAAGTTTCATTGAGTTGACAAAATAACTTCCAGAAAATCACTTTGAAAAAATTTTGGGCAAAACATTTCTCTGTTTACTCCAAAACAAATAAGTGGACTTTGAATGCCACCCACTCACTTCACCAACATACATTTGCAGAGCTGGTTTTTCTCCATTTGTGACTATAAAAGCAAAGCAATGCAATCAGCCTGGCCCACTTTGAGTTCTTTTCCCACACCAGTTTGATTAAAGGGCACAAAATTCCGTCAAGCAAGAATGCACAGTGCTTATGTGGGCATCACATGATCAAACTTCCGAAGCAAATATATTTTTTTCCTAAAACCTGACATTGTTTTAGATTTGGGGTGATGATGACGATGATGATTATTATTTCAAACATTAAAGGCAGGCCTGAAATTTTTAAGTTTGTTTAAGGTGGAGTGAACTGTTGAAAACATTCAGAAATTACCAGCTGCTATTGGGAGGAATTAGAAAAGAAAAAGGAAAAAACATTGGGAAACACTGTTTTATTTTATTTATTTATTTATTTATTTATGAGACAGAGTTTCGCTCTTGTCGCTCAGGCTAGAGTACAATGGTGCAATCTTGGCTCACTACAAGCGATTCTCCTGCCTCAGCCTCCCGAGTAGCTGGAACTACAGTCATGAGCCACCCCACCTGGCTAATTGTTTTTGTGTTTTTAGTAGAGATGAGATTTCACCACGTTGGCCAGGCTGTCTCAAACTCCTGACCTTGGGTGATCCACCCGCCTCGGCCTCCCAAAGTCACCATGCCCGGCAGCACTGTTTTATATGTATTATTTTTGGTATAGAAATGCAAAGATGCTTATAATGTATTTAAAATAATAATAAAGCATTCCTTCATCCACCTAGATTTTTCTAGCCTTCTTACTTTTATTTTAATTAATCCACAAAAGACTGAGATGTGTTATAGCCTGTTAAGGTTAGACAGCCTCCATTGATATATTGCTGTGGAAATGTTCATAGCATCGAACAGCTACTATTTCCTTACTGTGAGTAAACATTTATTAACTAAAAACAATATCCAAAGGATTATAAATCGTTCTACTATAAGGACACATGCACACGAATGTTCATAGCAGCACAGTTTACAATAGCAAAGACCTGGAACCAGCCCAAATGCCCATCGATGATAGACTGGACAGGAAAAATGTGGCACATATACACCATGGAATATTATGCAGCCATTAAAAACGAGGAGTTCACGTCCTTTGTAGGGACATGGATGAACCTGGAAACCATCATTCTCAGCAAACTGACACAAGAACACAAAATCAAACACCACATGTTCTCACTCATAGGCGGGTGTTGAACAAGGAGAACATATGGACACAGGGAGGGGAGCACTATACATGGGGGTCTGTTGTGGGGGAGTGGGGGGGACAGCGGGGGGGTGGGGAATTGGGGAGGGATAGCATGGGGAGAAATGCCAGATATGGGTGAAGGGGAGGAAGGCAGCAAATCACACTGCCACGTATGCACCTATGCAACAACCTTGCATGTTTTTCACATGTACCCCAAAACCTAAAATGCAATAAATTAAAAAAAAAAAAAAAAAAAAAAAAAAAACAACCTAATTTCGCTTGTTTCACTTATATTCTCATGAATTCAGATTTGTCTTAAATTTTTATAGCTGTAATTTCATCCGATTCTTATTTTGTCATATGTCTCTTGCAGACATTTCTTAGGATTTGTTTTGTTTTGTTTTTTAAGAGACAGGGTCTTGTCCTGTCACTGAAGCTGGAGTGCAGTGGTATCAGCATAGCTCACTGCAGCCTCACCCTCCCCAGCTCAAGAGATCCTCCTACCTCAGCCTCCCAAGTAGCTGGGATAACAGGCGTGAGCCACCACACCCAGCCTATTTCTTAGTTTTTAGGTTTTAAATCAGTCTGAATCCTGATACTTACATAGGAACATTTATGTTGACAGTTGATAATAATGTTGATTATAACATTAATATTAACCTACATGCACTAAATCTTTACTAGGTGACAGTAAAACAACATGCGCAATGTGATCCTATTTTTATAAAATATATTTTAATCTATGATATGCCATGCAGAAAAGGTATATATGCAGCTATTAAAAGTAGTTGTCTTTCATGGTAGGACTGCAAATGATCTGAAATTTATTTATATGTATGTTTAAAATTTCTATAATAAAAGTGGCTGGGCATGGTGGCGCATGCCTGTAGTCCCAGCTGTTTGGGAGGCTGAGGCTGGAGGATCACTTGAGTCCAGGAGTTCTGGGCTGTAGTGCGCTATGCCGATCAGGTGTCCTTACTAAGTTCAGCATCAATATGGTGACATCCCGGGAGCGGAAGACCACCAGGTTGCCTAAGGAGGGGTGAACTGGCCCAGGTCAGAAATGGAGCAGGTCAAAACTCCCATGCTGATCAGTAGTGGGGTCATGCCTGTGAATAGACACTGCACTCCAGCCTGGGCAACATAGCGAGACCCCATCTCTAAAAAATAAATAAAATAAATAAAAGTGTACCAGTTCCATAATTTAAAAATTTAATAAGAGAATAATATAGTCAGCTATAGGACAGAGTAGGTAAATGTCAATAGATTTCCTATATACTACCCATACCCGTTAGAAAGTATCATGGAGATGAAGGGAACAGAATAAATAAGCAAACAAAAATTTCATTCTCAATAATGACATGATACATAAAACGCCCACTAATGAACCGAAGAAAATATATAAATCTTTTCAAAAAGAAAACTTAAATTTTTCTGAGATCTTTGAAACAATGGAAAATTAGATCACAGGTCTTAATGGGAAGACAGTGATTTTTAAATGGGAGAGACTTCAATATGATTGAATATTCATGTAAAAGAAGAAACAGTTTACATACAATGGAAGGAATAGTTTTTCTCAAGTACAATCAGTGAATATGAGTAGACATGGAGTCTACTCATATTGAGAGTGAGAGCTGGAAAACAAATTTTTTTCAAAACCTAACATTGACGTTTCCAAGTTTCCAGCATGTATTCCTGAGCAGAAGATCTCAATAATAACAAAAATAGCAACCATTTATTGGATGCCCATTATGTCTTAGACAACATCATAGTTATTTTCATAATTAGCTGGCTTAATCATCTTTACCACCTTTTGCAAGCTGTCATCGTTAACTCCACTTTTTAAATAAAGAAGCAGGCTTTTAAAGCAAAGCTAAATCAGTTCCTTAAGGTCTTACAGGTGCTAAATGTCAGAGCTGGGATTTGAACTTAGACTTGTAGTCTGATATCTTTTTTTCCCCACTAAGTATACTGCATTATACTGCCACCATAAGACCTGGACCTCAGAAGGAGAAGCAGGCTTAGGGTTAGGCTTTTTAACATGCAGAATCTAAGAGATTTACACAATATCACTTTGGAGATAAACCATTGAAATATGGTCTGGAGTCTGAAGAAATAATCAGCTGAAAATATATTTACAGATGTCATCTGGAGATGGTTGAATCCTTGTAATCCTAGCTGAGATTGCCCAGGAGAGAGCAGTCAGCAAAAAGAAGATAGCACCAATTCTGGGAACATGAACTTTTAAGAGGCTAGTAAAGAGAAGCTAATGTATGAGACTGGAAAGAGATGACAAATTGAAGGAAGAGAAGCAAACGTGTAAAACAACGCACCCCTATTTCATCAGTGTTAAGATCTGTATTTTCTTGCATTTGAATACCTCAAAAATTGGCATGTGTCTTATTATCAATAAGGTCTTGTAATTGGCAGTGCATAAATTAGTAGTGCATAAATGGGACATCTTATAGCTGAAGGAATATTTTAATTTGATAGTTGATGGTTTAAAAATCAATCATGCTTATCCATTTCTAAATTATTTTAGAATGAAAGCATACATTTAACTTTTATAGTCTATTTAAGCAGTGCATAGATTAGATTAAATGAATAGTTGTTACCTGTTAGGTGGGTAGTTGCGGAGTTAAGAGCACAAGCTCTGGAAAGAGCCAAGGCTATTCAGAGTGTCCTCACCTACCTACCAGCTGGATCCTTTGGGTGAAACTCTTTACTCCCCTAAGCCTAAATTTTCTTACCTATAGAACACAGATTAAAAGTCTCTATTTCTTAAGATTGTTGTAAGGATTAAATGAGATTGTTACATGTGAAGTACTTAGCTCTGTGCCTGGTAAATGGTAAGCTCTTCGTCAGCGATAGGCATTCTCATTATTTCCAATTCGAAAGAAATCAGTGTCCTTCCCATCCCACCCCAGGGTACTGCCATTTATCTTTAAGTAAAGCTAGATTATATCTGAAATAGGCAAATATGGAAGTTTATATACATTTATGGGAGCTACATGTTACCTTATCTTGAAGAAGGTTAAACTGTGGTATCTGCTAGATAATTTGAATTAGCAGGTGTATGCAGATTCTGAGCCTTTTTTGTGTTCAGCCCAAAGCCTTGACCGTGCTGAATGCATAACAAAGTGCTGATTGATAACATTTAACCCCTGGGGGCGGGCTTCCCCTCCCCCCACGCTGAGCAAAAAAGATGCAATCTGTGGATGGGTGTTTGGGGAATTTCTGCAATATATCTTAGATAGATGGAGAGTTTTGGGTGGGGTTCTATTTTTATGTTTGCTTTGTTTTTACTTTCCACTTTCCACTGTAACTGTGATCCATTCCAGCGGATTTTGTAGTTTCTCAGATACTATACTGGATGAAAAGTGGTAACTGTATAAACATTAGTTTGAGAGTACAGATAATGTTATAAATGTTCATCTTAGTTTGTCTTGTAAATGCAGCATCTCTTGTGACTCATCTTCATTATGGAACTGCTAAGTTAGTATTGTGCATTTCCTCTAGAAAGCTTAAAATGAAGTCATATAGGCAGCCTGATTTAAAAGATAATTACGATTCTATTTCCTGAATGTTCTACCATGCAAGAAGAATTTGGGGGGAAAAAATGTTTATTCCTTTGGTGAAAATTCAGTTTTC
Source organism: Aotus nancymaae (assembly GCF_030222135.1). Classification (NCBI taxonomy): domain Eukaryota; kingdom Metazoa; phylum Chordata; class Mammalia; order Primates; family Aotidae; genus Aotus; species Aotus nancymaae. The sequence goes on from NW_026988450.1 coordinate 73,661,633, forward strand.
TTTGTCTTGGTAAAATGCTACCACATATGGTTAAATGATAATTCCCCCCCACAAAAACCTTTTTTGGCAGTCATAGTCATTATAACTTCTCCTGTAAGATTATCCCAGTCTTCAGGACACTCCTCAAAAGGCCTAGAAGATAATAAATATTTTTCTAAGTGTGTTTCTAAGGTCTGTAACTAAGCATCTCTCTTAATTCAGCAAACTATCTTTTTTTATTCAGTCAAAATTTACCCTTTAAATTAGACTTGTAATTTGATTGTTATTGGTGTCAAAGCATTCTCTTTTGACTTTAATAATTACATTTAATAATTCAAACTCTAATATCTGTTGAAACACTTTGTTTCAGTCGTGCTTGAAGATATCTAAAAACAAAGGTCTTTTGCATTTTTCCTGTTCTGTTTAATGGCTGGATACATGTCAGTGCATAGGATTTGAGTCATTAGTGTGCTACAAAACATTTTACCAAGAAATGGTGCATCATCAAATAATTAAATTACAATGGTAGCTGTAAATGGGACCCAATTTACAAAAGTATATAGTGTCCCCTTTTACAAGAAAGAAAATTAACCATTCTCATTCAGATTCTGAAGTTTAATTAGCTCTAACTTGCTCAAAGAAAGAAATTGAACAAGTAAATAGTATGTACTTCACCATAGATAGCAAATCCTGAATCACCGCCATTTTTTATGTAACTGACACACATGGATTCTTTACTTGTTCTTGTTTTCTGTGTACCTCAGATTTTCTTTGGTAAAATACAGGACTATAATTTGATTGGCTTATAAATTCTTCCCATTTCTAAAATGCTGTAAGACTTTAAGCCTAATTTCCTTTGAACCTTAATCCTCTTGCTAATTGATGTGACTGAGTTGTCTGGAATCAGCCTCCTTGGTGCAAATGACTGACTGAGACTGTGCTGTTCTCTGGAAGCAGTTTGGCCCAGGAATGAACCCTTCCATTCAGCAAGCACATGCCATGCCAGCTGAGTCTTGAAAGAGCTCATGATGTCATAAAGGAATATAGTTGTTTTACAACATGGCCCCCTAAATTATTTGACACTCTTCTCATCAACAAGTGGAATTCTGTCCCCTCCACTTGGATCTGTGCTCTGTAACTGCCTGCCAATAGAATATGGCAGAAGTGACACATTGTATCAGGTTCTGGGCCCAGACCTTAAGAACCTAGCAGCTTCCACTTCTTGTCTCCTGGTATGCTGACTCTTAGAACCCAACTACCATGCTGTGATGAAGCCTAAAGACCCAAACAGAGAGGAACCAACAGCTTGTCCCAACTTGTCAGCTGTATGAATGAGCCATCTTGAAGGTGGATTCTCCAGCTCCAGGAGAGCTGCCCCAGCTGATGCTACATGAAATAGAGACAAGTCATCAGTCATCCATCCTCACTGTGCCCTGCCCAAGTTTGTGAGCAAAATAAATGACTGTTGAGTTAAGCCATAGAGTTTAGGAGTGATTTGTTGCTTGAACAAGGAGGTAAACACATAAACAATTTTGAAGCAATGTAGAATTACAATGACAGTGATATGTATTGTGTATCACAGGAACACTGAGGCGAGACACCTAATCCTTCCTTCATCATCAAGGAAGATTTCCTCAATGAGATGGCAACTAAACTGAATCTCAGGTTAACCAGGTTGGAGAATAAAGGGTGGCGTATTCTAGGCAGAGGGGACAACAGTGTGATCACAAACAGAGAGGAAGGAAGCAGCATCGTGTGCAGAAGGAATTATGAGCACTTAGCTGTTGCTGGAGCATAAAGCTGGAATAGGAAATACTAATTATGTAGCCAGAGATATTGGCAAAGGTTGAATCATGGAGGCCCTTGTTTGCCAGGTGAAGGCATATTATGTACAGACAACTTGTTGTTTTCATTACTGTTGTATTGTATGTCAGATTGGAGCAGTCTGATCCAGTTTGTGTTTTAAATAAATCCTTCTATCAACAGTGGGGAAGGTGGATTTCAGGGTATGAATCCTGAAGCATGAAGACCAGTCAGATGGCCATTGCAGCAGTCCAGGCAGGGACAATGAGGCCTAAATTAAGACTGCGAGGTGAAGATGGGGAAGAGAAACTAGATTCAAGCAATAGGTGGTCTTAAAAAGAAGTATCTAGGGGGTAAAAAGAATACTAACTGATTATGGGAAGGAAGGAGGCAGTGAAAGAGGAGCCTCAGATTTATTTCTTTTTTCTTTTTTTGAAGTGGAGTATCGCTCTGTTGCCCAGGCTGGAGTGCAATGGTACAATCTCAGCTCACTGCAACTTCCGCCTCCTGGGTTCAAGTGATTCTCCTGCCTCAGCCTCCCAAGTAGCCGGGATTACAGGCACATGCCACCATGCCTGACTAATTGTTTGTTTGTTTGTTTGTTTTTTCTTTGCAGCCCCAGCTGTTGCAATAATTGCTGTATTTTTAGTAGAGACAGAGTTTCACCATGCTGGCCAGGCTGGTCTCAAACTCCTGACCTCAGGTGATCCACCCACCTCGACCTCCCAGAGTGCTGTGATTACAGGCATGATCCACTGCACCTGACCTGAAGCCTCAGATTTCTAAGTTAGGTAAAAGCTAGAGGCCAGTGCACCAGAAAGGAGTGAGGGGGAATATGAGGAGGATAATGCAGGGGCAAAGCTAATGAGTACAGCCTTGACACTCTGGATTTGTGAAGTCTCTGGCATCCTTGTAGTGATATCAGTGAGGCAGTTCGAAGTACATGTCAAAAATGAAAGGAGATTTCAGCTGCAAGTAAAGATTTGGCAGCCATTGTCACAAAGGCAGTAGCTGAAAGCTGAAATTATGAACAGACAAGCTCACCCAGGGGAAGAATGTTCAGTTAAAAAAGAAGTGGGCTGAAGGTGAAACTCTGGAAGCACCCTGACATGTAAAAGTTAGTTAAAGGAATCCAGGCGTGGTGGCTCATGCCTGTAATCCCAGCACTTTGGTAGGCCAAGGCGAGCAGATCACTTGAGGTCAGTAGTTCAAGACCAGCCTGGCCAACATGGTGAACCCCCTTCTCTACTCAAAATACAAAAATTACTCAGGCATGGTAGTGTGTGTCTGTAAACCCAGCTAGTTGGGAGGCTGAGGCAGGAGAATCGCTTGAATGTGGAAGGCAGAGGTTGCAGTGAGTGGAGATTGTGCCACTGTACTCCAGCCTGGGCGACAGAGTGAGACTCCATCTCAAAAAACAAAAAAAAGCAGACTGTTAAAGGAAAATTTGCCCACAAAAGAGATGGGAAAAGAATGATCCAAGAAGTTCCAGGAGAACCAAGAGGGAGTCATCTCAGAAACCAAAGGCGGGGAGTTTCAAAAAGAGGATAATCTCCTGTGTCAAATGTAAACAGTCAGTCCAGTAAGATGAGGTTAGAGGAGGGATCATTGGTGACTTTAGCCAGGCTGGGCAAAACCAAATTTCAATGGATAAGTGCATGGGAAGTAAGAACATAGAACCAGTGGTACAGCCAAGGCAATGAAGAATAGCTAGAGAAGAACACAGGAGCATGAGAGGGTGGTGGTGGTAGTTTTGGAGGGACAGAAAATATGTAAATAGTTTTATGACCCAAAGAGCTCATGCTATTAAAAGGAGGAGGTTGAAGAGAGAAGAAAGAGATGTGATTCACATAGTAGCATCTATTCAGAGACAGAAGGGCAGAGAGTCAAGGGCAGTCTTTTGGAATCCAGTAAGTGTGGGTATAGATGTCAATAATTTTGTAAGAGTAGGGCAGGAGACTGAAGATTAAAGCTGATGGACTTAATTTTGTTCTATGAAACAGGAGACAAGTTTGTTTGCTGAGGGAATGGAGTATAGCAGGGATTGATAGCTGTATTAAAGACTGGTGAATCTTAGAGTAATCTTTTAAGAAAATGAAAACAAGGGCTAGCTCACAAGAGGCAAGAACGATTGATAGGTGACCCAGAGGCCCAGTTGACATTGGAGATTATGGTCTTATACTAGTAATCATCTGCATAGTTGGGTGCTTTTATTCAAGGGAATACCCCACCCCCATCTCATTCACCCCCACTTTTCTGACTCCCCTGAGGCGGGGAGAATGGGCAAACCTCCATAGGAAAGCAAGCTCAGCCTGGGCAAGAGCTAAGTTTTGTGTAAGGCAAGAAGATGGAGCATTCTGTGTGCAGCTGGACGATGGCTTGTTTTTTATAATGGTATGAGGGTTCCAGAAAGCATAACAGAAAAGATTAGAAGGAACTCAAGAATGAGTAAAGCCACAGATAAGAAAACACAGAGGTAATGGAGAAAGGTGGGGGGAGGTTATAGGCGTGGCAATGTGATTTGCTTCTTATTTAGTCCCCAGAGGTTACTTAAAGGATAGACTTGGTTGGAAGCTATTGCCTGACATTTCCTTGGTATAAGACATGTGGTCACACAACTGACCAATGGTCCCTAGCAGTTTCTGGTCTGCTCACAGAGCTTTGTTTTTTTTGTGTGTTTGTTTGTTTGTTTTTTGAGATGGAGTCTTGTTGCCCAGGCTAAAGTGCAGTGGTGTGATCTCAGCTGACCGCAACCTCTGCCTCCTGTATTCAAGTGATTTTCCAGCCTCAGCCTCCCAAGTAGCTGGGATTACAGGCACATGCCACCACATCCAGCTAATTTTGTATTTTTATTAGAGATGAGATTTCTCCATGTTGGTCAGGCTATTCTTGAACTCCTGACCTCAGGTGATCTGCCTGCCTCAGCCTCCCAAAGTGTTGGAATTATAGGCATGAGCCACTGCACCCAGCCTACTCACAGAACTTTGTAAAAAGAAAGTGAGAGTCCTGTGTTAGCCAGAGATGGGTTCCTTCTGAGTTAATGTTGCCAGCCACAGGATTTACAGTAGGGCAGGGGTTCCCAGTCCATGGCCTGTTAGGAACTGGTCTACATAGCAGGAGGTGAGCGGCCTGCGAGCAAGCATTACCACCTGAGCTCCTCTTCTGTCAAATCAGTGGTGGCATTAGATTCTCATAGAAGCATGATCCCTAGGCCAGGCGAAGTGGCTCATGCCTGTAATCCCAGCACTTTGGGAGGCCGAGGCAGGTGGATCACAAGGTAAGGAGTCCAAAACTAGCCTGACCAACATGGTGAAACCCTATCTCTACTAAAAACACAAAAATTAGCCTGACATGGTGGCGCACACCTAATCCCAGTTACTCGGGAGGCTGAGGCAGAGGAATCACTGGAACCGGAGAGGCAGAGGTTGCAGTGAACTGAGATCACGCCACTGCACTCCAGCCTGGGCAATAGAGCATGACTCCATCTCAAAAAGAAAAAAAAAAAAAGAAGTATGAGCCCTATTGGTTTTGCACTCCTTATGAAAATCTAACTAATGCCTGATGATCTAAGGTGGAACAAGTTCATCCAGAAACCATTGTCATGTTCCCCCTCCCCCCAACCCTACTACACCCCAGTCTGTGGATAAATTGTCATCCACAACACCAGCCCCTGGTGCCAAAAAGGTTGGAGACCACTACAGTCCAGCACTTGGTTGAGTCATCCCATAGAGTTGTGGAACAGCAGCGTCTTACCCTTGTGGTCTACTCTTGTTATTGCAGTACCCACAAATTTAACAGTAGTAATCATCATATAAACAATAGCTTATGTTTATATGGCTTTATGTTTATCAAATGATGCTTTCAACAACTCTAAAACAGGGCAGGTAATGTTATCTCATTCATAGGTCAGAAAGCATCAATCTCAGAGGTTAAGGTCATACTGCTAATAAATGGATAAGATAAAAATAGAAATCAGATCTTCTGACTTCTAGCTCTTTTCAGCTATGCCACACTGCAGTTTTGGAGCTGGAAACTGCTCTGGGCTCATCTAATCCAACCTCTTGTCTTATAGATGAAGCAACTGAGGCAGCAGCCTGGTGAAACAAAAAGAAAGCAGATATTGCAGGTTGGATATTCTGGGATAAATATTTTATTTAAAAATCTTTTGGCCAGATGCCGTGGCTCACACCTGCTGGGAGGCCAAGGCAGGCAGATCACCTGAGGTTGGGAGTTTGAGACCAGCCTGACCAACATGGAGAAACCTCATCTCTACTAAAAATATAAAATTTGCCAGGTATGATGGTGCTACTCAGGAGGCTAAGGCAAGGAGAATCACTTGAACCTGGGAGGCAGAGGTTGCAGTGATTGTACTCTAGCTGGGCAATGGAGCAAAACTCCATCTCAAAAAAAAAGAAATCTTTTAATGTTCCAGAAAGTTTCAGTAACTTTCTAGCGGCCACAGTCAGTGTCGAAGCCAGAGCTGGAACACACCCTACTACACGACTCTTGGACTTGGGTTTCAAATCAAGAAATATGGGAGGACATACCTCTCTGATGAGTCAGAGTAGTGGACGGGGAGTGGCCCCTGAATGTGACTACCTAGAAGAATCTGGTTCCTTAAGCTAAGTCACTAGTGTTAGCCCAGTGTAAAAATGTGTTTTTCAGAATGGAATCAGGAGGGTAAATTAAAGATGAATTCATCTGCATAGCGGTTCTCCACCAAGACAGCATTTTAGCTAAAGGATGATTACTATGTGGGGCAGTTCATTTTGATTCACTGGGGCTGTATATATCTCTATAGTTTTGTGTGTAGTGGCTGCTTTCCCCACTAGATCTGGGTACTAGCCCTCCCTGCTGGCTCCCTCACTTAGAGGACATTGTACGATTTGCTTTCCTTCTCTGGGCCTGAGTTTCCTCAGTAATATGAGAGTTTGGATCTACGTGGGCCTCTTCTTATTGATTGTGGTTTAATTCCTTAATTTCATTTTATTTATTTAATTTTATTTTATTTTGAGATGGAGTCTCATTCTGTTACCCAGACTGGAGTACAGTTACATGATCTCAGCTCACTGCAACCTTGGCCTTCCTCGTTCAAGTGAGTCTCATGCCTCAACCTCCCGAGTAGCTGGGATTACAGGTGTGCAACACCATGCTTGGCTAATTTTGTATTTTTCATAGAGATCAGGATTCACCATGTTGGTCTTTAGCTCCTGACCTCAGGTGATCTGCCCGCCTCAGCCTCCCAAAGTGCTGGGATCATAGGCATGAGCCACCGTGCCTAGCCAAATTCCTTAATTTCAAATATATCCTATGGAACAGATATTTTAAGGCAAAACATGAGTATATTATGCCATACATAAGTGTATTGGATGAAGCCTACCGAGAAAAGTATATAATCACTCTAAGAAAAGAAGCCTCAATATTTACATGTCAGTGAAAAGGGGGAGAAAATTACTGTTTTGTAAGTCAACCAAAGTACTCCATAGTCATTACAGAAGCATGTATTTACCTGTAATTTTTTTTGTGGAATTGTTCAAAGTTTATTGTTTAACACTTACCGCCAATCGCCAGTCGCTATTAGGCTGCATGCTATGAAAGCAAGTTTATGCAAGCTAATCTCCTGCTGTGTTAATCTAGGGAAAGAATGGAACTGTGCTCAAATTTGCAAGGTTAGAAATGCTAAAGCTCATGCTTTCCGTCAGAAAACTCTAGTTCCATATTCAAATTTAGTCTAGATTCAGTATCAGAAAGCCTTTATTGTTTATTGAAGCATCTGCTCTTTCTACTTTTTCAATTTGGTTTCTATGCTCTGTGGTTACTATTCTCAGGTAATTTGGGGTATGACTTTCATCACTTTTGAAATACTGAGAACTAAATTCTCTCTTTGGAGATTCAGCACACTTCAGTCATTTTAATAAAACTCTAGCATCTTGAATTCTGGAAATTTAATCAACATACTTACACTTTGAATTTTTTCTTAACTGAACCATTATACATTTTTACAGAACAAATATTTAATCCTTAAGATTTCATAACCAAGAGATTTAAAAATTAGCTTTGAAAATAGGTCAGGGAAGATATCTACTTTGGTTAAAAGCTAATCAGGTAAAGAAGTGAAAAACAAAAACAAAAAACAAAAACCACTGCTTAGAAGCTTTTGAAGAACATTTTTTAAAATCAGTTTTATGGGCCAGGCGCAGTGGTTCACATCTGTAATCCCATCACTTTGGGAGGCCAACGTGGGCGAATCACCTGAGGTCAGGAGTTTGAGACCAGCTTGACTAACACAGTGAAATTCTGTCTCTACTAAAAATATAAAAATTAGCCAGATGTGATGGTGCCCACCCGTCATCCCAGTTACTTGGGAGGCTGAGACAGGAAAATCACTTGAACCCAGGAGGTGGAGGTTGCAGTGAGCCAAGATCGTACCACTACACTCCAGCCTGGGCTACAGGATGAGACTCCATCTCAGAATAAAGTAAATAAAATATAAAATGTATATAATTTTGTGAAAACTATATGATTCAAACTTTCCTTTAGTTTGCCACTCATTCATTCATCCATTTATTAGTATTTATCCACTTATTGTTCGTTCATTCACCAAAAATTGTTCTGGACATTAGAGTAGCAACAATAAATAAGACAGTCATTGTGCCTGGCACTTTGAAATTTGGAGCTCAATGCTTTTAGCTCCACAATCTGGTGTCATGGGGTAAACATCACAGTGGAAGTCTAGTTTTTTCCTAAACTCACTGGTAGGCTCTGTCACTTTAGGTGAGACCCATTCTGTATCAGTTTCCTCCTTTCTGCAATTGTATTGCTCACTCTGTTTACTTCATAGCTTTGATGTAAGAATGAAATGAAATGATGGTTTTGAAAGAGCTTTGGAAGTCCCAGGTGTTATGTAAAGCAAGTAGTATTCTTGTAAATGTGGCAGTGGTTTTGACCATTTCAGTGTCTCTGCAAAAAAAGGTTTAAATGAGTGCCTTTATGTTGTTCTCTTGAAGTAGATGTAGATCTGTATGTTTATGCTGGTCAGCCTTACCATTTCTTCTACTTCCTGTGCCGGTGGCAGGGACCTCATAATGAGGTCGCTGGGGGGATGATAACTATGGTGAATGAAACTCATTTCGAATATAGTTTTCAATCCATACGTTGCATTAAATCAGCAAGTAATGATTAGGTGATTCAGGGAGCAGAGAGAGGGATAAGGTAGGAGATGGCATCTGTCTTCAAGAAGCCTAGACTTGGATTTAAAAATTCAAAGTGACTGAATATAAGTCATTACCTAATTGCCATTTACCAGATCTGTCAGTCTGGTTCTATAATATTTGTAGGGGTCTTCTCTTAGACATTGGCATACTCAGTTATACCTATTGGCTCGTGGAACAGATGTTCTTAGGAAGAAACTGAAAAGTTACTTCTAGCTTCATGTTAATTTCACTTCTAGGTTCTAGGTCTACCATGTTCATGCTCTAGAAAGAAGTAAGAGGGCCAGGCACAGTGGCTCATACCTATAATCCCAGCACTTTGGGAGGCTGAGGCAGGCGGATCACCTGAGGTCAGGAGTTTGACACCAGCCTTGCCAACATGACGAAACCCTGTCTCTACTAAAAATACAAAAAATTAGCTGGGCATGGTGGCATGCTCCTGTCACCTGTAATCCCAGCTACTCGGAAGGCTGAGGCACAAGAATCGCTTGAACCCGGGAGGCGGGGGTTGCAGTGAGCTGAGATTGTGCCATTGCACACCAGCCTTGTCGACAGAGCAAGACACCGTCTAAAAAAAAAAAAAGAAATAAGAGGCCTGTTGTGACCTAGAGTAGATTTAATCCTGGACTAACTCAAGAATCCCTCTCAAATAGCAGCTCTAGAGTGTAAAGAGATTTTTGTGTTTTACTCAACTACTGTCTCCCCAGTGCCTATAACAATTCCTAACACCTGGCACTCACTGAAAATGTTGAAATGAATGAAAGCTGCTGTTCAGTGTTTAGAGTTCTTCAACTCTTCTAATGTCTCAGATAGATGACTCCTTGAAGACAAGGACTATACATTATGAATCTTCAGATTTCCCATGTCTGGCACATAACTGGCCCTCTGAATTTTCTCAGATGAACATAGAAACAAGCTTAACCCAGGTCCTTGAGGGGGTCTCTCCCAAGAGTAAGCCCTAAAAGCAGTAGATATGCTTGTTCCCAGGAAGTCTGAGGCATAGCCCAAAGTGGACTGTCATGAGTATGAATTTCATTGACTTTTTTTTTTTAATCTTAGCATTTCTGTTTATTTTTGAGTTTGTATTCCATTCATATTCCTTTAAAAAGATAACCCTAAAAAGGATAGAGAACATATGCCTTGTGTATATCCTCTTTGGAGTCCCATTTATGTCTGTCACTCTCAGCAGTGCCTGGCCCAGGACAGGACAGGCTGTTCTTTTTTTTTTGAAAGGGAGTCTCACTCTGTCGCCCAGGCTGGAATGCGATGGTGCGAGTTCGGCTCACTGCAGCCTCCGCCTCCCAGGTTAAAGCGATTCTCCTGCCTCAGCCTCCCAAGTACCTGGGACCATCTGCGCACACCATCACACCCAGCTAATTTTTGTATTTTTAGTAGAGATGGGGTTTCACCATGTTGGCCAGGCTGGTCTCAAACCCCTGACCTCAGGTGATCAGGGTGGGCTGTTGTTGAAGCTACTTCAGAACCACATAAGAGCTGAAAGACTCAGAGAAAATTGTCACAGCGTAGGGAAGAAAAGTAGGACAATTCACTAGACTCATTTTCTGGGAGTTTTTCTTATACCATCTTTCAGCCTCATTAACTCTTCCAACTCTTTATAAAATGATCATACTGAAAAATTGCCTTATCTCTTCTAGTACCTTGACGCATGCAAATTTCTCGTTTAATCTTCACACCAATCCTGGGAATGTAGCTTTTGTTTTGTTTTGATTGTTACTACTATACAAATGAGAAATCTCAGACCAGGAGCAGGCTGAAACTTGGGTGAGGGTACTCACCTCAGGCACAAAACTTAAGAGGATGCCAAAACTCAGTGATCAAGTAACAGTTTATGTAGTATCCTAAAAATTAAAGTTTATGTACAGTCCAACAGGGTTAGGATTAAGGAGAGACAAGTGAAGTGAGTTATGCCAACTGCAAGGTTGGATCCTGGCTTTATTAAAAAAAATTTTTTTTTTACATCATGAATTTTTTGCATTAACTTTACTATTATTTGAGATGGAGTTTCACTCTTGTTGCCCAGGCTGGAGTGCAATGGCACCATCTCGGCTCACTACAGCCTCCATCTCCTGGGCTCAAGTGATTCTCCTGCCTCAGCCTCCCCAGTAGCTGGGATACAGGCATGTACCACCACTCCTGGCTAATTTTGTATTTTTAGTAGAGATAGGGTTTCATCATGTTGGTCAGGCTGGTTACAAACTCTTGACCTCAGATGATCCACTCACCTCAGCCTCTCAAAGTGCTGGGATTACAAGTGTGGGGCATCATGCCCGACCTTTTGCATTAACTTTGATTTTTACATTATTGCATTAAAATGCTCCTATCTTGATTCATTTTTTCTTTTTTTGCACTCTCTTAAATTTCGCCCCTAAGGCAGGTGGCCCCTTTACCTTACCCTAGTCCAGGCCCTGCCTTAGAGATTGAATTCTGCAGGTCATATGACTTATAAAAATCAGAGCCTGCATTAGAAATGACTTTCTGACTCCAAATCATACGCTGTTCTCATCATACACATAGCCGCTTAAAAGGCCTAGTTTTCTTTGTCTCTGAACATCTATTGATCCTTAGTTGTTTTATAAATTTTCTTAGACTTTTAGGGCCCATTATTTGAGAATGGCTTTAATGCTTCCTTTTGACCTTTCTGTACATTTTCTTCCTGTAAATGTGTATCATGCAGCCTCTGTTATTTTAAGTTATTTGATTTGTAAGCATTTCTGGATGAATTGTCTCTCAAGGGCACACTTCAAAATAGTTGCCTTACCTAGAACAAAATCCTGTGACCCGAATGAAGAACAAATGAATGTAACTAACCCCGTGTGAGCTTGCGGGGCAGGTCTATTTTTTAAACCCCATCAAACTGTAGAATGAAATAGCGGTTAGAAAAGCAACTATGAGTTCAGTGGCATGTCTTATAAAGTGAGAATTCCTATAGACTTTACTTTTTAGTGAAGTTTCTTGAATAATGAAAATAGTCCATAACAAGAACAAACACAATTAACACTGTCTGTATTGCTGTACGAAGGCATAAATCACCTTTTCCTGTTAAGATTTTGTTTTGTACAATGTGTTATCAATGTCCTGCTATATTGTTGGAAAGAACAGAATGCTGTCTCCAACTGATCATTTTCCTTATAGTTGACCTTACTCCTGAATAATGTTCAGGCTTTCATGAGAATTTCAGGTCCAGTATACCTGTTGGGGATGACTAGAAAAAGAAAATGCTAGGAGTTTGGGATTAGAAATAGAAGATAACCTGTAATCCCAGCACTTTGGGAGGCCGAGGCGGGTGGATCACGAGGTCAAGAGATCGAGACCATCCTGGTCAACATGGTGAAACCCCGTCTCTACTAAAAATACAAAAAAATTAGCTGGGCACAGTGGCGCGTGCCTGTAATCCCAGCTACTCGGGAGGCTGAGGCAGGAGAATTGCCTGAACCCAGGAGGCGGAGGTTGCGGTGAGCCGAGATCATGCCATTGCACTCCAGCCTGGGTAACGAGCAAAACTCCGTCTCAAAAAAAAAAAAAAAAAGGCAAGAAAAAAAGAAATAGAAGATAAAAGAGCAGTAGTAGACTTGTGTTTCTTTGCAATTCAGGCTCAGTAAAGGAAGTTGGAGGCAAGAAAACTTAGACCTTGGAATTATACTCCAGTGTCTGTTAAAGAGGAAGGAGAGATGTTCAGAATTACTATGTTCCTGGGAATATCACAGGACAAAAACTCTGATTCATAAATGAAGGTGATCTGAACATTTGATTTGAGCATCAAATACAGAAACAGAAAATCATAACTTTTCATTTTTTTTGTTGTTTGTTTAAACAGAGTCTTGCTTTGTCTCCCAGGTTGTGGTGCAGTGGCACAATATCAGCTTACTGCAGCCTGCGCCTCCTGGGTTCAAGCAATTCTCCTGCCTTAGCCTCGCAAGTAGCTGGGATTACAGGTATGCGTTGCCATGCCTGGCTAATTTTCATATTTTTGGTAGAGACAGGGTTTGGCCATGTTGGCCAGGCTGGTCTCGAACTCCTGACCTCAGATGATCTGCCTCCCTCAGCCTCCCAAGTGCTAGGATTACAGGCGTGAGCTGAGCCCAGCCAAGGGTACCTTTTCTAAATATATGTTTTCAGCCGGGTGCAGTGGCTCACACCTGTAATCCCAACACCTTGGGAGGCCGAGGCTGGCGGATCACTTGAGGACAGAGTTTGAGACCAGCTTGGCCAACATGGTGAAACCCCGTTTCTACCAAAAATACAAAAATTAGGTGACAGGTGACTATAATCCCAGCTACTTGGAAGTCTGAGGCAGGAGAATTGCTTGAACCTTGGAGGTGGAGCTTGCAGTGAACTGAGATCCCGCCACTGCACTTTAGCCTGGGTGACAGAGCGAGACTCCATCTCAAAAAAATAAAAATAAATAAATAAATATATGTACTGTTTATTCATTTACTTTAGTGAGACAAATATATATAAAGGCTTTCGTTTGTATGGTATTTTTATGGGAAATTGTGAGAAGTAAGGTTAGATAGTCAGGACCAAACTGCTAAAGGAATTGAATGCTAGTCTAAGAAAGTACTTTGCCAGGCATAGTGGCTCAGACCTGTAATCCTAGCACTTTGAAAGGCTGAGGCAGGAGGATTGCTTGAGCTAGGAGTTCGAGACCAGCCTGTAGATAGGGAGGCCTATCTACAAAACAATTAGACAAGTATGGTCATGGACACCTGTAGTCCCAGCTGCTTGGGAGACTGCGGCGGGAGGATCACTTGAGCCCAGGAGGTCAAGGCTGCAGTGAGCTGAGATCATGCCACTGCATTCTAGCCTTGGTGACAGAACGAGACCTTGTCTCAGAATACAGAAATCAGTACTTTATCTTATAGGTCACGTTGAACTATAGAAGACATTTGAATGAGAGATGGCCTCATCAAACTCTTATTTCAAAAAGTTCGATCTGGTGACATTAGAAAGTAAAGAGAAGGCAGAGAGAGGACTTATCCATGTATAAAAACATGTATTTTTTGACTGGCCATGGTGGCTCACATCTGTAATCCCAGCACTTTGGGAAGGTGAGGTGGGAGAATCCCTCAAGCCCAGGAGTTTGAGACCAGCCTGGGCAGCATAGTGAGACCCTCATCTATATTTTAAAAAAAAAATTAGCTGGGCATGGTGGTGCCACCAGTAGTTTCAGCCACTCCAGAGGCTGAGGTGGGAGGATTTTTTGAGCCTGGGAGGTCAAGGCTGCAGTGAACCAGGATCACACCACTGCACTCCAGCCTGAGCAACAAAGCAAGATGCTGTCTCAAGAAAAATAAAAATAAAAGTATGTTTTAAGAAGGTCAACATTTACTTAATGAAATTAGAAAGGAAAGGAAAGCTGTGACATATGTGGCAAAGGAAATTGGCCTTGTCACTGGGACTTCTGTTGGTTGTTTGAAGGAGGAAGACAAAGACGGAGAGAGAGAAAAGGATCCCAAGGTTTTATCATGGGCTCCTGAGAGAATCATCAATCTATTAACAAAAACACAAAGCAAAAAGAACTATTTGGAGAGTAAAGGAAAAAATGGTATATTTCATTTTAAACATTTCTTTGAAGTAATGGTGTGATGAGCAATTAAAATATCCCTTAAGTTGGTGGGGATGGAAACCTGAACTCTGAGAGAAAAATCAGGGCTAAAAATGAACTATTTAGGAATTGCATATCCAGATTTAATGTTGACGTTTCAGCAGAAACAAAAGAGAGTGCTGAGATGCACATGCATCCATTGTCTAGAAAGAGAAAGAGATGCCCTAGGAGGAATGGTCTGAGAGGGATGAGGCATAAGATCCCACAGTAGTGCAGGAGCCAAGAGAAGAAGTAATTTTAGGAATAGTGGTATTGTCAGTAGTGCCAGACCCTGCAGATCAAAACTCATGAGTAATCATAGCAGTAGTCTTAAGCTTAGAACAGGCGTGGTGGCTCACACCTGTAATCCCAGCACTTTAGGGGTCCAAGGCAGGTGGACCACCTGAGGTTAGGAGTTCGAGACCAGTCTGACCAACATGGTGAAACCCTGTCTCTATGAAAAATACAAAAATATTAGCTGGGCGTGGTGGCACGCGCCTGTAATCCCAGCTACTCAGGAGGCTGAGGCAGGAGAATCACTTGAACCTGGGAGGCAGTGAGCCGAGATCGCGCCACTGCACTCCAGCCTGAGCGACAAAGCGAGACTCCATCTCAAAAAAAAAAAGAAAATGCAAATTGAGATCTTGGAGGACGAAGAGTGTCAAAAAGTAGGAATTTTTAATTTGGCACATATTGGGGAAGAGATCATGACTTTTTAAAAAATATATTGTTTAGTTTCGTGATTCTCTTTTTTAATTTCACAAAATGTGAACTCATGCATAGCTATCTTTGCTTATTACCCAAAATGGATTAAGATATATTTGACTCTTTAACTTTGTTTTTTGTTTGTTTGTTTGAGACGGAGTCTCATCCTGTAGCCCAGGCTGGAGTGCAAGTGATGCGATCTTGTGACAGTCTCCACTCCTGGGTTCCAGTGATTCAGTTGCCTCAGCCTCCCATGTAGCTGAGACTATGTGTACATGATACCACACCCGGCTAATTTTTGCATTTTTAGTAGAGACAGAGTTTCACCATGTTGGCCAGGCTGATCTCAAACTCCTGACCTCACCTGATTTGCCCTCCTCACCCTCCCAAAGTGCTGGGATTACAGGCATGAGCCACCGCACCTGGCCGACTCTTTGAGTAAGAGAAGCTGGTTCATATATGGATGTTTCGGTTTTTAAAATACTGTTTAACTTTGTATCTATGGAGCAAAACCATGCCACTGTAAAATGACACTCCTCTGTAATCTGCTCACTGCTTGATTAATTTGTGTCCTGTGCCTATCATGACTTGGATGAAGAGAAGTTTTTTACAGCAGGGGTCTGATAAATGTGAATATTCAATGATTATAGCTTTCTACAAGATCATTAAGATCATTGTTTTATGTTTTGAGTATTTGCCTTTTGGCAATAGTTCATGGAATCTGATTAAACCGATAAGCTTGGAAAGCAAATCGTTTAAGTCTGTATTGCAAAGGATAACTTACTACACTTGAGTCTCAATAATTGGACATCCTGAATCAGTCATCATCAATAGTTAGCAACATCAATGAAGTTAATTGCTCAAGAGCCTTTTACTGAACTGAGAGTGTAACAAAGTAAGCTAAACATAACTTGTTAGCCTGTCTTCTGGAAGCCTTCATTCATTCATTTAACATTTATTGATTACATATGAACTTTATGCCACACTGAACTAAAAGACAAGCACGGCCCTTATGGTTCTTTAGGACTAGTCTCTTTACAAATATTGAGAATTTCGATACAGTCTTGTAACTGTAGTAGCAGTCAGCATAAGGAACTATATAAAGTGTGGCGAGAACGTAAGAAGAGGTAAAAAATGAACTTGGAGACAGTATACAGGAGACAGATTATGAACATCCTTATATGACTTACTAAAGAATCTGAAAGGTCTGGGCATGGTGGCTCATGCGTGTAATCCCAGCACTTTGGGAGGCCAAGGCGGGAGGATTGTTTGAGGTCAGGAGTTCGAGACCACCCTGGGGAACATGGTGAAACCCCATCTCTACTAAAAATACAAGAAGTAGTGGAGAGTGGTGGTGGGCGCCTGTAAACCCAGCTACTCAGGAGGCTGAGACATGAGAATCGCTTGAACCCAGGAGGCGGAGGGTGCAGTGAGCTGAGATCACACCACTGCACTCAAGCCAGGGCGACAGAATGAGACTCTGTCTCAAAAGAAGAAAAAAAACAAACAGAATCTGAATGTTCTCCTGTAGGCAATGGCATGTGTTGAATTGCTTTAAATAGAAACAAGTTATGGTCACTGGTGTGTTATATCCTGGGTAGGATAAAAGACAGACCTAGCCGGGTGCAGTGGTGCACGCCTGTAGTCCCAGCTACTCAGTAGGTTGAGATGGGAGGATCATTTGAGGCCAGGAATTCTGGCCTGTACTGCATTATGCTGATTGGGTGTCCACACTAAGTTCAGCATTAATATGGTGACCCCTCAGGACCAGGGAACCACCAGGTTGCCTAAGGAGGGGTGAACTGGCCCAGGTTGAAAATGGAGCAGGTGAAAACTTTGCTGCTGAGTAATGAGATCATATTTGTGAATAGCCACTGCACTCCAACCTGGGCAACATAGTGACACAACATCTCTGAAGAAGGAGGAGAAGGAGAGGAAGAGGAAGAAAAGGAAGAAGAAGAGGAAGGGGAAGGGAAAAGGGGAAAAGGGAAGGAAGAGGAGGAGGAGGAGAAGGAGAAGGAGGAGAAGGAGAACGAGAAATGTAAGGGGGAGGGAAAAGTGGAGGCAGGGAAGCCAGTATAAGATTACTCTAGTGATGAGGTAAGTAGTGAGGGAGGTCTAAGTTAAGATACTATCAAAGTGGACATAAAGAGGAGGAATTGAATTTGAGAGAAACAATTGAATTTGAAAGGTATTTGGAATGTTGTGGTAATCACTTGAGTGGAAGAGATAGGCAGGAATAAGAAACAGGGTCGACTCAAGGGTAAGTTTCGGCTTAAATACTCAGGCATTGGGGGTATATAGGACTAATGTCAGCCTTTGGCTATCTCGAACATGAAAGATTACAGCAGCTGAGTCATCAAAGCCTGATTCAGTCCCTGACATGAATCCTAGCTGTTCGTCTTTGAAACTAATAATGAAATGGCTTTTGGCCCCTTAAAACTGAGACCTTTGGAACAGTGCTGAATAGGTATGAATCAGGTTCCATGGGCAGGAGCTCCTAGGGTTTCAATATCAGCGTTCTGGAGGATGCATGCTTGATTTTATTGCTTTTGATACTGTTTTTCACTCATGCTTTTTAATGACTCTGTAATCATGTGTATGCTTTATGTTTCATCTCGAGAATGGTTATTATTCTTAGCACTTTATATCTTCAAAGAATTCAGCAATATTAAATAATTAATCTGCATAACATCTCTGTGAGTTAGTAGGTGGGGATCATTGCTCCATGTTTCAGGTGGGAAAACTGAGAGATATTCGGTGACTTGCCCAAGGCTGTTTGCCCTTACATTGACAATTGAATTACGAATCTGCAGTTTCTTTATCTTATCACACTTATACTAGAAGTTTATTGTCCATCTTATTACATCATATTTGCCTTTTATTCAAAAATCTCAGCATTTCGATCTAGAAAAGGACATACAAGATACAGGAAAAAGTGGACGTGACCAAATAAGTAAGCCCAGCATATGAGGACAGAGTGTGATGTCACTAGGTCTCAACTAAAAGATTGTTTCTTTTCCAGTGGAGCTGTGACATCATTTCAGCTAACAGACCAGCCAGTCATTGTGTCATGGAGTATCCTGTGACATTCTAGTTTAACTTTAACACTTTATACTGCAGCAATAAAGCAGTTATAGAAATTGCCTTATTTTATATATATATAGGATTGTGTAATACAGTGGAAGGAGAACTGATTTTGGAGCTAGACTTTACTAGCTTGAAATCTCTTTTGAAATCCTCTTTTGCTTCATCAATGGTTGCTGTTATTTTTATTCTCATTCAGAGACCAAGTATAATACTGAAAAGGCCAGTGACTTCCTTGTTGAAAGTCAGGACCAGGTAGATTCAACTGTTGAGGTGTTACAGCTTATTAAAGACACCAATGAGACATTTCGGTATTGAGTCACCCAGATACTGATACCATCCCTTGTTCACTGACAAATATGGGAAGGTAATTTCAGTAGGTCAGCCATCAGTGTATGCCTTCCAAAACATTATAGTCATGTTACAGTAAACTTTTTATATTTGTTGCGTCACAAAGATTTATTGAAGTGATAAAAGTTATTATGGAAAACAGTGTGCAGTAACTATGGTAACAGTTATTTGATCTCACAGTAATTAGCTAAGCATTTAGTTGCACAATACTTTCACAATGCCTTCCTGGTTAGTTCATTAAACAAAATTAGCTTTTGTTTGAACTGCCTTCCTACAGCGTCCTAAATTTGATTCTAGTTCAAAGGAATTGGAAAGTGTATTTTAAAACTACCTTTCCAACTTACAGTTTATGGACATATTTGAGGTTGCAACTGCCTTTTATTTAATTCTTTATTTATACTACACTATGATAATGATTCATTGGATAATCCTCTGAATTTCTCTTGGGGTTTAGTAGAGTAACCTAAGAAATGAACAGTAAAGTTGGAGACCAGTGCCTTAATTTTGGCCCTGTTGCTTGTTCGTATTGCAGATTGGGATCAACAGGTGTGCTTCATAAGACTTTGTTTGTATACCTGTGAGTTTGGGGTGCTGTATAAATGTAAGAATGTCAGGATCACACAAGTGGATTTCTGGATCATCTGCATATCTCCTGCTGGGACCTGGCACTAGCAGGTAACCAGGCTTTTCTAAAGCCTCCCTCTCCTAGGTGCCTCCTCTGTCCTGCTCAGGGTAGCTTGTGCTGTGTTTACCACCTCTTTTTGCAAGGTGGAATGAGCTGCAGATGATTCACCTGAATGCTGATGTCATCCTCAGAGGACTTCAGAGCTCTTGAGACAAGGGCCTCTCAGACTGTTTCACTGTGCACCCACTCTCCACTCACTCCCAGCAGACAGGGAAGCTTAACCCATACTGCTTGGCAGATTGGAGATCCCAAGCACAAAAGAAAGCTTCAAGCATTCAAGACTTTGAAACAGAAAAATATGGAAAATGAAACAAAAAAAAAAAACCTGTTTTTACTTATTTACCAAACATGAAGGGATTCCAAAGTAAATTAGTGAAATGGGATTTTTAAAAATCCAGTCAGTGTTCCTTATATTAATTTCATTTTAATTCCTGTCACTGCAGTGATTTTTTTATTTTAATTAATTAATTTTCATTTAATTATTTTCAAGATAATATTAGCTTTTAAAAAATGAATTGCTTTCTAAGTTGTGAGTCAAACTCTGATCTCAGTTAACTCCATGTCACCTACCAGTTTTCAGTTAGACAAGTTTTTTTGTATATGATCCATAACATTTCCAGTTCTTTGTGTTTTTATTTGCCTAATTAGGTCATTCTTTTCTTTCTTTTTTTTTTTTTTTTTTTTTTTTTAGGACAGAGTTTCACTCTTGTTGCCCAGTTTGGAGTGCAATGGCACGACATCAGCTCATTACAACCTCTGCCTCCCAGGTTCAAGTGATTCTCCTGCCTCAGCCTCCCAAGTAGCTGGGATTATGGTCATTTGCCACCATGCCCTGCTAATTTTGTATTTTCAGTAGATATGGGGTTTCTCCGTGTTGGTCAGGCTGGTCTCGAACTCCAGGCCTCAGGTGATCCAGCCGCCTAGGCCTTCCAAAGTGCTGGAATTACAAGTGTGAGTCACCACACCCAGCCTGGTCATTATTTTCTAGGTAGGAGAAATGCATCTTCAGTTTCACTGACAAAGGGTAGAATTTTAATGGTAAGTACCTATTTGAGGCCAGGCGCAGTGTTCATGCTGGTAGTCCCAGCACTTTGGGAGGCCGAGGGCAGATCACCTGAGGTCAGGAATTCAAGACCTGGCCAACATGATGAAACCCCATCTCTACTAAAAATACAAAAATTAGCCAGGCATGGTGGTGCATGCCTCTCATCCCAGCTACTCTAGAGGCTGAGGCAGGAGAATCACTTGAACCTGGGAGGCAGAAGTTATAGTAACCTGAGATTGCACCACTGCACTCCAACCTGGGCTTCAGAGGGAGACTCCATCTCAAAAAAAAAAAACTGTTTGTTCTTGAGTAGTCTTGTAATTTTTCAGGACAATCTGAAGATGATGATAATAATAGAAAACAGAATAATAAGTTATCCTAGGTGGTTTCAGCGCCTGACTCCTTTTT
This sequence comes from Aotus nancymaae, assembly GCF_030222135.1. Lineage (NCBI taxonomy): Eukaryota > Metazoa > Chordata > Mammalia > Primates > Aotidae > Aotus > Aotus nancymaae. The sequence continues at coordinate 73,682,512 of NW_026988450.1, forward strand.
CACCCATCTTCCCCATTCCTGCTTTTATCCTATACGATATTCACGTCTCAGCTGATGTCAAGGCCCCTAAAACTCTTCACACCCTCCTTTCCTTCCACATCCTTTTCCTGTCCATAGGAGAATGTCTTTTTTCTCACTCCAGTTGGAAAACATTTGATGTCCTTTGATGCAACTCTCATTTCAGCTTCTGTGAAACTTTCTCCAATTTCCCTCACACCTCATCCCGTCTTCTAGCCCTCCCATGTCATTTGTACCTAAGTCTTAGCCACACATCATTATTCATTATAATTTGTGGTTAAAAACTACCTTGTCCAGTGGGCTATGAACTCCACTAGAGGAATGCCACACTTTATCCCTCCCTGGACCCTCCCGTAGTATCCAGCACGTAAGACCATGCCCTGTGGATAGCCAACCAAATCAATGGTTATCTTCCTCTCACTGCCCTCTAACTTCCTGAATTCTACTCATTTGTATTTCTTGTTGGCTGCCCAGCCCAGCCACACTGGATGGTCACCCTCCCAGCTCTCTCAATTTTGATTCCTTTTCTCTAGACCTAGAAAATGTTTTATGTATGGACCTCCAGTCACTTCAGGAAAAGAGGAAGCAAAGTAGTATTTATTGAGTCACCTAATGTGTTTTCGATACTGTATGGGGTGTTTTGCTTATTTGCACAATTCTATTAATAAATATTAATATCCATATTTTTTATCATGAGAGACTGAGATTCAGAATGATTAGGTGACATAATGAGCTAGTAATTGAAAGAGCTGGAATTCAAACCCAGGACGCTCTGCCTACAAAACTCAAGTATCTTCGCTTTTTCCAGTCCAGTAACTTTGTTTTGTCTTCAGCTCAACCTAAATTCCAAGCTTAGCCAATTTCTTAAGAGTAACCAGCACCCTATATTCCTTTGATCTCACAGCCTTCTTCTGTACTATCAGTTAGCCAGAGGTCTGCCTCACTCACTGGGTCTTCTGTCCTGCTATAGTGCTCAAGATTTGTGCCAAAGAAATTCAGAGATTTTTCTAGAAGTGACTTTTTACAAAGACCGGATACTCTATTTCATTTAGACAAAGAAAGCCCAATTCACCACTCACATAGCACCCCAGCCCCTGCATTGCCCAGGGCCAGCATTGACAAGCCTTCCAGGAAGCTCTTAGCCAATCAAACAGAATGGAAACCATAGATTAAATCTATTTCCCACTCTGATTTGCTTCTAACTTGCTCTTGCTGCGCAGTTTTCCTGCTCTTCTCTGTTGGTCTTACCATGCATTCTTCATGCCCTAAAACTTTTCTTCCTTACTCTTGACAAACTGGAGGACTGATTGTATTTTGAGCATTCCTTTTACTTTACTTTTACTGCTCACACTGATTTTTCTGCTTGTCCTTCCTTCCTTCTATCACTGATTGTAGAAATAGTCTCATTTGAGTGTAAATTTCATAAAGGCAGATGCATATAGATATTATCTCTCATTGTGTATACAGTCCCTCATACCGTGTGTGACATATAGAAGCTCTGTGAATCTTTGAATAAAGAAGGAAGGAGAAGGGGAAAGAAGGATGGATTTGGCACAGGTATTATGCTGTATACAGACGTATTTTTGTTTCATTCTAATAACCCAATGAAGTTAGTGTTATTCCTATTACAGATAAGCAAATGGAATCTCATGGAGGTCACTCTGCTAGTAAGTGGAAGAGCTTCCTATTTTTCACCAAATGCCTCCCAAATGCCATCTCTTCTGAAAAGCCTTTTGTTATCCCTCCTACCTTGACCACTGTATTGCACAACTGTGGGGAATACCATTCACATAGATGACAGTGTGATTGGCTTCCACTGGAGTTGTTCAATTGGTGGCCTTGGTAATCACTTGCACATGAGATCTTTCTTACAGCAGGATTCTTACTCTGCCTTGTACCCTGCACTCAAGTCCTATTTCCTCTACTAGGTTATGAATTCCTTGAAGGAAGGGAAAGTGCTTTCTTCATCTTTGTGTCCCCTACTAGTTATACACAAAGGGACTGTTGAATGGTCAGATATCCTGTCTGCTGGTTTACTGAGTCTGAGCCTTTGTGACATGGGTTTTATCAACCATCCTTTTCCTCACCTAGGCTTCCCTCCCCCGACGCTCACCCTGCATCTTTCTTGCTAGTTCTGAGGGAAGCATCTCCTCCTCAAATCACCTCTCTGCAGTCAAGGCCATGATATTCCTTAGGCACTAGAGGCACAATGACTAAATAGTATGGTACTTTTCAGGGACCTAAAAAATTTTAGGGATCTCAAAAAAAAAATGGCTTTGAAACACAAAAAGATGCAGGATCAAATATAAGGGTTTGCATAAAGATAAAAGCAAATATTTTGTCATCTTCTTTAAGTGTTAAATTTAGCAGTCATCACTGAGAAATCACAGCAAACTGTAAATTAAATGAATAACCGGCAACCAAATAATTTCAAAAACAAAGATACAAAAAATCTTTCAAAAATGTTTTGGGCAGAAAATTATTTGTAATTGGGTATGAATACAACTTTTAATATGTTAGGTGTGATATCAGCTTCAGAAAATGAACATACTTGCGATCCTAAAAATAAACTGTCTGGGTCCAAAACGCTGTGCACATAGCCCATGAAATATTTGCTGGATTTTAATTGATTCCAGTTAAATGATGATGGTCTTTTTTTGTTGTTGTGGAAGGAAGGATGCATGTGTATTCTACATTATTATTTTGTTTTCTTTTATTTATAAAAAGAAAAAGGGGTTAAGGGAATTTTCCCAGCTTAGGTGGAATTAGTGCCACATTCCTGTGGAACTATTGAGCAATCTTTGGGGCCCTTGAATGGCACCAGGAAGGCCCTTCAGAGCATTCTGTCCTGGCCCTGCTCTCAGGTTTGCTCGCCACGCTGTCTGATTCCTTCAAAATGTAGGAAGTTGGGGGTGGCACAGAAGCCCCAAGGGCAGAATGCTAGTGCAGAGGAAGCAAAGGCAAGCCATTGCCAGGTGCTGCCAGCAGGGCAGAGCGTGTGCTTTTGTGAGGCACAAGGGAACTGACCTTTCCAGTTGCCCTTCACACTCAGGGTGACTCAAAGTGCTGACCCATTGTTTTAGGTACTGATTATGCAGCGAACACGTTGACGGTATGGTAGAGGTATTTCCTCAGCAATGAGTGCTGAATGTTTAAAGTTGGGTAGATTTTTGGTATGCTTTTGCTTCGGTCAGGAGGGTCTTCATTTTTCTTTCTTTTTGTCTTTTGGATATCATTTTGGTTTTCTTTCTATAATATAAATTGCAGTCCCAGAAGCTGAGATTCACATCCACCTGTTCAAAAACTGTTGTAGACTTTAATGCTTTTACTAGCTATGCATAATATTGATGTGCCCTTGCTGCTGAAATTTTATATCTAAGATTATCTTCCTACTCTCTAGCCAGGATTCAACTCACACTTAGAACCAGGATGGGATTGGAACTGAGGCATATTCAGCTGGAGGTTAGAGCCATAGTCAAATGTGAAAATAGAAAGCATATTAAATATATTGTGTTTGTATTATCATTATATTAGATCAGCTATAACCACCACGAAGGGAAGTTGTTTAAATAAGTGGATTCGTGTGATATGCCATCTCCAAAAGTTTAGAGTTGCCAGTTAAATACATACGCATTTTTCAAAGGAAATCATCTAAAAGGACATTCCACTCGTATTACAAAGCTATTTCGGATAAATATTTTGATAGATGTGGTTCAGTGCACCTGGGGGCTGAGACATGGCTGAGCCTGGGGCAGTTAGCACAGATGGAGCACTGAGATACAGCAAGGGTGGATTTTTTTCCTTATATAAATTGCAATTGATTGATTATGATAGCATGAACATTACGTTTTCCATTACATGCCGCTCTCAGAAAAGTAGCTTCCTTATGAGAAATGATCTTGTTATTTGAGAATGATAATGATAATGACCATACTAAGACTTCTCTCACAAATAAATGTATAATGGGGTATGTTACAATATGAGCATTTTGTTAAATAAGAATACAAATTAGAATCAGTTGAGCAGACTGGGGTAAGTAAGATCAAGTCTGCTTAACTTTGTGTCAGATATAATGGAAGTGTTTGGGGCTAGGGTATTTATCTGGTCATAAGTGGCAAAATGCAAAAGAGAGAAATACATTAAGACGGAAAGATTGCTACTTTGATTTTTCTCTTTTTTTTTTGAAGCTGAGTTGAATCATAGCATAATTTATTAAAATAATCAAGGGTGTCATCTTTGTTATTAGGAAATAAGCATCCACATTTGTAATGTTGACTGTTCCATACTTGCCTATAATCTTAGTGGTTGGATTGCCTGTTGAGTAACATTATAAAATCGTAACACTGTTTTCCTCCTTTGAGACTTAAGTTTGCTCTTAAGAAGGTGGCATTGTTTTCATTGCTTTGTTATTAGCAGAGGAATGATTTTGTAAACCCAGCACAGTTGTCTGTCTTCTCTGTCAATTAGTAAGAAATGGTGTGAACCACGTAACAATGAGCATGTTTTTTATTTGTCATTTTTTGTTTTCCTTTTGGGCTATAAATCCTCGAGGGCAGGAACCATCTTTATGTTCTCATCTAACGGTTGTCAACCAAATGTTGAAGGACTCATGGCTAAGAAAGTGATGATTTTCTTTAACACCCCAAAAGCTGTCAGTAAACAAATGGAAAAGAAGATTTTTTTAAAAGCTGTCTTTATTAACATAAGCAAGAACATGGATAATATGAGCTAGTTAGAAGAGTTACAACTCCCTCTTCCCTGCCTTTGGTAGAAATTGGTTCTTTTAACTAGAGAGAAATAGACCCAAATCCTTCCTCAGAGAGAGATTCCATAAATTCAGCAACTGAATTTGATTTTCCAGAGTGTTTCTAAACTAATGAAATGTCCTTTCTAAACCATTTACCTAAAATGTTCTATGACTGCAACATCTGCTAAGCCTATTATATTCTTTTATTAAACAGTTTTATTGTCCTGTGTGCAAACTGCTTCTTTGAAGCAATAAAGCCGAGTTGACTGTGAACTTTCTAAAAAACAGGATTGTTTTTTAATGGTGAGAGAAACTACATATTCCCTATCATCACACTTAGTTTTAAAACCATCTGTTCAGAAATGATCCTATTAATCTTATTTTTTTTTTAAAAAAAAAAGCATTTGAAGTCCAGCTGATTATAATAAAAGTGATGCTGAATGTGTAATTCTAGCAATGCTTTTGACCTCTCATATGCTTTTAGTTTTTTTTTGTTTGGGTCCCAGACAGGAGAAAGCTTTTAAATGCCTGTAGATTCTTTAAGGCACAGGCACAGGGTTCAATAGCAATTCACTGACTAATGGAGGAAATATTTTTATCACATACAATTTAAAGTTTGGTAAGGGAAATCTCATTATAAACTGATATAGTTCATCTGTAACTATATTTGGATTGAATAAACATGTTAGTAATTTCTCAAATGCATACTTGCCTCCCTGCCCGCTGCCCTACAAACCTCCTGTCTTCTTGAATAGTAGCACAGCTGCACAGACGACAGATGTTTTCAGGAAGAAAACTCTGCCTGCCTTTCCAGAATGGGTCAGTGAATGCAGATGTCACCTTTTCTTTTGGTCTACAATTTTTGTGACCTTTATAAACTGATTAAGATAGCTTGAAAGAATTCAGGTTTTGCCACTGACAGTCTTTCTTCCATAAAAACATGAGAAAGATATAGCTAGCTACTTTCCCAGCTGTGGAGAGCACTGCAAAATAACAGCAGGGGTCATTCATCTTGAAGCCAATAAAAGGGTATTGGCCCAATTTGTAATATTTGTGGTAGTGCATTAATATTGGAGACATTCTAGTTTTGGAGACAGAATCAATTTGAGATTGATCTGTTAGTTTATTTTGTCAACTGAGGCAAAGATAAAAGCTCAGTCACTAAATGACTAAAATTTCAATGCATTATACAGCAAGGTTGCCAGAAGAGACCAGTGGGTATATTGAGAGGGTGATTTTTTTTTTTTCCCTAGAAAGGGTCTGTTACCCAGGTTGGAGTCCAGTGGCACAATCTTGGCTTACTGCAACTTCTGCCTCCTGGGTTCAACTGATTCTCTTTCCTCACTCTCCTGAGTAGCTATGATTACAGGAATGCACCATCATGCTCAGCTGATTTTTGTATTTTTAGTAGAGCAGTGTTTTGCCATGTTGACCAGGCTGGTCTCAAACTCCTGGCCTCAAGCGATCTACCCACCTCGGCCTTCCAAGGTGCTGGAATTACAGGCATGAGCCACCATGCATGGCCATAACTTTTTTTTTTTTTAGAGATGGAGTCTTGCCATGTTGCCCAGGCTAGTGTCAAACTCCTGGCCTCAAGTAATCCTCCCACCTCTGCCTCCCAAAGTGCTGGGATTACAGACATGAGCAACCATGCCTAAAAGGGTGATTTAAGAATCTTAGAAAGCTCCAATGTATTTCCCAATCTCCCTCCATGCTCTGTCTAGCTCGTAGCTCGCAAACTCTAAATCCTATAGGGGCTCGGGAAGGAAGTAAATGGATAAAACTGGCCCCATTGAAATTGGTGAGCTAGAGAGCAAATACCTGTCTAGTGTTACATCCTCCAGTTTTTCTAGAGAAATGGGATGTTTGGATTTTTTAATGTGACCCTTTTTTTTTTTTGTGAGACAGAGTCTCACTCTGTCAGTCACCCAGGCTGGAATGCAGTGGCACAATCTTGGCTTATTGCAACTTCCGCCTCTCAGGCTTAAGAGATTCTCCTACCTCAGCCACCCAAGTAGCTGGGATTATAGACGCACGCCACCAAAGCCTGGCAAATTTTTGTATTTTTAGTAGAGCTGGGGTTTCACCATGTTGGCCAGGCTGGTCTCAAACTCCTGACTTCAGGTGATCCTCCTGCCTCAGCCTCCCAAACTGCTGGGATTACAGGTGTGAGCCTCCGCACCCAGCAGGATCTCTTAATTTTTAAATATTGTCTACTGATTGAAATTGAAATACAGCGCTTAGCTAAACAAAACCTATTTGCAGACTACATATGGTTGGTGGGTTGCATATTTACCTCTGCTCCACTAACTCCTTTGATTTAAGAGTTAGAACTTGTTCTTTGGTTTGGGGCTTTTGTCTTTCAATTTTCAAATAGCTCTAACTTAGAGAAAGGCTGTACTTTAGACTATGTCAATGAAGATTTAGTAATTTCCATTGAGTTCAATTCAGGACACAGTTACTTCCCGTTGTCTGTGTGTAACATACTGTGCTTGAGTACCAGTGATAATGCCACACAGCTTATCCCTTCAAAATATCTGTTGACTGTGCAAGAGTAGGGCTCCCTGACACCAGTGACCTGTGTTACATACAATGTCATGTGTAACACAGTGTAGAGCCCTACTGGGCAGTTCTGGACTCTTCTTGAAAATATTTTTACCGAAATTATGGACAGAAACCGTGAGAATCATTCTGATGGGAGCATCTATGCTAGTTGTAGGAAGGTAGTCTAGCATAATTGTTGAAAGAGCAAGTCATAAAGCCAAACTACCTGGATTAGAGTCTTGATTGTGCCTCTTGACAGCTGTGTGTGACTTTCAGTATATTATGTAACCTGTCTGTGGTCTCATTTTTCACATCAGTAAATGGGAAGAGTAATAATATCTACATCGTAGAGTTATGATGATGATTAAGTAAGATAACTTTCTATGTAAAGCTCTTAGCACAAGGCCTGATATATAGTAAATATAAAGTAATTATTAGCTACTTCTGCTGCTATTGTTTTCAAGTAAGAAAGCACTGAAATTAGAATCAAGGGATCTGGGGCTAGGCACGGTGGCTCATGCCTGTAATCCCAGCACTTTGGGAGGCTTAAGCGGGTGATCACTTAGTCCAGGAGTTCAAAACCACCCTGACCAACATGACGAAACCCCACCTATACAAAAAATACAAAAATTAGCCACTTGTGGTGACCTGCACCTGTAGTCCCAGCTACTCGGGAGGCTGAGGTGGGAGGTGGAGGTTGCAGTGGGCCAAGATCACACCACTGCACACCAGTCTGGGTGAGTGAGACCTTGTATCAAAAAAATTAAAAAAGAATCATCCGAGCTCGGTGGCTCACGCCTGTAATCCCAGCACTTTGGGATGCCAAGGTGGGCAGATCACCTGAGGTCAGAAGTTTGAGACCAGCCCGGCCAACATGGTGAAACCCTGTCTCTACTAAAACTACAAAAACTTAGCCAGCTTTGGTGACACACGGCTGTAATCCCAGCTACTCAGGAGGCTGAGGCAGTAGAATCACTTGAACCTGGGAGTTGGAGGTTGCAGTGAGCCGAGATCACGCCATTGCACTCCAGCTTGGGCAACAAGAGCAAAACTCCGTCTTAGAAAAAAAGAATCAAGAGATCTCAGTTTAGGCCCCATTTTGCCTCTTAGTGGCTGTTACCAACTAGAAATTGCTTAATTAACCTCTGTGAATATCAATAAGATCAGGATAGCATGAAGATTAAATGTAATTATGTATCAAGACACATAAAGCGATGCACAAAGGAAAGGTATTGTTTGGTAGCAGGGAGGGCTGTCCAGCTGGAGAGGGGGCACTGCCCTCATGATACAGCACAGTCAATATGTAGACCCTAGAGGAACCCAAGGCCCATTTTGCCTCTGCTTCGACTCAGGCACTTGATCCACAGCACAGCATTGGACTATTATTGGCTTTAGAATGACTAAAGTAAACATTTAGAGAGTTAAAAAAAAAAATTTTTTTTTGAATATTGCCACTTTGTTAAAAAAAAAAAAAAACCCTGAAAGAGAGAGTATGTCTTCAACTCTCTCTCTCTTTTATTTTTTGAGGCAGTTTTGCTCTTGTTGCCCAGGTTGGAGTATAATGGCTTGATCTCAGCTCACCGCAACCTCCACCTCCCGGGTTCAAGCAATTCTCCTGCCTTAGCCTCTTGAGTAGCTGGGATTACAGGCATGGGCCACCACTCCCAGCTAATTTTTTATTTTATTATTATTATTTTTTTTTTTTTTTGAGATGCAGTTTTGCTCTTGTTACCCAGGCTGTAGTGCAATGGCGCGATCTCGGCTCACCGCAACCTCCGCCTCCTGGGTTCAGGCAATTCTCCTGCCTCAGCCTCCTGAGTAGCTGGGATTACAGGCACGCGCCACCATGCCCAGCTAATTTTTTGTATTTTTAGTAGAGATGGGGTTTCATCATGTTGACCAGGATGGTCTTGATCTCTTGACCTCGTGATCCACTCGCCTTGGCCTCCCAAAGTGCTGGGATTACAGGCGTGAGCCACCGTAATTTTTTATTTTTTATTTTTAGTAGAGACGGGATTTCTCCATGTTGGTCAAGTTGATCTCAAACTCCTGACCTAAGGTGATCCAGTCGCCTCGGCCTCCCAAAGTGCTGAGATTACAGGTGTGAGCCACCTCCCCTGGCCATGTCTTCAACTCTCACAACTCCTTTATTAGACTTGCTTTGGAAGAGTTCCACACTGTGGCTGAGAGGGTGGCATACTAAGACACAGCTAAGGCTGCCATCCACTTCAAAGAAGGAGGGATTCTAGTGGAGCCACATGGGGGCTTGAGACCAACCAACCCATTGGTCTTTGTTTCAGAAATGAGGAAACGGCCTGAGAGGTTCTATCCTTATCGAGGATTGTTCAACTAATGACCTTTCCCCTACGCTAAGATACTTAGACTCGGCTGTATTCAGGATTTTTGGTTGTTTCTCTGACTTTCTCACATTTTCAAAGATATGCCATTCAAATTTGTTTAGGTATTTTTAAATCACTTGTAAGAAAATGACATAGTAGATCTGTAAGCACTAAGAGCATTTCTGCACCATGTTCAGTACTTGAATCTGAATCTAAAAAAAGGGCTTTATTGGATCACTATTCTGGGATAATACTGAAATAACTACTAACAACAATAACAATTTTTGTTTGGTGAAAAAATAATACAACCATTTGAAAATAGATTAATGAAAACAGTGAAAACCCTGTCCCCTTCTCCGAGCTTGTGGAAAGAGAACCTAATTTATAGGCATTCTTTTTATAACTAATGTGCTAATTGCCTCAGAGATAACACCTGTGTAATTTATTTTTAAAAATCTTATGAAAATCCACATCTTAGTGAGATTCTAGGAAAGAATAGCAACAGCTGGGCCCACATCTGTTTGAATAATACAGCATGAAAAGGATTCTAAATATAGTCGGAATTAGAGGCAAATGTACTTTCATGCTGTCGTACAAATTCAACTAGTATCACTTCAACTAGATCTGAAGGAGCTTACCATTAAAATAACCTAAAACTAAAATGATACAGTTTGCTTTAGAAAGCAACAAATATTTACCTTAAGCAGTCTTTGTTAGCAAACTTGAAATATAACTGGTCCATTCCCACTTGCCAGATGGAGAGAAAGATTATACCAGAGCTTAGGAGAGTAAAAATAAATCATATCGACACAGGAAAGTGACTTTTTACAAGAAGTTTTCATCGCGTTCAATGGCTTAGGGGTGCCTTGCTTCTGTTTTTCTCACTTCTTGAATTTCATAGAGCCTGAGTTAGCAGCTCTCAAGAGTTCTCCCTTCCTCCCACCTCCCCTCCCTCCCTTCCGTCTTTTAACAAATACTTACGTGCCCATTATTTGCTGAGTATTTTTTTTATATACCCATATAGGAATAGGGTAGACACAGTTTCTACTCTAGTAGGGTTTTGAAGACTACGTGACATAACAGATGTTTTACTTTAAACATGTGCATTTAGATAATACTGTACTATAAAGCTCTTAGAAGTGTCTGGGACATAGTATCAATAAATAACAGCTGTATGTGAAAACAATACAAGAATCTCAAACCTGTAATAGCAGATCCAATATACTAGCTAGCATGTACTGAGCACCTAAAGTATGCCAGGAATTCTTCATACACACACACACACACACACACACACACACACACACGTAGCTATACACACAGTTGTATTTAATCATTACAACATTCTAAGGATACATCATATTACCCCAATTTACAGATGAGGTAACTGAAGCTTGGTGAGGTTGAGTTGTCCAAGGTCACATGATGTCTAAGTGACTGGGTCAGGATTTGAATTCAGGTTTGACATGACCAAAACTTGAGCTCTTAGCCATTAGGATGTACCTTGGAATCCCATTTTTACCGCCTCCATTGCCACACACTACCCCCGAGAACAGTCCACTAGCGGCACTTGTTTCTCTACCCTCCAGGGCCTGGGAGAATTAATTTGCACACCACTCTCAACACCTTACCTTTGGGGCCTCTTCTCAGGATCGCGAGACTGCCAGAAAATCAAAAGGAATTAATCATCAGTGAAAGCCAAAGGTCTTTACTTCACTATGTATTTTCCTTTCTGTTGATGATATGCCTTTACAGTGATAACACCACCACCAGAAAATTATCCAATGGTCCATCTCTTCCTGATTTGCCCAATTTTCAGAGACTCCAAACAAGATCTTTATATATATATATATAATATATGTAATATATATAATATATATAAAAAATAATATATATAACATATATATATGGAGTCTCACCCTGTCGCCCAGACTGGAGTGCAGTGGCTGCAATCTCGGCTCACTGCAACCTCTGCCTCCTGGGTTCAAGTGATGCTCCTACCTCAGCCTCTCAAGTAACTGGGATTACAGGTGCCCACCACCATGACTGGCTGATTTTTTGTATTTTTAGTAGAGATGGGTTTCACCATGTCAGCCAGGCTGGTCTCAAACTCCTGACCTCCAGCCATCCACCCGCCTCGGCCTCCCAAAGTGGTGGGATTACATACGTGAGCCACTGCACCCAGCCCAAATAACATCTATGTCCATGATACACCATGTATTTCAATTAAGCATTATATATTACACACCACTTTCATGTCCATGAACTTGCTTAAGCTTCACCAAGCCTTGTTTATAGCATCACTTCTCCATTTTATAGATGAAGAAAGTGAAGCCTAGAGCAAAATAAAAAGTTGCCCAAAGCCAATAGTTAATTTCCAGCAAACCTGGGAGTCCAACTCAGCTCTGGTTCCTTTGCATCCTAAGAAAATCGTATGTATGTGGTGATTGTAATCCCCTGGATTGGGGGCTGTGTTTGATTGTTTATCTCAGAACTTCAATAGACGCTGACTGGGAGGTGAACTTCCCCCAATCTCACAATAACGTGCCTCTTCTGTAGGGTTTTACCACACATGTAACAAGCCTTCACATTAATAAAATACAGAATTTGGCTGGGCACGGTGGTTCACTCCTGTAATCCCAGCACTTTGGGAGGCTGAGGGGGGCAGGTCACTTGAGGTCTGGAGTTCAAGACCAGCCTGGCCAACATGGTAAAACCCCATCTCTACTGAAATTACAAAAATTGGCCAGGCTTGGTGGCGGGTGCCTGTAGTCCCAGCTACTCAGGAGGCTGAGGCAGGAGGATCGTTTGAACCTGGGAGGCAGAGTTTGCAGTGAGCCAAGATTGCGCCACTGCACTTCAGCCTGAGTGACAGAGTGAGACTCCATCTCAAAAAAATAAAATAATAAAATAAAATACAGAATTTGCCTCCAGCTGTTTGGAGTTGCTGCAAGCTCAGTGCCACTGTCCCATGCCTGCTGCTGCTGCTTTCCACGGATGCCTGCCTTTGGGACCTAACACTGCTTGACAGCTCTCCTGGCTAGAGACGACTAGAAGCTAAAACATGTTAAAATAGATGACCTAACTAAGACAACTTTCTCCTCCAGGACCTGGCCCTTCCGTTATCTCTTCTTTCCATATCATTCACGTCATTAGTCTCTGCTGGCTTTCCTCTCAGGCTACCAACCCACTCAACCCTTTAAAATGAAACAGAGGAGAGAGAGATTAGCCCTGCAACTAGCTAATGCCCCTTCTCTCCTTTTCCTGTCGTAAAAGAGTGGTCTGACTCCCCAGGGACCACTGCTCACTTCCATTTCCTCCTTACGTGGGCATCCTGATCTCTTCCACCACCCCCGGGAACCCTTTCTGCAGAGTATCTCCAGTGACCCGCGCATTGCCAGTTTTCGAGTCCGTAATCTTCCTAAGTCTCTTTGTGCCATTTAACATTTTTGACCACTCGATGCTCCCAGGTACTCATTACTCCTTTGTCTGGGATCCTTTTCAACTAACTCTTGCATCCATACCTAAATAGGACTTTTTAGGATTATCTCTGTTTTTCTTGTGGAGACAGGGTCTCAGTATGTTGCCTGGACTGGTCTCAAACTTCTGGCCTCAAGCGATCCTCTTGCCTCAGCCTCCCAAAGCACTGAGATTATAGGTGTGAGCCACCATACTGGCTGATGTTTTAGGATCCTTATTCTGGCCAATTGCCTTTCTTTCTACTGACTTTCTATTGTCATTTCATTTATTATCACACTGCAGCTCCCACACTCACCTTTACGCTGCTGCGTGAGCTCCCTCATCATAACCTTGTCGTTACTGTTCCTCTGACTACTGGGATGTAACGGGAGCCCCTCAGCCTCAACATGATTTTTTTTCTTCTGATATCAACTCTTCCTCCTGCATTCCCTACCTCAGGTGGTGCATCATGCACTCAAACAGAAAACGTAGAGTCATAATTAGACTAACCCCCTTCCTTCGTTCCCAGTAATCATGTTTCAGTTATTTTGCCTCTGAGATATTTGTGTTCATTGATTGATTGCTTATATCTCCTCAAATTCCTTTTACCAGAGATATTTCTCAAATCTGGCCTCTCTCTATGCCCTGGTCCTCTTTCCTGGCAGATCTCTGTACTTACACTGTTCTCTGTATCTGAAATGCTTCTCTCATTTTCGTCGTTGTTACTGTTGACGTTTATTCATTCTTATAGACTTACTTCCAGCTTCATTGCCCCTTTACTTCTATGCATGTGTCTTTCTTAACACTAGAGATACTGTGTACCTGCCTTTCCCACTAGACTAGGAGGTTTTTTTTAGGACAAGTCTTTTCCCCAGTCTTTATTTTTTTAATTTATTTATTTTTATTTTTGAGACAGGGTTTGCACTCTTGCCCTAGCTGGAATGCAGTGGCACGATCTTGACTCACTGCAGCCTCAACCTCCCAGCTTCAAACCCTTCTCCCACCTCAACCTCCCAAGTAGCTGGGATCACAGGCATGCATACCACCATGCCCACCTAAGTTTTTTGACTTTTTATAGAGATGGTCAGTGTTGACCAGGCCGGTCTGGAATTCCTGGGCTCAAGCAATCCTGCCTTAACCTCCAAAAGTGCTGGGATTTACAGGTGTGAGCCACCACACTTGGCCTTTTTCCTAGTCTTTAATTCATCTTTTTACTTCCAAACCTACAGCAGTACCTAAAACTTACCACATCCTCAATAAATATTTGTTGAACCGGATCATACTTACTTCCTAGAGTAATCAGAGCACATGAAAAGCACTGGAAATGGGAACTTTGGAGGAAAAATATATGCAGTTATCCAAAGTATCACGCATGCAGCTGTTGCAGGACTCCTGGATGTTAACATGTAGACGCTCTTCTGCTTCCCATCTTTGCCTTTGAACGCATAGTGCTAAGTGGCCCTCTCTCTTGCCCAATCTGTCTTTGTCTCTGCTCTCAGTCTGCCCAAGTCCTGCTTATTCTCTTGGACTCAGCTCTTGGTCCACCTCAGAATGGGTTAGAGGCCTCTCATCCGTGCTGCTGTGTCTAGCAGGGCACTTATCAGAGGGCATTCTTGTTATCAAAGGGTTTCCAGTTTCCTTGTCTGTCGTCCCCAGTTAACTGTGAGCGCATTTAGAACAGAGACCAAGTCATGCTCCTCTTACGTTTTCAGTGCCTGACATGGCTCTGCTTATTAAATGTTTGATGAATAATGAAGGAATATACTTTTAAAAGTAGCAGATGTTTGTGGGTATGCTGTTACTGAAACCCCCACCCACCTGGAAGATAAAGCTTAGGTTTCCTTTCTTGAATAGGACCTTAAAAGCCATGTATTTTGGGTGCATTCAAATTCTGATGTCTCCAGTTAGCAGTTGTTAATCACACTAGCTGATCAACTACTGGTCTTAAATCAAAGCATTTATTATCAAAGCCTTTTTGTTTATGAGTACAAACATACCATTGATGTTTATAAGAAGAATTATTTTCTCCCCTGAATGTTAACTAGCCACAAAAGCTGGTGTACACATGTGATAGTGTTTTTCATGGAGTTTAAAGAATGTTGGCCTTTGATGTTCTGCCCTTGAATGGAAATGAGTCTGTATTACAAAATCACTAGTGAGGAAAATGGGGAACTTCTAGGCAAGCACCTGAGAAGCATTATTAGAATTCCTGAGCATTAAAATCCAACAGATGCATCTTTCATGACATTAAAAGAAGTTCTACTTTCTGGTAGTAGCCCATATGCCTTATGTTATAAAAATGAATGACATTAAGTAGAATCTGTTAATATTCATATTAAGTAGAAATATCTTAGTCAAAACATGATTGAAAGCAAAAGACACTAACACAAGGTAGTTTTAGCAAAAAAACAAAACAAAAAAAAAAACAAGTAGAAAAATTTTTAAATAAGCTGTAAGGAAAAAGGAGTGTCTCATGGGAAAAGGGTCTAGGAATGAGACTCTAAAAGGAGGCCCTTTTGGTCTTTCTGAAACCTTAAGATCTCTCATCGCTACTTCTTTGCATGACTTGCTTTGTTTTTCTTTCTCTCAGCCTAGCTTGCTCAGTTTGCCTGGCCATCTGGTTGAAGGTAGCTACCTCATAGCATTCTAGATTATGGATCCTCTTTCAGTTCACCTAAAGAGCCCAGACTGAATTAGAATCTCTCAGTTGCAGTTCCGGCCTCACAGAAGAGAGAAGTTGGTTGAGACAGCATAGATAGGTCACAAGTCCAGCGTGGTCCAGGCAACCGTGGTCAAGGAGACAGACCCATGTGACACAAATATGGTTACCTTGGCACACGTCTGAATGCAGAGACAGTTCTCAGACAGGATGGGCTATCATGAGCTAGACAAACAACCCCTACCGACACCAAAAACCAAGGAAGTATAAAGTAAAAAGGACAGTGTAGTAGCACTTATCTCAGTATCTATTATTTACAGATTTATTGCCTTTTTCCTCCACCAAACTGTGTGTACCATGAGGTCAGGCACCATATTTATGTTTTAATTCTCCAGTACCTGGAAGCACCCAACAATAGGCATTCAGTAAATACTGGATGAACAGAAAGTAATGTAAGCTCTGCCTTCAGGGTTATTATAGTCTGGTCATGAAAGTAGGCAGTAAACAAACAAGCAAATAAAAAGATGTAATTGTGGTGAATACTAAGAAAGTTAAAAGGGGGAGAGGGGTAAAGGAGGGGTTACAAACTACAACAGAAACTTTCAGAAGGTAGGTGATGGTGTTAAAACCCAACGTATCTGTACTAACTTTGCTTATTCATCCCAAGAGACTGGAGGTGGTAATCATGAAAGATTCCATTATATTTTGTTTCAATCATCATTTTAACTCATTAAAAAATGTAGTTTACATTAAAGCATAGGTTGCTAAAAGATTGTTATAAAGAACCGTATAAAACTTTAAATAAATTTAATTAATATTTGCTGATATCTTTTCATTTTTATCTTCCATTTTTCAACTGGTAAATTCTTAGCCCAGAGTTTGATGTGATTATATAACAGTTCTATGAGCTGGTCAATGATTAATCAAGTGCACAATAAGAGATATACATTGGCCAACGCTGCAAGGAGATTTAGATGAAGATTACAAATAACACAATGTGAAAGACATGTTCTCTAAAGGAGGATCAGGCAGGACCAGATGATACATCCGGATGTGTTTTTCAGTGTGATGGAAAGATTGTTTCCAGTAATCTTAGTGATGGTAAAAGATAGAGGAGGAGGGATCTAGGAAATGTGTTTTTCTGGAGTTATATTAGTGTTCTTGTTGCCAGTATCTAATAGGGTTTCCAGAACTCCTAAACAATAATTAACAGAGCTTTTTACCTAGCTTTATTAATTAGAGTAACTAACAGGAGCTTCTATATAAACAACTCCAAAACCCCAGTGGCTTATTAAACTGTAGATTTTTTTCCTATGTAAAGTTCAGTGCAGATAAAAGGGGTGTTTGTTCCATAAATTTATTCAGGGACCCAGGCTCTTTCCATCTTGTGGTTCTGTCCTCCTGTTCTGTATTTATTCAAGCTGGTCCCTGGGGAAAGAATGAGATTGGGCCAGGGCTACACCAGGAAGTGCATGCACATCACTTCCACTCTCATTTAATTGGCCAGGATTGAATCACAAGTACCACACCTACTTACAAGGAGGGCTGGACAGAGGTATAGTTGGGGACCCAGGAGAAAGAGAGTATTAGTGACTATTCTCAGTGTCCGCCACACTGGCAATATGTAGATTCAAGAAGCTATGAGAAAAAGAAAAAGAAAAAGAAGAAGAAGAAAAAAAAAGAAGCTATAGGAGGCCAGGAACAGTGGCTGACACCTGTAATCCCAGCACTTTGGGAGGCTGAGGTGGGTATATCACTTGAGGTCAGGAGTTTGAGACTAGCCTGAACAACATGGTGAAACCCCATCTCTACTAAAAATACAAAATTAGTCGGGTGTGGTAGCACATGCCTGTAATCCTAGCTACTCAGGAAGCTAAGGCAGGAGAATCACTTGAATCCAGGAGGTGGAGGTTGCAGTGAGCTAAGATCGCACCATTGCACTCCAACCTGGTTGACAAAGCGAGACTGTCTCAAAAAAAAAGAAGCTATGGGAAACATGAAAAAGATAGTATTGTAGAAAAGCCCTTTGTATCTTCAAAAGAATTTTGTTGTAAGAATAAGAATAAAAATAAATAAAAACAAAAAAACAAAAAAAAAGAAAAAAAAAGAATTTTGTTGCTAAAATTTGAGATCATTTCAGATAAGTTATCTTTCCAAAAGCTTCTTACCACGGGTAGTGCTGTTGGCTTCTACAAATCACATAGGATTCCCTGGTTCTGTCAGTGCTGGAAAATTCAGAAGAAAAATAATAGCAAATCGGGGCCGGGCGCGGTGGCTCAAGCCTGTAATCCCAGCACTTTGGGAGGCCGAGGCGGGTGGATCACGAGGTCAAGAGATCAAGACCATCCTGGTCAACACGATGAAACCCCGTCTCTACTAAAAATACAAAAATTAGCTGGGCACAGTGGCGTGTGCCTGTAATCCCAGCTACTCAGGAGGCTGAGGCAGGAGAATTGCCTGAACCCAGGAGGCGGAGGTTGCGGTGAGCCGAGATCGCGCCATTGCACTCCAACCTGGGTGACAAAAGCGAAACTCCGTCTCAAAAAAAAAAAAAGAAAAAAAGAAAAATAATAGCAAATCGGTTGTGAAAAGTAGTCATCTAATCAGAATGGTGGTAGTTCGTGCCTTCCCTTCCAAAGCATAACTATGAGTTACATGCCCATCAAAGCCTATCATCATCTCCTCTAGAAGTGTTCCTCAACATGAATGAGTTTCAAATGTTGGCAGGTTATACTTGTTGAAGACCCATTTAGTCTGGAGCTCCATTTTCCAATCAAGAATTTAGGAAAGAGTGTAATTTTATAATTTTACTTAGACCTGTCCCAGAGGGCCTCTTTTAGGTCTGATACCATATGCTCTTATCCATGGTGACAGTAGGTATGTCCAAGCTCTGTTTCAGGGATTCTGCAAATTTAAATTCTACAACAGTAGCTTACACTATTGAGCACTTACTATATTCTGTGTACCATTCTAAGAATGTTATATCCTCATGAGAATCCATGTGGCATTTATTACTGTTATGCTCATGTCCGGGAGATAGGATGCTGCCCCGCCTTGCACTCTCAGGGATCTTGTCCATTATTCCACATTGGAAGTTACCCCTGCCCAGGAAGTTTATCAAGGGAGATGCAAACTTGGCAGTTTATTCTTATTGTTATAACCAGGTTATGGTTCTTACTCTTATAACCAGGACTGATGAAAATTTGAAGCAATTGTATTTTTAGATGCCTCAGATTAAGTTTGGCAAATGGCTGTTGTGGTGCTGACCAGCTTTCCCCATATAGAGCACAGTATTCTTTGTTTATTTTTATTTGCTGACTCCAGTGGGTTAATTTTGAAATTTATTTGAACTCAATTCAATAAATGATCACTGAGCATCCACTGTGTAGAACGCTCCATGCTAATTATTATAAGGAACACAAACAGGAGGAAGGCTTAGTCATCAAGCATACTGATGTATCGAGGTAGCAGGATTACCCTAAACATTATGAGGTCGCTGAGACTTTTGAATACCATCCTGTAGGTCTTGAACCTTTAGCTGATGGGTTAAACACTGAATGTTGTGAAAGATGATGGCCTTAGGATCCCAAGTTAGACAGTTATGTCTCCTACTATATGATATGCTAATATTCTTTTTTATAACAGTTTTATTAAGATGTAATCTACATACCATACAGTTCACCCACTTGAAGTGTGCAGTGCCTGGGTCTTGTTTTGTTTTTGAATATTCACAGAGCTATGCAGCCATCACCACAATCAATTTTAGAACATTTTCAGAAAGAAACCCTGTATTTCATTCACTTCCTATTAGCTCTAGGCAACCACTAAATCTACTTTCCATCTCTGTAATTTGCTATTTGGGACATTTCATGTAAACGTGCATATGTGGTCTTTTGTGACTGGATTCTTTCACTTGGCATAATGTTTTCAAGGTTCATCCATTCGTAGCATGTGTCAGTACTTCATTCCTTTCTAGTGCTGAATAACCTTTCATTGTATGAACATACCACATTTTATTTATCATTCTTCAGTTGATGGTCATCCGGGTTGTTTCTGCCTGTTGGCTATTATGGATAGTGCTGCTGTGAACATTTGTGTACAGTGGCTATTTGTTTTTATTTCCATTTCTCGTGGTATTTATCTAGCAATGTAATTGCTGGATCATATGGTAACTCTATGTTTATCCTTTTTAGGAACTGCCAGACTGTTTTCCAAAGAGACTGCGCCATTTTACATTCCCACCAGCAGTGTATGAGGGTTCTAATTGCTCTACATCCTCAGCAACACTTATTATTATCTGTTTTTTATTGTAGCCATTCTAGTGGGTATGAAGTGGTATTTCATTATTTTGATTTGCACTTTACTGATGGATTAATATTGTAATATTTATTTTACCAATCTAGGGCTGAGGTTTCGATCATATACTTTCTTATGCACACAGTAGAAACTGTTTTACATTACTGGATTGACTTTCTGAACCAAAACATAGTTCTATACAAAATGAATGTCATTTATGGGGTTAGAATTATATCTGAAAAAAACATAAAGTAAAATGACATGGAGTTAAGATTATGCACTCATCTGGAAAATTTGTTTTGCAGTATGAATTCATTCACAGTGTTTCCAGGCCTTTATCTGAGCTACTCAAGTACTACTATGTGACATTTACTGGATAATCCAGACAGCACTTTGGTTAAATCCACAGTGTGATGTCACCCAGTAAACACTTGAAAATGGAGATGTGTGTCTCTTCTGGTTTTATCAGTTGAGATTAGTGGTGGTTCACAGCGCGGTGAACTTTTTCTCCTCTGTGATCCATGAGGCTGTGTCTCATTGTGGGCCAATAATCTGTCACCTGAAACTACTTAAAATAGGTTGGACTTTCTTGAATGTCGTGTTGCTGTGATGACATGGGGTTTTGGCTGCAGAAGGGAAAGAAACTTTTATAACTTTTAGTTGCCTCTGTATTCCTTGTAAAAGGGATACAGTAAAAGCATTGTGATTTGTAGCCCCTTGCTTATATAAGTAGACTATTTTCTGAAGCAGTTTTTCCATCCATCGCTTTACCTTCTGGGGCCCCTAATCTGGTTAATTTTGTGTTTTCTGTCAAAGAAAGAAAATGACATGGGGCTTGGAAAGTGGCAGAGTTTCACCATCTTGGTTTGACCAACTAGCAGATAGGTAAAAACAGCATCCAAAAAGGCCATTTGATGAGAAAAGAAAAAAAATTAAAAGTTGAAGAGAATTCAGAGGATACTTTCTTCAGAGAAGTGCTTTGGGTTTCTCAGAAATTTCCCCAGAAAAGAGGCCTTAACAATAGACTGATCGTCCTTTCTGACCCACTGAGAGAGTAACATACAGGTCAAAATTCTCTTTACTGGGCTGCACACCCTGTCTCCACTTAGGACAGCTTTGGGAAGCTCTAAGAGGGACAAAGGGGGCTAAGAACTGAGAGTGGAGCGTTAACCCTTCGTAATACATCATCTTATGTTCTGCCTCGTTGGTTTCTTAACTTTTAGCGTGTGATTGTGTGACTCGGTTGGGGAATAGTTGGAGCTCGAATTTTGTCTCCCCCAAAGTAAAACGAAGCAACAACTTTATACGTTTATAGAGCTGGATTTTTTTGTTTGTTTTTTAAACTCTAGTGAATTCTGTTTTGAGCATTCTATTCACTAAAATTTTATTTTGGATGAAACCGAAGCGTATCATGACCCAATAATAACTGTTGCCTCTACTGAAGATCTTAAACTACTGCATAATCCTGAACCATGTGCCCTCACAACTATCAAAGAAGAAATAACTAATATTTATTAAAGTATGAGTAGGAATTACAGCTTAGATTCTGATTTTTGCAAATGATTAGCTCTAGATTAATTTTTAAAACAATACCTAGCACTTATTGAGCATTTACTACATGCTAGGCATTATAATAATAGCCTTGCATAGGTTATCTGATTTAATTCCTTCCATGGCCCTATGAAACAGGTACTGTTATTATCTTCTTTTTACAAACTGAGGTAAATTTAGTGCTGTCATACACAGTTTGCACCCTTAACTTCCAACGCTTAACTTCCGCTGGGTACATGACATATTGATTGAATACTGTGTTTCTAAAAGAGAGAGAATATGCATGAATGAATAAGAGTTAGCATATCCAAACAGGGAAGCAAACTGATGGGTTTGGCTGTTGTCAAATTTTGTTGTTGTTTTTGCCATGGTAATTTTTTTTTTTTTTTTTTTGTGACAGAGTCTTCTCTGTCACCCAGGCTGGAGTGCAGTGGCACAATCTTGGCTCACTGCAACCTCCAATTCCTGGGTTCAAGTGATTCTTCTGCCTCAGCCTCCCTAGTAGCTGGGATTATAGGCATGTGCCACCACGCCAGGCTAATTTTTCTGTATTTTTAGTAGGTACGGGGTTTCACCATCTTGGCCAGGCTGATTGGTCTCAAACTCCTGATCTCAAGTGATCTGCCCGCCTGAGCCTCCCAAAGTGCTGAGATTACAGGCGTGAGCGACCATGCCCCACCTGCCATGGTAATTTTTAAGAAAGATTTAACATTTCCTTTCCTCTTTCATATTGTTGCTTACAAACATAAGGCAATAACTGCTGAGAAGCAGACTCAAGGTGGGGCATTCCTGCAGGAAAATGGCCAAGATGTACTTCACAGAACAAATATGGGTCAGAGAATTTGCTGATTTTTTTTCTCTTAAGAAATTAGAATAAAAGGAACATTGCTTATACTAATTTTTCTTTAAGAAACCAAATACCTCTGATTACTTATTTTGCATAGAAGATATAGAATATATTTAGAAATTCAGGAAGTATTTTCCTTCTCATTGCAAACATTAAGTTATTCATAGTCACTTATTCAATTAAATTACTTCACTGGGCCATTTTACTATGAGATATACTAAAATTAATGAATTCATTAACATCTCTCTCACATTCACTCACACACCCATTTTTAACAACGTCTATTTCATATTTTCATGCTTTTTAATTAGAGTATATGTCTGAATATAATGTAACTAAAGCTACATTCCTATAAAAATGCATGGCCAAAATGCCAAGCCAGCAGTCATCTCCAGGATAATACATCCAATCTGTAGTTTCTTTTACCCAGTCTTTCTCCTCCTCTACAAAGGCAATCTTTAACCTGCTCTATAAAGTCTCTACTAAGAAGTCAGCTTTGGTTGAGGGACCCCCTGGGACAGGCAGCTCATTCCATTTTCAGATAGTTCTAAATGGTGGAGATGATTTCTTTGTTTAGCCAAATTTTGTGTTCTTTAAGGCTTGCTTCTCCACAGTAACTCTTCCTTCTGGAATGAGACACAGTAAAAATTAGGGTGAAATATCTTAACGAGCAAACACTTAACCTGTAATCCCAGCACTTAGAAGGCCTAGACAGAAAGATCTGTTAAAGCCAGCAGTTCAAGACCAGCCTAAGCAACAAAGTGAGACCGTGTCTCTACAAAAAAAAGATTTTAAAGCAGGCATAGTAGCGTGTGCTTGTAGTCCTAGCTACTTGGGAGGCTGAGGTAGGAGGATCACTTGAGCCCAGGAATTCGAGGCTACAGTGAGCTATGATTGAGCCAAGCAACAGAGTAGGACTCTGTCAAAAAATATATATATATTGATGACTTTTACAATATGCAAAGCAATTATGAAATATATCAGAATATGAATACATATGCTTCATAATATTAATGTGGATGAATAAACATGGACTTTGAAGTCACATTATAGCAAAAATAGTGCTGACTGAGCTGGGCACAGTGGTGCACACCTGTAATCCCAGTACTTTGGGAAGCCAAAGCCAGAGGATCACCTGAGATCAGAAGTTCAAGACCAGCATGGTCAACATGGTGAAACCCTATCTCTACTAAAAATACAAAAACTTGCTGGGCACAGTGGCTCACGCCTGTAATCCCAGCACTTTGGGAGGCCGAGGCAGGCGGATCACCTGAGGTCAGGAGTTTGAGACCAGTTGGCCAACATGGTGAAACCCTATCTCTTAAAAAAAATAAATTAAAATAAAGAAAAAATACAAAAATGTTCCTGGGTGTGGTGGTGCACACCTGTAGTCCCAGCTAGTAGAGAGGCTGAGGCCAGAGGATCACTTGAACCTGGAAGGCAGAGATTGCAGTGAGCTGAGATCACGCTACTGCACTCCATCCTGGGTGACAGAGTGAGACTCCATCTCGAAAAGTAAATAACTAAAATTGTGCTGACAGTGTGCCAGGCACTGTTGCAAGTACTTTATATAAATTAACTCATTTATCCTGACCACAGCCCTTAAACTGAGACACAGAGTTAAGACACTTGCTCAAAGTCACCCAGCCAGTAAACATGAGATCCAGCATTTACAGTCAAGCAGTTTTCCTGATCCCTTAGCTCTGCGGACCCAGAGCCAGATCTTCCAGTACTGATGCTGCGCCACATCAGCAGGATGATGCGGGAAATTTACTTAAACCGTCTTCATTTTTGTTTCCTCATCTGTAAAAACAGGCAGAGTTGTTATAGTAATTAAATGGAATATCATTGAACGTGACCAGTGGTTCTCAGCAGGGATTGCATATCAAATTCGTCTGTGGATTTTTGTTTTTTGTTTTGTTTTGTTTTGCTTTTTTCCAGTTTGGGTCCTACCAGGAACTTCTGATTCATTTAAATACTATGTGGTTTGTTGTCACCAGTTTGAGACTCATGTCAACACTGGTTCAGAATAAGCAGGGTGATTCTATAAATTCATCTTCTTGCTAACTACAAAACTCAGGACAGTGTTAGTCAGCATTGATGGGATTAAGTTTTGGATGACATTAAAGTCTGATTTCAAAATCCCATAGTAGTTGTTCCTCTGATCCTGAAAATGAACTTCCTTGCCCCCATTTATTGCTGAAACATTTACCTACATGCGTACCCAAGGTAGCACATTTTATGAATAGTTGATGCTAGTGAAAAGAGTGTTTTGTTATTTTCCTCTGTATCTGATAACTCCTTTACCGTGACCCAGTGAACCATTCTGAAAGTAAACCTTTAAAGTATTTTTATAGCATCACCTACAAATATTTTGTATTTTTAAATCTGTATACGGTGAAATGCACGAGGTTATCAATAGTCTAGTTGATACAGGATTCTCGTCAATCAAGAGGAGATTCTTTGTCAATGTGCTCCCTTTTTAACAAGAAAGGAGCACTGTATTAGTTTGTTTTCACACTGCTATAAGGAACCACCTGAGACTAGGTAATTTATTAAAAAAACAAGAAGTTTAATTGACTCACAGTTCCTCATGGCTGGGGAGGCCTCAGGAAACTTAAAATCATAGCAGAATGTGAAGGGGAAGCAAGGAACATCTTACGTGGCAGCAGGAGAGAGTTGGGTGAGGAGGAGCTGCCACACACTTTTAAACCATCACATCTCATGAGAACTCGCTCACTATGACAGGAACAGCATGAGGGAAACTGTCCCCATGACCCCATCACCTCCCAGGTCCCCATCACCTCCCAGGTCCCCATCACCTCCCAGGTCCCCGTCACCTCCCAGGTCCCTCCCTCAATATTTGAGATGAGATTTGGGTGGGGACACAGAGCCAAGCCATATTAAGCACCTCTAAGGAAAATGTAACATCCCCTTTCGTCCATTTATTTATTGGGAGTGTGGGCCATTAATTTCACTGAGAATAACCTAAGAACTTTTGGCTTATGGAAAGAGAATACCATGTCATTTGAATACTATTACCTTGACCTCATAATTTTGGCTTTCTTTTTTTTTTTTTGAGACGAAGTTTTGCTCTTGTTACCCAGGCTGGAGTGCAATGGCGCGATCTTGGCTCACCGCAACCTCCGCCTCCTGGCAATTCTCCTGCCTCAGCCTCCTGAGTAGCTGGGATTACAGGCACGCGCCACCATGCCCAGCTAATTTTTTGTATTTTTAGTAGAGACGGTGTTTCACCATGTTGACAAGGGTGGTCTCAATCTCTTGACCTCATGATCCACCCGCCTCGGCCTCCCAAAGTGCTGGGATTACAGGCGTGAGCCACTGCACCCAGCCTTTGGCTTTCTTTTTTTTAAAGACAGAGTCTCACTCTGTCATGCAGGCTGGAGTGCAGTGGCACAATCTTGGCTCACTGCAACCTCCGCCTTCTGGGTTGAAATGGTTCTCCTGCCTCAGCCTCCTGAGTAGCTGGGACTCCAGGCATGCACCATCATGCTCGGCTAATTTTTGTGTTTTTAGTAGAGACAGGGTTTCGACATATTGGCCAGGCTGGTCTGGAACTTCTAACCTCAGGTGATTCATCTGCCTTGGCCTCCCAAAATGCTGGGATTACAGGCATGAGCCACCCTACCTGGGCAATTTTGACTTTCTTATACTGGAAGTGGGTCACTTCAAGGGCTGTGCCTCTTTTTTTTTGAGACAAGTCTCGCTGTGTCACCCAGGCTGGAGTGCAGTGGTGCAGTCATGGCTCAATGCAGTCTCAACCTCCCAGGATCAGTTGATTCTCACACCTCCACCTCCCAAGTATCTGGGACTACATCCGGCTAATTTTTTTATGTTTTAGTAGAGATGGGGTTTCACCATATTGCCCAGGCTGGTCTCGAACTCCTGAGCTCAAGTGATCCTCTTGCTTCAGCCTCCCAAAATGCTGGGTTTACAGACATGAACCATCACACCTGGCTGTCCCATTTAGACCTCATTCTAAGCCAGATCAAAGGTGACGAGGCAGATTCAGAGATTAATTGTGGTATCTCAGTAAGTTGGCACTGTTCCATTCAACAGTCATTTATTGAGCATCTCTTATTCACTATGCAGTGGGGGTACAAAGATGCAAAGAACACCGTCTCTGCACTGAAGGTTACCGTCTGTGGGCGGTCGGGGAGGAACAGGTGGTTTCGGTATAAAGTTCAGCAAGTGTGTTATGGTAGAGGGGGTATGATGAGGTGCTTTGAGAGTAGAAAGAAAGGTCGCCTGATGTAGCCTGGGGAGGGAGGAAGAAAGACGGGAAGAGGCTGGTCTGCAAAGGTTTTCTGGTGAGGGAAAATACTGAGACGAATGTTAAAGGGTGGATTGATGCTAGCAAAGTGAAGAATGGCTGGAAGAACATTCCACCTGGGCTCTGCAGCCCCTTGAGCAATCTTATAAATCATCCTACCTAACCAGTGGTCATCTCAGTTCCAAATAGTGTCCTGTCTGACTCACTGGCTTTCCATCCTCTCATTATTTGACTGTTAGATTATTTCTGTATCACAGTCATTAACTCGTTTTGTGAAGTATGGCTGCAAAGAGGAAAAAAAAAAAAAACTTTGAGCTGTGCCTTTTTGTCCCTGAAATGAACGGTCTGTGTGACCCATTTAGCCTGACCTCTGTCATAACTTGAGCAGGATTAGCTGGGGAGTGTGCTAGAACCCCAGCAGCACAGGCTGGTGGGAAAAGGGGCCTGAGGAAAATCTGCCTGTACAGTTGGCATCCAGCGCGGGTTGGAAAACCAGCAAAAGTGGGACAGCAAGCAGCGTCCCAAGTAGTCATCCAACCCGAGGTTTCCCTGGCCAAAGGTAGTAGAATGCAGCGGT
This sequence comes from Aotus nancymaae, assembly GCF_030222135.1. Taxonomy (NCBI): domain Eukaryota; kingdom Metazoa; phylum Chordata; class Mammalia; order Primates; family Aotidae; genus Aotus; species Aotus nancymaae. The sequence continues at coordinate 73,709,843 of NW_026988450.1, forward strand.
TCATGGTATCCAGCGTCTGTCACAAACTAGCTTTGTGACCTTCACAAATTCACCTCTCAGTGCTTGGTCTCCTCTAAAATAAGTAATAACAATGGTACCTCACTACATGGAGGTGGTGGTGGGGTGATGGTAAGGATTAAGTGAACATATTCACCAAAAGTACTTGGAAGCTTTTGTTGTTAATTGTTAGGAGACAAAGTCCCAGTTCCCTCAGAAGGGCACCCAGGCATGGCATCAGGACCTCTATAGTTAGTGAGCTCCCCTTCTCCACAAGACATGAGTTTTCCATACAAGCCAATTTTTTTTTTTTTTTTGAGACAGAGTCTCACTCTGTCACCCAGTCTGGAGTGCAGCAGCGCGATCTAGGCTCATTGCAACCTCTGCCTCCCAGATTCAAGCAATTCTCCTGCCTCAACCTCCCGAGTAGCAGGACTACAGGCACGTGCTGCCATGCCTGGCCAATTTTTTGTATTTTTAGTAGAGATGGGGTTTCACCCTGTTGCCCAGGCTGGTCTTGAACTCCTGAGCTCAGGCAATCCCCCGCCTTGGTCTCCCAAAGTACTAGGATTACAGGCATGAGCCACCGCGCCTGTTTTTGTTTTGTTTTTTTAAGACAGTCTCATTCTGTCACCCAGGCTGGAATGCCGTGGTGTGATCTTGGTACACTCAACCTCTGCTTCCCAGGATCAAGCGATTCTCATGCCTCAGCTTCCAAGTAGCTGGAAATTCAGATGTGTGTCACCACACCCAGCTAATTTTTGTGTTTTTAGTAGAGATGGGGTTTCACCATGTTGGCCAGGCTGGTTTTAAACTCCTGGCCTCAAGCGATCCACCCACTTGGACTTCCCAAAGTGCTGAGATTACAAGCGTGAGCCATCATGCCCGGCCCCAATTTCATTTTTAACACATACTTATTGAATGTTTCCTATGTGCTAGGCACTGTACAAAGCACTGGGGATACATTAGAGGAATCTGTCCATGCAAAGGCCCTGGTGTGGGAGTTGGCCTGACACACGTTCCAGGAGTGACAAGGAGGTCCCATGGAATGAGTGAGTGAAAGGAAAGTAGGAGATGAGATCAGAGAGCTAACAAGGTGGATGGCGCAGGGCTTCTCAGGTCATCGGAAGGACTTTGGCTTTTACTTAGAGGTTAATATGGGGTGAGAATTGAGAGAATAATGATAACTACTGCTGATTATTGAGCTTATAGAAGATAGCTGGCACTGTGCTAAGTGGTTGACCTGTGTTATCCTTCTGAATCAGAACCAGCAGATTAGAACAATGATGTAAGGCAAATGGACTGTCCCCAGGGAGGACACTGAGACAGAGGGGTTGGGGAGTGTGCAGGGGCAGTATTTGAACCCAGATCTATGTGGCTTCCTGATGTAGTACTGTCATTTAATGAATATCGGCATGTGCTTGCCGGTATTACCAGATTTGCTGTAGCAAGACTAATCTTAGCCTCCACTTGACCACTCTGCAAGACCACTGCCCAGGAACCGGATAGGAAGTTGATGTCTGTGCTTCCAAACCACTCTGGGAATCCGGGACAAAGAATCTGAGCGCACAGCATGCACCACACACGCATTTTCCCCAGGGCACGACACAGGGTAATGCAGTGTCCATGCTACCACTCCACACTCCCGGCATCTCTGTTTCGCAAGTGGAGAGTTTCAACGCCTCACTCTTTCCATATTTAAAGACTCAGTGTTTCTGAGTGCCTTTTAAGGGCAGGGTGGAATCAAAGCCCAAAATACCAAAGGTTCAGTTTCCTGTTACTGACCACACTAGACCAGAAAATGAGGCAGCTTTCAGAGCAGCTGCCTCCCGCTGTGAACCTGCAGTTCAGCTTTGACTCAGGGGAGCCTGTGGGAACTGTCAGACTCCTTCATCTGCAAGCTGTTGTTCTCAACTGAATGGCCACACCCTAAGTCAAATTGTGTGTTCAAGACCAATCTGCAGTGTAGAACATGAAAAACACACAGAATTCTTGTGGAATTCTAATTCTAATCTATTTGCAGGACTAAATAAGGACCTACCCAATAATCCTCTTAACTCATGCTCCACTAATTTGAAGTTTGTGATGACCATTGAAGGAACTAAACTGTAAAATAAAAGGGCAAGGGTATCCATTTTTTTCAGTAAGTATATAAATTAGCTGCCTATTTCGTGCAAAGGATAGGGTGCCAAGAATGTCAAAGTAAGTGTTTATGAAAAGGAGATAATTTATAAGTACTTATGGTATACTGTAAGTATTATTAACTATGTATTCCAATTACTGCACACAAATTCAACTCTACATACTCAACGAAAATGGAGAGAGAGTAAAACAGAGAGGAAATTTAAATAGTACAGGTAATTTTGTCCACCAGTCCCACATGAGCATAAGATGGCAGGGATGCATCCGTGATTCCCTCCGTTGCTCTCAGCTTCTTTAGTGCTCTCATGGTGTAAAGTTTCATTGCATCAGGTGTGATTGTGTGTTTAAAGATATACATTGTTTGTATCGCATATGACTGACTTCTTGTGCTGGCCAAAGAAACACTGTTCTTCCCAGTGCGAAGAGAAATCCTTTTGGTTGTGTTTGACCTTCTAAGAAATTGTCAACTTGGCTTTGACATACATGAGATTTTCATCTTATGCTTTGACTTTAGAATTTACTCTCTACATAAGCTATTAATTCATTGTGCTGACAGATGTACAGTGTAGAGTCAAACGTGGCTGTGAATTTCAGTTTTTGACTGATTCAGACTGTGGACAAGTTATTTGACTTCCCTTAGTGCTTAATGATTACCTTATTCAACTCTAATCTATAAAACTAAGATATTTATATTCATTTCATTAGCATTGTTGTAATGATTAAATGAATAATATATATAAAGATCCTGACAAGGTATTTAGCATAATATGTGATAGTTGCCACTGCATTCCTAGTAGGTAAAGATGTGGACTTCACCTGTGGGAGCCTTTGAAGACTTTTAGCAAAGGTGTGACATGACCCATGTAGGTTTCAGGAGAGAAAAGTAGAATTTCTAGAACTTGGAGACTATTTAAAGTAAAAGAGAGTGGAAAGATCTTCACAAGTGAAGAATGGCTTTATGTTTTTCAGCTTCAGAAGTTGGATAAATGGATATATTAAATTAACTGGTACAAAGAATAATAAAAGGTACTGTTTTACTTCAGGCTGAAACGATATACCTGGCATTAAGCTAAGGAATTTAATACATTATTTGATTTAGTCACCATGATAATCCTACAGAATAAGTAGTATCATTGCCATTTTACTACTGAGCAAACCTAAACTCAGAGGAGCCTAGTGTCTTCCAGCTAGTCGGTGTCTCCCTAGGATTCGAACATGGATTTGTCTTACACCAAAGCCTCACTTTAGACTACAGCAGTGAATAAGCCCTCACTCTGGAAGAGGAGAAATGGAGAAGGGACACAAAGATAAAGAGAAATCTTAGTTCTGGAAGTGTTAAGTTGTCAGGCAGGGATATCTTGAAGGCAGCTGGAAAATCAGAACTGTGGCTCAGGGGTGGGTGGGGGGAAATTTAAAAAATGTGGATGTTGCTGGCTTATGGTGTTGGGGAGTGAGTGAGGTCACTCAGCAAGGAGTGTATGGTTAAAGAGAAACAGACCCTGAGTAAATGAAGGTTAGAAGGGGGATGCTAGCCTAGTTTAGAAACTCATATACCTACATACTCAGTTTAAGAGTTTAGAAATGCTCGTATACCTATATACAGTGTAATTTTTTCTGACCGAAGTATACCCTTGTGCTTTGGTGTATAAATTTTTAGTCAGCTTGGTATTGAGGGTTCCCTGTTAGAGCTTGGGCCCCGCCCTCACAGAGCTTATAGCCTAGTGGAGAGGCTTAATAGAAGAGCCATTAAACAACAATAACAATCAGTTGCAGTAATCAGCTACATGTTACTTTAGGGTGCTGTTATGGGACGCTGCATAAGATTGGCCCCTAAGCCAGACTTGAGAGTCAATAGCCAAGGAATTAGGATCACAGGTCATAGTATGGAATAAGTTTATACTTGGCGGGGCACGGTGGCTCATGCCTGTAATTTTAGCACTTTGAGAAGCTGAGACAGGAGGATTGCTTGAGCACAGGAGCTCAAGACCAGCCTGGGCAATATAAGGAGACCTCATCTCTCTAAAAAATTTAAAAAATAGCCAGGTGTCGTGGCATGCACCTGTAACCCCAGCTGCTCGGGAGACTGAGGCAAGATGATGGCTTCAGCCCAGGAGGTCAAGGCTGCAGTAAGCCATGATTGCCCCACTGTGCTCCAGCCTGGACAACAGAGACCCTGTCTCTAAACAAAACAAAAACAAAAAGCTTATATTTAAAAAACAAAACACTGAGCAACAGCTGTTTTTGCCTCTCATTGTCCCATCTTGGGCCCTACTGCCCAATTTAAATTTCTCTCTTTCTCTCTCTCTCTCTTCTCCCCACTTCCTCCCTCCTGCAGAAGGAAATATGATGCAGCTCCATGTAACAATATGTCAGTCAAATGTATACACTGAAATTTCTTAGATCTTTTTCCTGAGCATGTAATTGCTTTAGGAGACCTGCATAAACTGTGAAAATAGCACATTTCTTTTCCACTGACCATCAGAACAGAAAATTCCCAAGCTTTCCTATTGTACAGTGAGTAACCAGTGTCAAATTTGGCCTTTATCTTGATATCCAGTTTTTATTTTGAGAGGTTATCTAGTGTAATGGTTAAAAGTACAGGTCCTGGGGGCTAGACTGTCTGGATTTGAATTCTTGTTCTACCAATAGCTAACTGTGTGACCTTGGGCAAAATAATTAACCTCTCTGTGCTTGTTTTCACATCTGTAAGATGGGGATATCATAATATTACCTACATCCTTAGCATTATGTGAGGAATCATAAGTTTATACATGTGAAATGCCTAGAATTGTACATGGCATATATAGAGTAAACAATTTATAAAGGTTCGATATTCATGCTTCTGCTGAATTATACCAGCAGATAAAATAGCGTGTTAAGATGGGAGCCACTGGCCCGTGAGGACAGATTCCCCAGCCCATTGTAAATCACTCACAGATCAGCTCCCTGTTCACTTAACATAGAGGTAAGAGTCCAGCATTTGTTTCTTTTTCCTCTCTATTAACATTGCAGGTACTGGTCCATGGTAGATTTAGTGGGTAGTAATTTTAAGCTCCATAGCTAGAGACAAGGAAACTTTTTCTTTTTAAAATAGAAGTCTCCTTCCTTCCAATCACATGTGTAATAGCTATGTTTAGAAATCTTCCAGGAGCAGTCTGGGAAGATAACTGAAAGCATGGTGTATGGCGAGATGCCTAGTATATGATAAGGAAGGTAGGCAGGCGGCCAGCCATCCATCGTATTGTCTGTTTCATAATGTGTTGTCAGATCAGTAAGGGAATATGATGCTTTTCTCTGTGGCTGGACTTTTCCATCAGTCCTGTTGAGTTGCCCGTTGGAAGACCCTGGTTGATACATCTCTGGACCCATCTGTCTGGAGTGGCAGCAAAGAACAAACCACAGATTCTACACCTTGTTGTGAAGCCACTGAACATCACCCTCACTGAGCATTTCCCCTAGCTTGCCCTAGAGATCTCAGAAAACCTGCTTTCTTCTGACAGGAAGCTACAGGGTTGTAGGCTTGGTAGTGTTAATGGAAGAAACTCATCAACTTCTTGAACCTGCCTCTAAAACCCCACAAAGTAGAGGGATTTTGACTAAGCAAGTGTCGTTTACTCCCTGGAGGATGTGTCAGCTCTTGTTTCTTTTCAATTGCTTAAGAGTTAAAAAACTATTACTGTGGTCTCAGAGGTCAGACACCAGCACTGTGAGCTGGATCTCACCCACAGATGTGTTTGGCTTGGCCCACATACTTGTATATGCATATGTCAGTTAGTTGCAACATACGAAAATTGGGGGTTTCACATAAAAATCTGTGTTTCCAATTTCTTTAACTGCCAAATCTCACAACACTGTGTCTTCCCTCCCTCCCCTGTGGAAACAGTCTGCCTGTCTGGGTAACGGTGGCCCCCTAGACCCTACTCTTTGCCATAGTCCTCACCTGGCCCACTTCCTCCACTCCATTTGTTTCCTAGCCTCAGAGGCATGGGAGTTTATATAATCTTCTCTTAGAACCTGGTGCCGAGTTCTCTACAATATAATCCCAAATGAAAGTGAAAATTCTTAGTGCACTCCTTGACCTAGTTTTAATATGATGCTAATTACTGGGTATCAGGCCTTTGCTCTTTGATTTAAGATAAAAAATCAGAAGTATTTTCTCTGGATCTTTTGAGGGGGAAAAAATTCCTAAGTAACAACTTTTTTTTTTGTCATTTATTTAAAAATCACAGTTGGCAGTGATCCTCACCTAATGGTCTTCTTGAGTCAGAGAAGTCTTTTTCATTTGACCTTTTTCATGGTAGCATTTTACGCTATTCTGGTTACTACCAGCAATACAGGCTAAACAACAACCCAGAGTTTGACCCTCTGGCCTTGTCCTTAGTCAACTACTTTTGCTGCTCTAAATTGTATCTGGGGAAGGGAGCATGGAGATCTAGAGAAGAAATAAGTTACCTGTTTAACTTCCACAGAGTTGAAAACTGAGTCATGGGGCCACACGATACAAAGGTGATGTACACAAAAGTATTTGCAAATTGCTTTTATTGGGAAGTCATTTGCCTCCCCCTTTTCTAGCCACATGGCCAGCCCAGCCCCCGATATTCTGCAGGACCCCATTCCGGCGAGTGTACCTCGGTTGGTGAAATCTGCCCCAGCACAAGTTCTTCCCCCACTTTTACTATTTCCTTATTCCAAAGATGGATGGACAAGTGCATTTTCCTTACCCCCTGCCAGCTGCCTGAGGACAATTTGAGCTTGATAACATGGGGCCATTGTGCAGTTGTCCATGAAAGATTTGTGTTGTGAAACCACAGTGTAGTTACTGCATTGTAGAAGCTTAATCAGTGTATAAAAATTCATTAAGCACTTTAGGAACTTTGGAGAAAAAGTCATATGTGAATATTAGTCATTTATTTTATTGCCATCATTGTCTCACTTTACCATAGAAATGTTTTATTAAGGCCAGGCACAGTGGCTCATGCCTGTAATCCTAGCACTTTGGGAGGCCGACGGAGGAGGATCACTTGAACTCAGGAGTTTGAGAGCAAGCTGGACAACATAGTGAGACCCCTGTTACCTACTGAAAATCAAAAAAATTTGCTAAGCGTGGTGGCACATGCTTGCAGTCCCAGCTACTCAGGAGGCTGAGGCAGGAGGATTACTTTGATCTAGGGAGATCAAGGCTGCAGTGAGCTATGATCGTGCCAGTGCACTTCAGCCTGGGCGCAGAGTGAGACCCAATCTCAAAAAAAAAAAGTTTTATTAATTTGTTCAAATTCCCATGACTCCAGTTTCACTTGAGGTCATGGACTTCTCAATCAAAAAGTTTTTAGTAGCTTCAGTAGGTCTGAAATTTCAGAGTATTGAGCAAGGCCTACACTGAGCTAGAACATGATCTAATAAGATTGGACTGTCAAAACAAGAAGCACCAGTCTGTGGTCAAAAGGTTTTTAAGAAGGAAATGTTAAAGCTCTGCTGTGAGAAACTCAAGAAGATCATAAAGCATGTGAGCTGGAAGGCTGTTTCTTTCTCATTTCTACTGTGATGGGGGGGACGCTCATCCTAGCTAAACAGAGACACTGAAGCAAAATTAGCTGTGATTAAACAGAAACCATAGATGGTATCTTTCTATAGGGAAACTAATCATTTGTGTAACTGGCAGGATGAAACCTCAGAAAATACTTGAAACATTTTGCTTAGAGTCCAGACAGGCACCTAGGAAGACTAACTCCAAAATGTCAAAATATGGAAAATACATAACTCAGACTAGAATGAGACAGAAGTGAGTTCCATTCCCAGCCCATCAGCGTCAGACGTGGGGCAAGTTATTTAACCTTTTTTGCTCCTTAGTTTTTTTTATCCCTAAAATGGGGATTGGAATTGGAACATGTACAAGATTGTCATGGAGATTCAAAGAAATAATGTGTGGAGAATCCTTGAAACGGCACCTACCATATGATGAGTGCCCAATCAATGATAGCAATTGCAGTTACATAAAAGAGAAAGATGTAATAGCTTTTGGTCTGTTGTATTCAATATGGCGTTCAAAACAAAGACCACTAACTCATAGTTTTATTGCTGTTTCTCCTAACTACATTTAAATCCCCAGTTACTTGAAGCCCCTTTTGTCTTCTGCATACCTACAAGTACCTCATCCATTCTCCTGTAATGTTCTCCTCCCTTAGCCAATACCATTCCAATGAATAAATGCTCAAGATCAAATGTGAACAAAGAAGGTTTAGGCTGACTTTAGGACTGAATCACTGTGATCTGTTTCAGCTTCCTGGAGCTCTTTTTTTCTTCCTGCTCATTTACTGGGGAGTATAATGTTTGCATCTGCTGTTGAATTACCATGTAACCATTGAGACATGTTTATTGACGAGATATATTTATGAAATGCCTTATGTTTGTGATCATTTGTAATAAAACTAATAAAGAATATGATTTATTGACGAATATATTCGATTGCAAGGGGGAAAACCCAGTGCTAATGATGATCTCACTTTTAATATGTTAGATAATTACTCCAACTGAAACCGATTGATTTTTATCAGATAAATTGGGGGTCAAAGTTACAGATAAATTGGCTTTCAAACTGTCTTTGTGTAACGTGGGGGAAGATTTTACTCTGGGAACCCTACAAGGCATTTGCCCATGCCACCCGCAGAGGACTTGGATCTGCACACCCACAGCCAGAAGCAGAAGCATATATTATTTCCTTTATTTTATCAAATAATAGAAACCATGAAGAAAACAACTCTCTTCAATAATGGGTGAAATTAGACATCAAAGAAGAATTCCATTTCACTCAGTTCTCTGCTTTATTTAAAACCCAGAATCTTTGTAGAAATAGGGGGGAAAAATGCACAAATTGTTTAATGTTTTCGTTTTTTCATAAAATCTCCAAAGAAAGAATCTTATTTTCACCTTTGATATTCAAAAACATAGACAATAATAACATTTCATTTGCTCTAACATAGTTTGTGATGTCACTAGAAATTCTTGATAAAATTGTCAGCATGAGTATGCCATTGAATTAATAAACCATGCTTTATTCATGGTATGTTGTGCAATATGTCAGCATTTCCCCTTTCTTTCCTGTAAATTGTAACTTTTCTGATGACTAGCATTTAAAGTCTTTTCCTGATTAAGGAATTGTCAGCTGAAATCATCAGGGATTCCCCCTTAACCATTTTGGAAGAAATCTGAAGAATTTAATGTGTTGCTTGGAAATTAAGAAATTTGGAATAATTCATGTGAAACTCAATGGTGAAATAGAATCAAGAAATGATAGTTTTCTTGAAAATAAGATAATGATAGGGTCGCAGAAAGAATAATAAAAACCATAGAAATAATGAACTCTTTAAAACATTTAATAAACTTTAATGTCTTTGTTCTGTGCTTTTCAAAAGATTCGTTACATTATAAGAGCTAAACTGAAAGAGAAATACTAACATTTCAGACACTTAGGAAATGGTTTTTAAATTTAATTTCTCCAATTACTCGAGGTTAACAGAAACTTCTTTTATAAATGTGTGTTGCATCCACAGTGCCACTGATAGCAGTCCACATAGCAGACTGATGTGGTGGAAAGCCAGCTCACCAGGGCAGAAGTTAAGAGATCTGTTTCAAGTGCAAGGGGTATATAACAAGCCTTCTGCCCAGTGGCAGGATGGGGTGGGGTGAGCAGGAGACAGCTGGCTAATGTGATTAAGAGTAGGGATCGGTTGGAGAAGAATCGTTAAAAAGCCTCTCTGAGGAAGTGACCTTTGAGCTGCACCAGCATGGGGAGAGCACAGACAAGAGCTCAGCAAGTAACACAGAAAGCAAACAACACATGCAAAGGCCCTGGGGCTACAGTGAATTTGATTATCAAGAAACAGTGAGTAGAAGACGAGTCAATAGGTGCAGCAAACCACCATGGCACATGTATACCTGTGTACCAAACCAGGATGTTCTGCACATGTGTCCCGGAACTTAAAGTGAAAAAAAAAAACCAGTGAGAAGGCAGGTGTAGCTAGAGCATAGGGGGAGAGTGGTGAGGCTGAGACCTACAAGGTAGGAAGAGGCAGCCCTGATAAAAGTCAACTATGGGGAGAAAAAGTTAACAGTTGAGTTCATTTACTGTGTTTTAGAATTATCCCAGTTCTAAAAATGGCACATGGAAAACACTTTAAAGAAGAAGGAAGGGTCTCTATGCCAAATCTCAACCAGCTGCAAGCTCCAAATTTGTATTTGATGACAGACTGGCCTTACTCTTGGTAACTCTTAGAAAGAGAAGGGCCTCACGACTTGCCAGCTTAGCTCTTTTCTTGTCACCTTCCACATAAACAAAGGAGACTGAAGCAAAGGAAAAGTGTCCTGAAAGTCGGTCATCCTGTGCCTCCTGCATCCGCCCTCAACCCCGTGTATGTGTTACACATGCCGAGAGTTCCCTTATTCCCCATACTCCTCCATGGGCATAGCGTGACACTGTTCAGTCTGGTGGCCAAGAAGGAAAGGAAACAAAGAAACAGAACTTTACTTTTCATCTTTCAACAGGCTTTGCAGAACAAAATGAAAAATCAAAGGGAACCAAAATGATAGATCTGAGCTTCAGTCCACCAGCTATTACAACAAAATAGTGGCAGAAACAACTGATACTTTCTCACTCTATCTTCCAGCCAACTAAGACCCCCTAGAAGCCCTGAATGAGCAACTTTAGGCTATCTGGCACTTCCAGGAGAGTTATTTAGAATAATGGAAATTGAAGAAGATTGGCGTGTGTTTTTCAAAGACCGATAGGGTAGCAAACATGCAGAGATTTGAATTGAATGAATGTAGGAGATGATTTGTTTAAAATAATTTAGCAACTAGAAGGAAAGTCTTTAATGCTTAAGTGGATATCTAAGCAGCAGGCCAATTCCTCCCAGCCATTAAAAGCTTATACAAATCCCATATATCAGTAATGTGCTTTTTAGGTTTGCAATTTCCTTTCAAGGAGCCTTGCTTTATTTATTTATTTATTTATTTATTTTTTGAGATGGAGTTTCACTCTTATCACCCAGGCTGCAGTGCAGTGGCACAATATTGGCTCACTGCAACCTCTGCCTCCCAGGTTCAAGCAATTCTCCTGTCTCAGCCTCCTGAGTAGCTGGGACTACAGGCGCCCGCCACCACACCTGTCAGATTTTTTGTGTTTTTAGTAGAGACGGGGTTTCGCCGTGTTAGGCAGGCTGGTCTCAAACTCCCACCTCAGCCTCCCAAAGTGCTGGGATTACAGATGTGAGCCACCACACCCAGATGAGCCTTGCATTTTTAGACACTCAAGCACTCCCTAAAAATAACCGAACCAGGTGATGGTTGTCTACCAGTAATATTTTTTCACACCTCTGGAAGTGGAGCTGTTATCCTGCCAGTAGCTTTCCTTCTTGATATAAATGTTGTATAGGGACTTGCAGGCTTTCCTTCAATCTATTTTCATTCATTCATTGTGCACCATGCCTGAGCAGTGTGCCAGCTGTTGGTGATACAGCAATTAAGTCAAATGCTGGATGAGGCCCTATGGGGAGATGGGCAAAGTGTGAGAAGTACTAGAATAGCAGAGAAGTAAACAAAGCGAGATGTCAGGGTGGAATGGGAGCAACTAATCCCAGCGAGGGAGGTGGGGATCAAGGAGGACCTCAAAGATGTAACTAGACTCACACTGAAGGGTTTAAAGAAAGAAGATATAATTAGACACAGAGAATCATATGAAGCAAGACAGACACAGAATAACCACATAGACCATGTTTTCTTCATCATGACTTTTCTCATTGACTAGAATCTTTTTTTTCTTTTTTCTTTTCACGTGTGTTTGTGTGTTAGGAACAGATGGAGGAGTTACAGGGATAGAGGGGTAGGGACGGGAGAAGTAGATGGGTAAGGAATGTGAGGCCCCAAGTCCCAAACGGAGTAGTGTATGAACTTTAGTGTCAGAAAGACCTGAGTGGGCCTTAGGCTGTTCCCTTACCTCAGAGCCCCAGCTTCCATGTCAGCAAAGTGGGTAAGCGTCCTCTTGGGTTGCTCTGAGGGTGAAATGAGGTGCACTGTAGCACAGCGAGGGGCTGGGTTTTGAGTCAGAAAGACCTGCTTTCAAATCACACTGACTTCTTGTATTAGCTAAGGCATTTTGCATGCCAAAACCTCAGTTTTCTCATCTGTGAAATGGGAATAATAGTATCTCCCTCATGGGCTCATAAGGATTCAACTAGCTCATTCATGAAAAGTGTTTATTAGCACAGGGCTGGGTACACGGTCAGCAGTGTTAGCTTACCCCCTCTTTCTAATAGAACCTTGCTAAAGGTTAGTTCCTTTCCCCTAAGGAAATGTGAGAGTTTGCAGTTTTGAATCCTTTGGTAATTTATTCACTGTAACTGTACGAAGAAAGAGTGTGACCTTTTTAGCAATTATATTGTCCATGGAGAGTCTTCCATTCAGGCTCACCACATTCATTTTCCTTTGCTGGTAGCCTTTTTTCTCTCTTTTTTTAAAGACAGGGTCTGACTCTGTCACCCAGGCTGGAGTGCAGTGGTGCAGTCACTGCTCACTGCAGTCTCAACCTTCTGGGCTCAAGCGATCCTCCTACCTTATCCTCCTGAGTATCTGGGACCACAGGCACACACCACTACACCCAGCTAATGTGTTTTTTTGTTTTTGTTTTTATTTTTTTGTTTTTTTTTTTTTTTGAGACGGAGTTTCACTCTTGTTACCTAGGCTGGAGTGCAATGGCGCGATCTCGGCTCACCGCAACCTCCGCCTCCTGGGTTCAGGCAATTCTCCTGCCTCAGCCTCCTGAGTAGCTGGGATTACAGGCACGCACCACCGTGCCCAGCTAATTTTTTGTATTTTTAGTAGAGATGGGGTTTCACCATGTTGACCATGATGGTCTCGATCTCTTGACCTCGTGATCCACCCGCCTCGGCCTCCCAAAGTGCTGGGATTACAGGCATGAGCCACTGCGCCCGGCCCGTTTTTTTGTTTTTTAGCAGAGATGAGGTCTCGCTGTGTTGCCCAGGCTGGTCTCAAATTCCTGGGCTAAAGAGATCCTCCCATCTCAGCCTCCCAAAATGCTGGGATTACAGGCATGAGCCACTATGCCTGGTTTAGCCTGATTCTTATCAATACCTGATGATAACAAATGCCATCCCAGGGCAAACAAGTGAATGGCATGTCTTCTAGTTTCCTAATTTGAGGTAGTTTCTATACAGATTTCTTACCTTCAACAACACATACTTAAGCTCAGTATAACTCAATTCAGAACAACTCACCTTCTATATATAAGCTTAGTATCGTGGGAAGCATGTGGCCCAAGGCCCTTCTCTCAAGCAGCTAATAGCCTTCTTGGGAAAATAGAACTTCCAGAAAACAATTAGGCAACAATATAAAGAAAGTATATGACAAGGTACAAAGTCTATTCCAACTATGTTTATGACACTGGCAGTACATGCATTAGTCGGAAGCTGGAATTTTCAGGGGAGGCTCCAGACTTTAGGAATTATGTTATGATCAACCAGCAGGTCTTAGAATAACCATTTTCCTCCCTCCCCCTTCCCCTTCCTTCCTTCCTTTTGAGATAGGGCCTTGCTCTGTTGCCCAGGCTGAAGTGAAGTAGCATGATCACAGTTCACTGCAGTTCACTTCTTAGGCTCAAGCAATCTCCCACCTCAGCCTCTTGAGTAGCTGGGACTACAGGTGTGCATCATTACACCCAGCTGATTTTTGTTTTTTGTTTTTTTTTTTGAGACGGAGTCTTGCTCTGTCACCAGGCTGGAGCTCAATGGCACAGTCTCAGCTTACTGTAACCTCCGCCTCCAGGTTCAAGTGATCCTTCCGCCTGAGCCTTCTGAGTAGCTGGAACTACAGGTGAGCGCCACCATGTCTGGCAAATTTTTGTGTTTTTAGTAGAGATGGGGTTTCACCATGTTGGCCAGTATGGTCTTGATCTCTTGACCTCGTGATCCGCCCACCTTGGCTTCCCAAAGTGCTGGGATTACAGGCATGACCCACCGTGCCCAGCCTTGTTTTTTTGTATTTTTTAAGAGATGGGGTTTCACCATGTTGCCCAGGCTGGTCTTGAACTTCTGACCTCAAGCAATCCACCTGCCTTGGCCTTCCAAAGTGCTGCGATTCCAGGCTGGGTCACCACTCCTGGCCCATTGTTTCTGATTTCACATCATCACTCCAACTTCCCAGAATACCCTAAAGATGAGTCCATCTTGGGAAAAAATAAGACTATGATTTAAAGTCAGTGGTTCCCTAAAGATCTCCCTGCTTTTTTTTTTTTTTTTTTTTTTGAGAGAGGGTCTCACTCTATCAGCCAGGCTGGAGTGCAGTGGTGCGATCATGGCTCACTGCAGCCTCAACCTCCTGGGCTTAAGCAATCTTCCCACCCCAGCATCCGAGTAGCTAGGACTACAGACACATGCCACCATGCCTGGCTAATGTTTGTGTTTTTTGCAGAGATGGGATTTCACCATGTTGCCTAGGCTGGCCTCGAACTCTGGAGTTCAAATGAGCTGCCCACCTTGGCCTCCATAAATTCTGGGATTACAGGTGTGCACCACTACAGCCGACCAAGATTTCTTTTTTAATATGTACTTCCTCCTCCATGCTTTGAAATTCTTTCCTACCAAATTGTATTTACACATAATAATTTTTGTCTTCCATGTTTTATTAATCAAAGACAGTTGTTGATCAGAGATCTTGGTCAGCATAAGCCAACATGAATTCAGTATAGCAACACTATTATCTGATTCCAGGTTACAGGGAAGAAAAGAAGCTTGGGTATTTCAATTAATTATTCATTTGAGATATACAGCCTTACTAATATCATGTACATATAAATCCAGAAAATATGCAAAATCTAGAAGCCATGCTGAAAAAGATTGATAAATTGAACTACATAAAAGTAAAAATTAGCTGGGTGCAGTGGCTCATGCCTGCAATCTCAGCACTTTGGGAGACCAAGACAGGCGGATCATGAGGTCAGGAGTTCAAGACCAGCCTGACCAACATGGTGAAACCCTGTCTCTACTAAAAATGCAAAAATTAGCCGGGCGTGGTGGCACACGTCTGTAATCCCAGCTACTCAGGAGGCTGAGGCAGCAGAATTGCTTGAACTCGGGAGGCAGAGGTTGCAGTGATCCAAGATCATGCCATTGCACTCCAGCCTGGGCAACAAAGCAAGACTCTATCTCAAAAAATAAAATAATAAAAATTATCAGACTAGAATGCCAGTTAAATTTTTAAAGATTATTTATGATATTTTTAAATTCCTTCAGTAAAGTCAAAAGACAAACTATCAGCTGAAGAGGAAAATTATAATTTATGTGATAGAGGATTAATTTCCTGCACAAAATCTTACAAATCAATGTGAAAATGACAAATTAACATTCTACAAAATCAAAGCACATAAAGAGTTTCAGAAAAAGCAGTACCAATCACCAATAACGATATAAGATGTTTAACTTTACAAAAGAAATGAAAATAAAATAGGGCCAGGTATGGTGGCACATGCCTATAATCACAGCAGTTTGGGAGGCTGAGGCAGGTGGATCACTTGATCTCAGGAGTTTGAGGCCAGCCTGGGAAACACAGTGAAACCCCATATCTACAAAAAATACAGAAACTAGCCAGATGTGGTGCCTGTAGTCCCAGCTACTTAGTGGGGCTGAGGTGGGAAGATCACTTGAGCCTGGGAGGTTGAGGCTGCAGTGAGCCAAGATCATGCCACTGCACTTCATTCCAGCCTGGGTGACACAGTGAGATCCTGTCTCAGAAATAAAATAATGTTTACCTATCAAATTGGAAAAAAAGATGTACACTTTTGATAATGTTCAGTGTTGTAGTCTATATATGGGGAAGCAGACACCTTAAATAATTTATTCAATACATAAGTCCGCACATAGACTCAAAGGTATGTATACAGTGATGTTGATGGCAATATCTATTATAACAGCCAAAAACTAGAAGCAAACATTAAGCTTCTGATCAAAATGAAATAACAGGGACCACACTGAACTTCTCTCCTAAAAAAAAACAGAGGAAAAAAAGAAGACAAAATATATGAAATAACCATGGCACTCAAGGCATTGACATCAGGCATGGAAAAGCAATGATCCTTGAAGACAGGAAACAAATGAAATGGATCCTATGCTTGTTCCAGCTTACTGTTAAGAAAGTTTTTAGGCCATCGTACAGGGAGGGGGAACCTAGGCAGATCCTCGTGGTCTCCCTGAATGGAGGAAATATAACAAAGAGTCCAGGGAAGCCAAGATAGCTAGACTAGAGTAGAGAGATGCACAAAGAGAGAAATCTGGAAATGTGAAGAGGTCTCCTGAATACTGATGAGCACGTGCATGTGAAGAAACTACCCAAGGCCAGGGAAAGAGCTGTCTAATGGATTAGAAAGAACAGTGCCTGGAACTCACACAGGGATGAGAACAGTACCTGTTCTCAACAGCCAGAAAGAAAAGAAATCCATAATTCAGAGATATTGGTTAAAGTCTTGCGTCAGTAGTACAAAAAAATTAATCATAGATTAAACACTGCTCTGGTCACCCTGAACACAACTTTAAAATAAGACCCAAAAGCATCAAAATGTAGTTTCCAATTAAATAACTACATCCCAGAACAAAACTCAAGAATATTTATAAAAAGACAAAAATAAACAGCACCCAGAATGTCTAGATTCCAATTAAAATTACCAGGCAAACAAGTAGCAGGAAAATACAACCCATAATAAGGGAAGGAAAATCAGCTCATCAAAACTGACCTAGAAATGACACAGATATAAAAATTAATAGGAAAGGCATTAAAACAATTATTGTGATTGCATTCCATATGTTCAGAAAACTAGAAGGATTGCCCATGTTAATTAGACACATGGAAGATAGACGTGTGTGTTTGTGGGTGTGTATGTGTATACATATGTAAAGACCCAGTGAGATGAAACCTACAGTGGCTGAAATTTTTAAAAAGATAAAACACAACACTGGATGAGATTAATGACAGCTTAGACACTTTAGAAGAAGAGACTAGTGAACTGGACAACATAGCAGTGAAAACTACTCAAAATGAAACAAAAAACAAATCTTAAAAAAATGAACAGGGCACCAGTGAACTGTAGGACAGTTTCAGGAAGTCAAATATATGTTTTTAGTGAAGTCTCCAAAAGAAGAAAGCTATGAGGAGACCAAAAAATATTTAAGTAAATAATGGCTGGCCAGGCATGGTGGCTCACACCTATAATCCAACACTTTGGGAGGCCAACACGCCTGAGGTCAGGAGTTCCAGACCAGCCTGGCCAAGATGGTGAAACCCCGCCTCTACTAAAAATACAGAAATTATCCGAGCATGGTGGCATGTGTCTGTAGTCCCACCTACTCAGGAGGCTGTGGCAGGAGAATAGCTTGAACCCAAGAGGTGGAGGTTGCAGTGAGCTGAGATTGTGATACTGCACTCCAGCCCAGGTGACAGAGTGAGACTCCATCTCAAAGAAAAGTAAACAAACATGGCTGAAAAGTTTCCAAATTTCATGAAAACTGTGAACCCATAGTTTTAAGATAGAACAAACCCTCAAAAAAAGATATATGGGGAAAAAATACTACACCAAGGGATCTTATGATCAAATTGTTTAAAATGAGTGATAAGGAGAAAACAGCAACCAAAAGGGGAAAAGACACCTTATGTATAAAATAACAAATATGAAGTTGACAGCAGATTTCTCAAAAAAAATTAAAAAGTAAGGTAGAAGACAGTGAAATGAAATTTTTAAGGTACTGAAAGGAAGAAAAAACTTTCAGACTAGAATTTCATACCCAGCAAAAATATCTTTTCTTAAAAAAATTGAGACATAAAGACCTTTTCAGACATACAAACAATAGAAAAATTCATCACCAGCAAACCTGCATTACAAGAAATGTTAAAGGGAAACCCTTCAAGAAGAAAAAAAAAATGATACAGTATTAGTTCATTCTTACGCTGCTGTAAAGAAATACCTGAGACTGGGAATTTATAAAGCAAAAAAGTTTAATTGGCTCACGATTCATCAGGCTATACAGGAAACATGATGCTGGCATCTGCTCAGCTTCTGTGGAGGCCTCAGGAAACTGTCAATCATGGCAGAAGGCAAAGTGGGAGCAGGGACATCTTACATGGCCAGAGCAGGAAAAAGAGAGAGGGGCTACGTACTTTTCAACCACCAGATCTCACAAGAACTCTATTATGAGAACAGCACAAGGGGAATGGTGCTAAACTGTTAGAAACTGCTCCCATCATCCAATCACCTCCCACCAAGCCCCACCTCCAGTATTGGTGATTACATTTCAATATGAGATTTGGGCAAGGACACAGATCCAGACCATATCAGATACCAAGTCAAAACCTGGATCTACACAAAGAAATAAAGAATATCATAAATGGTAACTACATAGGTATACACAGGATTTTTTTCTTAATATTTTAACCTCCTTAATCATTGAGTTTTTCAAGCATAAATAATACCAATGTTTATATCATATGTAAAAGTAAAATGTATGACACTAGCAGTAAGGCTAGCAGGGAGAAATGGAATTATAACACTTAACACTATACAAGCTCAGACAACTGGTTTCATGGTAAATTCTACCCAGTATTTAAGGAAAAAGTAATACCAAGTCTACAAAAACTCTGTCGGAAAACTGAAGAGACGAAAATATTACCCAAAACATTCTACAAGGATAGCATTACCCTGATGCCAAAACCAGGCAAAGTTATTACAAGAAAAGAAATTCACAAATTATCCCTCATAAACATAGATGCAAAAATTCTAAATAAATTTTTAGCAAAGGGAATCCAAATATATACAAAAAAAGATAATGCATTATGACCAAGGCAGGGGTTATTCCAGAAATCCAAAGTTGGTTTGACATTTGAAAAACTAATCTGTATAATTCACCATATTAACATACCAAAAAAAGAAAAATCAGGCCAGGCACAGTGGCTCTTGCCTGTAATCCCAGGCATGACGGTCAGTTTTTGTTGTTGTTGTTGTTGTTGTTATGTTTTTAACTTTAGCCATCCTAATAGGTGTGTAGTGGTATCTCATTATGGTTTTAATCTGCATTTCCCTAATGACACTGGAGGTTGAGCATCTTTACATATGGTTATTTGTCACATATATTTTCTTTTACGTGTTCATTCACATCAATTTTTTTTGTTCATTTCAATATCTTTTAAGATCTTTTTTCCATTTTTTTGGTTTTTTTTAATTATTAAGTTTTGAGAAATCTTTTTATATTCTGGATATGAGCTCAAACTGACCACTTTACCAGTCTAAAGTGGGAGAGTCGCTTGAGCCCAGGAGTTTGAGACCAACCTGGGCAACATAGTGAGACTCTGTCTCTACAAAGAAATTTTAAAATTATCCAGGTGTGGTGGTGTGTACCTGTAGTCCTAGCTACTCAAGAGGCTGAGGCAGGAGGATCACTTGAGCCCACAAATTGGTGGAGCTATGATTGTACCACTGCACTCCAGTCCAAGAAGGAGTGAGGGAGAAAGAAGGAAAATCATATGATCATCTCAATAGATGCAGAAAAAGCATTTGACAAAATCCAATACTGATTCTTGATTTTAAAAATTCTTGGCCAGGCACAGTGGCTCATGCCTGTAATCTCTCAACACTTTGGAAGGCTGAGGCAGGTGGATCACCTGAGGTCAGGAGTTCGAGACCAGCCTGACCAACATGGTGAAACCCCATCTCTACTAAAAATACAAAAATTAGCCAGGTGTGATGGCACAGGCCTGTAATCTCAGCTACTCAGGAGGCTGAGACAGGAGAACCACTTGAACCTGGGAGGCGGAGGTTGCAGTCAGCTGAGATTGTGCCACTGCACTGCAGCCTGGGAGACAGAGCAAGACTCTGTCTCAAAAAAAAAAAAAAAAAAAAAAAAAAAATCTCAGCAAAAGAGAATAAAAGAGAACTTTTTTTTTTTTTTTTTTTTTTTTTTTGGATGGAGTCTAG